>NC_058135.1:51605676-51645706 GCF_016433145.1 Gracilinanus agilis
CACACATATATATATATAAATATATATATACATATATATATATATATATATATACACATATACCAATTCTTTGTGCCCCTACCTCTGTTTATTTCCTAACTATATTTACCAAAATGTATTTTTTGCTATCCTCAGTTACTTGTATCTTTAAATTAACATCATGGAATATCAAAACAGATAATGATTTAAATTCACTGCAACTTCTTTGAAATATTTTTTACTCTACATTCTGCAACAGAGATTACTGCTTTCACTGAAATTATTTTCTTAGTGATCTTTTAGAAAATACTGAGATTGAGCACCAAATATCTCATGAAGTGCTGTTGCATATTATTTTTGGACGAAGCTCTCCCCCAAAATTTATTTGCCTCTTCAAGGAAAACGTATAAGTCATCCCACCCATTTGTTTTAAAAAAAATTATTCCATATTATGTGTTGTGGGAAGAATGTCAAACTTGTATATGTGAATAAGTATAGTAATGTGTCCACTTATGATTGGGAAAGGCCTATGCATTTAAATAATTAATTTTTATAGACAGTCTATAATCATGTGATTCTAAGCATATTCTTTTCCCTTTATCTCCACTCTGCTATCACCATTAGAGAAGGTCCATAGAAATAATAGTCATTTGAATTTCTCTTTGTTTCTCTTTAGATTGAACGAAAATTTGTTATTTTTAACTTTCATTCTTTGGATCCAGTTCTATGCTCCTTAATAATAAAGAATAAGTCTAATAATAATAAAGAATAATTCTATGTGGCCAGATCTATATCATTTCCCTTGCCTTGGATACCTATAATTGGGTGTGTCTCTTAGAACTTGATATGAAGGAAAGTAAAATCTTTGAGTTTGATTGAACCTATTAAACCTTTCAAGTTGGCACAGAAGGTTCTCACCTCTGACATGTTTTCCCTTGATAAATGGAGGACTGAGGAAATGCCATTTTCTTTCAGAGACATGGCAATGATGATCATATCGTCAAAAGGAAAGGCAAGAAAATTGGATGCAATAATGATTGCAACCTTTCTGTTAAGATGAAATCATCCATGTAACATGGTGAGCTATACACTTCAGAGAATTATGAGACTTTAGGACAAAGAATGGCACTTGATTATTGGAGAATATTAGAGACATGGGACATTAAGGTACTTACATGGGCTCTACCCTTACATCTCAGATTTCTAAGGGTTCAAGAAAGTGTCAAGATTACACTTTGATAATTTATATAACTAAAAACATCAGACTACATAACAAGAAGAGTCAGGCTTTTATAATTGTGCAATTTTAATTAATTCCATACATTCTTGATCAAAGTTATAATGATTTGGAAGTTTTTTTATTGACTTACCTTCTGTTTTTCATAGAAATAATTCCTTCGAGTCAGCGGTAGAGGCATGAATTCATACAAATTAGAGTTACTTGGACATGACCAGCAAAGGATTCAAATAAGGGGGGGAAATGTCCCTTTATAAAGTTCCTTTTAACCTTTATTTTATCAGCACTTAATTACACCAGGCTGCAGTCATTGTACTTGCACACATTTTCTTCTGATTTTTATCATCTAATTTGGTGTTGATTTTGAAATTCATTCTAACTAGCTGATGGTATGATGATACAGAGATAATTCAGAAATTACTTTTGTATCAGTAACCAACTAAATGTTATCAGTTAAGAGGTAGACAATTTCAAAATAGACTATTGACCCTGAAAGAAATTGAGAAATGTGTGGTGAATGGGAGTAGCTACATTACTAAATCTGACTTTTTCATAATAATAAATGCTATAAAATATGCCAGGAATTATGTATTTAGGAAATATGGTAGGGGAAACATGTGGCTCACCCAATAAGGCATAGATGCCCAATCACAGTGTATGATTGATCATAAAACTATTAGAGAAACTGTTCTGTTAATGATAGAGAGGATACAGTCATAGCAGCAGAATGACAAAAGGGATGTCTAGAATCAGGAAAATGAGTCCAAAAAGAGCTGTAGGCACTTAATGGGGTATGATCTTGAGTTACTTTTCCTTAATTTCCTCATCTATAAATAGTGATGGATAATAATAAGATTTTTGTAACGACCTAGTTAAATAAATTTCTAGAGTGATTTGCAAATTTCAAAGTGCTATATAGGTGCTAACCATTGTTATTACTATTATTGTTGTCATTGTTATTGATGCTTGATCTTTATTCTTGAAGTGGACCAATGCCATCATGAAGTGATGTCTTAATTTGAGCATAAATTGTATTTGTGAGGCAGAACTGCATAAAATCTTCAGTGTCACTCTTTCATCCAGAGTCCAGTGGCAAGACAAAAATCAGGATGACTTGTGAGTCTCAGATGTACAGAATGACCTTGGGGTCTTCAATGTCTGATCAAATGTTAAGCTCTACACAGTGTCCATTTTAGTCACTTTTGTGGCTATTAGAATAAATTGTTCTCATCTGCTCTAACACAATAATGGGTTTTTGTTCCACTGGTTACCCTCAACCTGCTAGTGAAGAAATGTTTGAGAAAGAGAAGAAGTAAGTGATCCAGATATAATTGCGTAAAGAATTCACATTATTTGGCTGCTTGATTATTTATAATATCAAGGACTTTTCACTGACCAGGAGCACCCTTTCCCTTTTGTTTCAGAAAGTTGAGGAGGAGAAGGCACCCATTTGATTTTTACCAAATTACCTTCTAAAAAGCAGTAAAATAATTCCTTAAAATGAATTCTGGAGCATCATAACCCACAAAAATACAACTGAAGAGTACGTGTTTACATATATCTTTTTATATCATACTACCTTGGACGAACTGAAAGCAGGTAGATCCCCAATACCAGCTCTGAAGGAAGTTGCACATAGAATCAGAAAATTGGAATAGTATTCTTTTTACCACAGTTAGAGACCCCATATTTAACAGTCTTTCTAAACTAAAAGAAAAGAAAAAAGGGAAAAAAGAGCAAACAAAAAAAGAAACAAAAAAGAAAACAATTTTGTTGATAGGGTAGACAAAATCAGGAGAAGAGAACAAAGTTAATATTACTGAATCCAAAACCTCCAAGAAAAATATTAATTACTCTTAAGCCCCCAAGAAAAATTAATGGAGGAGCTCAAAAAGGATTTAAAAAATCAAACAAGAGATGTATAAGGAAAAAATGAGAAAAAAATGAGAGTGGAATAGGGAAAATCGTGAAAAAAGAATCAACAACTGGGAAAGGAGGCACAAAATAATACAGAAGAAATTAAAACTTAAAAACGAAAAGACTGGTTAGTAAAGGGGGCACAAAAATCCATTTAAGAGACAAACCTCTTAAAAAGTAGAATTAGTCAAAAGGAAAAGAGTTATATAAAAATCCCTGAAGAAAAAAAGTTTTTTGCTTTCTAGAATATCATATTCCATCATTGAGGTCCTTTAATGTGGAGGCTGCCAGATTCTGTGTAATCCTGACTGGGCCTCCATAATTGTTTTTTCTGGACAATTGCAGTATTTCCTCCTTCGCCTGGAAGCTTTTGAATTTGACTATAACATTTCTGGGAGTTGTCATTTGGGGATTTAAAGTAGGGGGTGATCTATGGCTTCTTTCAATGTCTATTTTAACTTCTTGTCAAGAATATCAAGGTAGTTTTCTTGGATAATTTTTTGAAGTAAGATGTTTAGGCTTTTTTTTTTGTTCATGGCTTTCAAGTAGACCAACAATTCTCATATTGTCTCTCCTGGATCTGTTTTTCAGATCAGTTGAATTTTCATTGAGATATTCCATGTTTCCTTCTATTTTTTCATTCTTTTGATTTTGTTTTATTATTTTTTTACTGTCTCATGAAATCATTAACATCTACTTGCCCCATTCTAGTCCTTAAAGACTGATTTTCAACTATGTTCTTTTGAATTTCCTTTTTGGTTTGATCTATCCTGCTTTTTATAGTTTCCAGCAGGTCAATTCAGGTCTCCAATTTGCTTATTTCTTCATTTGATTTCTGTGCCTCTTTTTCCATTTGGGCAATTTTGTCTTTTAAGTTGTTATTTTCTTTTTCTATTATTTACATTTCTTTTTCCTACTTTTCTTCCCATTTTTTCTATCTTTCTTAATTGGTTCTTGAACTCATTTTTGAGTTTCTCCAGAGTTTGTGACCAATTTCCATTTTGGGGGGGGAGGAGTTTGCATATGTGTCACTCTCTTCTTTTGTTTTTGTACTTTGCTCTTTTTCTCCATAGAAATTTTCCAAAATCAGGAGCTCTTTTGCTATTCTTTACTCCTTTACCTACTGGAGGATTGGGATTCCTGCAGGTTGGTGGTCATTGCTATTTTAGCTTCTGTCTCACAGGGCTTTGCCTTGGTATTATCTTTTCTTGCCTCTCAGACACCTGAATGAGGGCAGGTAGATCTATGGTGTTTTTGCATAGCATGCTTCAGGACAGCAATTTGGACCTATGCCGAAAAGGCTATTAAACAATACATTCCCTTTGACTCAGCAATACCATTACTAGTTTTTTATCCCAAAGAGATAAAAAACAATCAAACAAAAAACAAAAAAGATAAGGGAACTAAATATACAAAAACATTTAAAGTAGCTCTTTTTAGGGGAGTAAAGATTTGGAAAGTTAGGAGATACCCATCAACTGGAGAATAGCTAAGTATATGATTTAGTATATGATTGTAATGAAATGCTGTTAGGTTGTAAGAAATGACAAGCAGGAGGAGTTTAGAAAAACCTGGAAAGACTTAAAAACTGAAGCAGAGTGATATAAGCAAAATCAGGAGAATATTGTACAATGACAGGAATACTTTACAATGAACAACACAATGTCCCAAAACTATCCTAAGGACTCCTCATAAAAAATTCTGTCTACTTCCAGACAAAAAGAACTGAGTCTGAATCCAGAACAAAGCAAATGCTTTTTTACTTTCTTAATATTTTTTTTCTAATTGAGTTTCCTTCCACAAAAGGAATAACAGAAAAATTTTTCCATGATTACACATGTAAAATCTATAAGAGATTGTTTACTATCTCAAGGGGGTTGGGTTTTGGTGGGGAGGAACTCAGGACTCAATATTCCTTGAAAAATGTTTAAAACTGTTTTTGCATTTAATTGTGGAAAATTAAATTAAATTAGAAAGTTGAGAAGAAAGAAAAAGGATAGGGAAAAGAATCTAGGCTATGCTAGAAAGTAAACATGGAGATGTTTTGAGAATGTCCTCTGACCCATCTTTGCTTCTTCCAACAGCTGCATTTTCTTCCAACAGTGCTTCCCCGCAGGGAGGTCTTCTGCAGAAATGAATTCATGAAAATAGTTTTATTGAGCACTTACTATGCACTATGTTTTGTGTAGAGGATTGAAAAAAGACAGTTTGTTCTCAAAAAGGTTACATTCTAATTGGGGAAGACAAAATATTTAGGAGATACATGAGCAGGAAATGTGCTTTTATTCTGGACTAGAGAAAGGGCTAGAACATGAATGGTGTCTGGAAAGTATTAAGATGATCTGAGTGGATGACTGGATGACATATGAAGCTAATCTTTTGTGTCTGGGACCAGGTAATAAATAGAGTGTGCTCTGCAGGTTACTTTGCACATGCTTGGTCATCAATAAACAGGGTTGGACTCTAACAGAAAAACTCTAGAGGGGAAAGGAAAATTTTAGGACTATTTTCTTTTCCCTAATCTCATTTTTATTTTTCCTCATACCTGTGAGAGTAAGGTTTGAAATTTCTACTTTTGTTCCTCTTTCCTCTCAGAGCTGGCTAGAATGACAGGAATGTTGCTTCCCAGGTTGTTACTTAAAATTGGAGACTACTGGATATTTCAGGCATCTGCCCATTTATAAGAGGGTTCAATCTTATATTCACTTAATTGTAGGTGAAGTTGGAATGAAAGGGTCTTTAAAATAGGAATGACTTCTGAAGGATTCATAAGAAAGAATGCTGTCCACTTCTAGAGAAAGAACAATTGGATTCTGAATGCAAATCAAAGCATATTATTATTTAGTTTATTTGTGGTTTTTTTATTTTGGGATTTTGTTTTCATGTGAATATACTCTGAATGACCAATATAGAAGTATGTTTTGCATGATAATACATGGATAACCCAGATCAAATTGCTTACCTTCTCAGGGAGGGGAGGAGGAAGGGAGTGAGGGAGACAATTTTGATTTTTTCATTTCAGAAAATGTATGTAAAAATGTTATTGTATGTACTTGGGAAAAAACTGCAAAAAAAAAAAATGAAATGGGAATGATAAAACTCAAGAGAAAAGAGAAATCCAAGTTTTATCCCAGAAAAAAAAGTGGTAAGTATAGACTTCTTAGTGCTCGTATGAATAGTTACACTTAAAAGAGAATTGAATTCAAAGCTAGTAAAGCTGCATAGTGAAAAAAGTTCCATTTAGAAGCATTGGAATGAAGAGATGCAATAGATTTGTTAAGTCAAAATGCTGAACTACATGTGAAGAGAATTAATTAATGTAGAAAAGAAGCAAGCAGCCTATTCTCTTTTCTTTCTTGCTTTTTCTCATGTTGCTTTCTCTAGTTCTCATACTATTTGTCTTACCCTTCTTTATTAGCCTCTTTTGAGGAATTATCAACCATGTCCCTAAGCACTGTAGAATCTTCAGGGGTGTCTAGGACTTCTCTATATAATCTCTTCTTTGATGTTCTTATCATCTTCCATGGATTCACTTATTATCTCTATGAAAATGATTCTCACATCTTGACAGCCTTGATCTCACTATTTTTGTTGTGTTCTGTTATCTTTCTAGTCACTTAGGTTCATAATATCCATCCTCCTCTACTCTTCTTCACCCTTATCTATTATAACTAATTGGTGGCTAAAATTTGTCAATTGTAATTCTATGTGACTTTTCCTTTCCATTCCATTTCCTATACTTAGTTTACCATTAGACAAATTCAACTTTCCATCAAGTCTTGCTGGGTGTATTAATATTATTCTAATTAGGATCCCTAACTCCAATATCTCTCTTCTCCACTGCATCTTCCAGACAATTTCCACATTGATATTGCTAAAGCACAGGACTGTTACTCTCTGCAAAAAGCCGTATGTCAGAAATAATTGTTAAGATTTGTATTTTGTGCAAAGTACCTGTGCCAAGTGCTGGAAATATAAAGAGAGGCAGAAGCTAGTCCTTCTTCTCAAGGAACTCATAGTCTATTGTGGGTGAAAACATGTAAAGTACTTAAGATCCATCAGCAGCTCCCTTTTGCCTCTAAGACATAATCAATACTTCAAGTGCCATTTAAAATCCTTTCCTACAATGTTCTATATTACCTTTCTATATTTTTCTACATTATTCATCCTGATAAAGTGAAAATTTAGCCAAACTAGACTTGTTGCTCTTCCCCAAACTCATCATTCCATCCTCTCTCTGTCTTTGTATGAACTTCCTTCTCATACATGAAATACTCTTCCTCCTTATGTACTTACCTTCTTCTAGCTAAAATCTCTAGTTCACTTCATTGTTCAACTTATGTGGCATACCATACTGGAGGCATTTCTTGACCATACGGTGCTTAGTACTTTCCCCTTTCAGAAATGACTTAAAAATTGCTTTTTATACACTTTGAATTTTCTCATATGTCCACCTTCTGCTTATAATAAAAGGCTGGGGTTGAATTGTTTTGCCTTTTTGTTGTGGTTATTCAGCCATTTTCAATTGTTTCCAACATTTCATGTCTCCATTAGGATTTTCTTGGCAAAGAGACTGGAATACATTGCCATTTCTTTCTCTATCTCATTTTACAAATGAAGAAATGGAGGCAAACAGAATTAAGTGACTTGCCTAGGATTACACAGCCAATTAATATGTAAGACTAGATTTGAACTCAGGAAGATGAATCTTTCTGACTCCAGGCTTGGTGCTCTATTTACTGTGCCACCTCGCTGCCCCATCTCTAGCTCTTAGCATAGTGTTTAATAAATGCTTAGTGAATGTTGAATGAATGAAGAGAGCTACTGACAAAAATTAAATGAAACAGCCACTGCTGTGATATTAAATGGGTGATTTGCATATTAATTAAGCAGTTCTGGTATTAATTGGATAATTTGTATCTGCCATAAAAACCTGATATCTGAAAATGCAACTTGGGGAATTTTTATTTGTTAGTGAGTTTAGTATTAGGAAAGGTGCCAAATTGATGTCCCCAGAAAGTTTAAGTCCTTAATTTACCTGCAAGACAAGTTTAGCAGCAACAGTGTGTTCTTACTATTCTGAGCATTTGTACATTTTCCTTTTACTGGAAGACCCATGCTTTCAAAATGGAACATCATTCAGTCACCAATCCTTCAAAGGCATAATGCTAAAATGAATCTCCGTTTCAGGCTGCTTATAGCCTCTATGGATTTCTGGAATTATGCTAAATATAGTAGATTAATTTACAAGTGCCAGGTGTTAACAAAGGTTAACCACCTTTTAGTACTATTTATCAAATTTGCTTGATCTTGTCCATGATTTGAGGTGGGCTAGGGCAAAGGGAGTGATTTCTGCGTGTTGTCTGGAGTGTTCAGATCTACTTCCAGGTGATACATAGAAATACCACAAGCCATTATCCTTCTATGTGTCTCGGTTTCACTATGTATATATTAAATGTAGTCCTGCTCACCTACCTTTATTTTAATCCCAAGTTCCCTTCCAAGAGCATTGTGTGTCTTGTGTTCCTGGAAATTTGTAAAACTGGAAAGATTACTGATTAGTATGGAACGACAGAGGGGTAAAAAAAAACCCTGAAAATGCTCCGGTATCCATTAATGAATCTCCTGAGTCAGTTCAGACCGTAAGAGGAGTCTTTATTTATTTGTGTTTGGAATTTATGAAGCCTGCCTATTTGCTGCTTGCCCAGCAGATGGCCTAATTATTCCATCATTCAACAGATATAGCCCCTCTATTGCACAACAGCTTACCCTGGGCTGCTTCTATCTGAGAGACCATTTCTGTAGACATGCTTTGACTTTTCATTGGATTTTAGAATGCATAAATCATTCTCACTATAATATACCTGGTCTCTGATCAATGAGAGAGGAACATATACAGGTGTGTGTATGTGTATTTGTGTGTGTGTATTTGTGTGTGTGTGTGATCAGTATATATGTAAAGATATGTGTATATTCCATGGGAATCAATATGGAATAGTAGAGAGACCATTCATATAGATGACAAGAGTCAGGAAGGCAGGAAATCAATTCCTCTGATACTTACTAGCTGTAGGACCATGGACAAGTCACATAGCTCTCCAGGAGATTTTCTTTTTATTGTAAATGATTTTTTTCCTTTATTTTCTTTTATTGTAAATTCTATAGAAGACTCCTTTTCTGCATTGGTACTGTGAAGACAAAAAATAATATTCAATAACTAATGTATTATATTTAATAAAGTTTTATTAATAATAAACTAACATAAAAAACTAGAGTGAAAAAGTACTAAACTAACTTCAGCCATGCTCATGAAGAAGAGAGAGAAAGGGAAGAGTTACAGAACTTATAAAACAATAATGTGACCACACAAACCTGGAGGCACCAGAGAGATGAAAGGGAATTTGGGGAAATACTAAGGGACTTCTGGAGGATGAAGTCCAAGGTTCAAAATCTCCATTTATACAGTACATATAACATCCAAATGTTTATATTTCTATACAAATGCATAATATATACAACACACACACATATACATATATATAAGAGTTGGCATGTGATAGTCAATACATACATGTACACATGTGTATATATACATAGCTGTTAAAACTATAATAACATATGTGAATGTGTATATGGGTATGTGATATGAATATAAGAAACATATTCATGAATATGAAAATACAACTTGGAAGAAACTAAACAGGACCTGTCCTGGAGTCAAGATGAATCTGATTAAAGTCTTACCATTTACATACATTTAATGGTTTTGTGATCTCAGAACAGTCTAATTTCTCAGTGCTACTAAAGAACTATAAGTAGCAGAGAAGAGAGTTATAACTATTGGTAGAGATCTGCATCTCTGAATTAGAAATTTTCTGTATCAAAGACAACACACATCTTCCTGTGTGAAAACACATACACATGTATGTATAAACATACATGTAGATCCATATACAAATATCCTCAACTCTCCATATAGTTTTAAAATATACATACACACATGCATAGAACACATGTATCACAATATATCACGAGAATAATATAAGTGAATTATAATCATGTAATATTATGGTATACATATATTATATATTATTTAATCTCTGTGTATACATTATACACATAAATATTAGTTGTTGGGGTCAAACTCTATCATTAAAGGTGTCTCTGTTTTTGTCTATATCTACATCTTCATGTATCTGGTTTTACCAGGTTTTTGGAAGTCAGAGAATATGTCCAAATATGTTAGATATTATTAAGGAATAAAATAAATAATTTTACTAGGCTGATTTTTCAGTAGCTATTTTGACCATACTAATTTTTAAAGACAATCACCTGAGTTACTGGGGGGGGGGTTTAAATTGTCCCAGATGAGAGGAAACCTACATATGAAGCAAGAGCTCCTTTAAATATCAACCTACACACACAGAGAAAAGAACTCAGGTGGGGCCTTCTTGGAAGTGACAGACTTTTCAATACAAATAAAATAATTTATTTTCTCCCTTATATTAATGAAAGTCTTTTTTTTACATTCCCAACAGGTAGCTTTTAATTAATTCAATAACATGACTAACCTGTCTGATTCTTTGCCTAGCAACTCTGTTTTTGAGACTAAATGTGAATGAGCACCAACTTTCCTCAGGGAGTATCTGGTTCCTGTGAGATTTCTCAATTATATGCTGCAGGGGCCAAGAGCTTTTTGCCATCTAAAATCCCAAAGCACTCCTGGTACCTTGAATAGAATTAGGCTCCAAGTAGAATGGATGGAGAAGGGACAGAAGGTGAATGGGTAGGAAAAGGCTCTTTTCTGAAGATAGTATCTTATTAATGTTCTTATCCTTTAGTTTTCCCAAAAAGCATACAGTGTTTATATTTTTTTCAGCTTTATTGTATATTCAACTCATCAACTGTTGGGGCTTTAGCATTCAAAATGACAGCGGAATCTTTGAAACCTGAATCATGTCTGGAGTTACAGGAGATACTCATGTAGACTAAGCTATAGAGTAGAGAAGATCAATGTGAGTTTTAGTTTGCAAAAGTCTAAAAGCAACCCTACAAGTTACATTGAGAAGCTAATAGGACCAATGAAAAGTTTTCTTTTATGTGTTCCACCAATGTGGTAGCACAACTGACTACATCTCCTAGCATACATAGTTATATTAATTCATATAATTCATATATATATATATATATGTGTGTGTGTGTGTGTAATTT
Source organism: Gracilinanus agilis (assembly GCF_016433145.1). Lineage (NCBI taxonomy): Eukaryota > Metazoa > Chordata > Mammalia > Didelphimorphia > Didelphidae > Gracilinanus > Gracilinanus agilis. Next base: position 51,617,021 of record NC_058135.1, read on the forward strand.
AAATGAATAATGCAAGAAATTCCTTTCAGAAAATATAAATTTCTCTACAACCTACTATTTCTCTCCTTTCCACTTTATATGGCAGAGAGACACAGAGAGACACAGAAAGAGTCAGAAAAAGAGATAGAGAGAGAGAGAGAAAGAGAGAGAGAGAGAGAGAGAGAGAGAGAGAGAGAGAGAGAGAGAGAGAGAGAGAGAGAATGAATGAGGGGAGAGTTGAAGTCAGGAAGACTAAGTTCAAGATATTTTTATAGCTCCACAACCCTGGGCAAGTCACTTAACCTCTATCTAACTCAGTTGCCTCATTTGTAACAGGAACTACCTACCACAATTGGTGTTAAAATAAAATTAGATAACTTAAGAACACTTTGCAATCTTTAAAACAATATATAAATGCTATTTAACTAGTTAGTAGCAGCAACAGCAGTAGAAGCAATAGCAATAGTAGTAGTTGTTGTTTCAACTATTTTTAGGTCAACTGCTCATTTCCATTATGACTTTGCTTGCCAGATATCCAGCAGCAGGAAAGCATGCCTTCCTTTTCATCTCTGTATTCTGTGGTTGGCTAGAATTCTATTTGACTTTTCCTATGATTTAACACCAAAGTTTTATTTTTTATCAGTAGAATTTTAAAAAAATTTCTACCTTTATTTTCATTCTAAGTATATTCATTCAAGTAGCATGTCTTCTTAAACATCATTGACTTATTTAAGTTTTAAGCTATAGCTATTTTTTTCCCTTTCTCATCAGAATTTTCATGTCTCAAAAGCTTTCTAAGATGGAATATCCATCATACTTAAATATGTGTGGGATGAAACAAACTTTCATTGTTGAAGATCTGAATTCTCTGGTCATGAAAATTTCAAAATGTCTAGGAGAATAACCAAAATTTCTAATAGGAATTCCATGAAGAAAGGGAAGAATCTAGGGAAAATATATATTAAAGGAGAAGAACTTCTCCCTTTTTCTGAGCTATAATGGCAGAAGTTACCTTGAACTCTTTGATCCTCACATATGATAAGCAAAACATAAGCATGTGGAATAGTTAGCCTTATTAGAAATGACCCTAGCAATGCTTTAGTGTTTCTTATTGTAGTTTTTGTATTTCAGAACACAGTTAATATTTTTAATTTTCCCAATAAGTTACAAAGCAATTATAGGGCTGCGTAAGTGTAGGACTAGCTCTAAATTTCAGATAAGGAGGAATATCTTTTCTTTTTTTAAAAAACCCTTAGCTTCTGTGTATTGGCTTATAGGTGGAAGAGAGGTAAGGATGGGCAATGGGGGTCAAGTGACTTGCCCAGGGTCACACAGATGGGAAGTGTCTGAGACCAGATTTGAACCCAGGACCTCCTGTCTCTAGGTTGACTCTCAATCCACTGAGCTACCCAGCTGTCCCAGGAATATCTTTTCTAAAGGCACTTATTGTCTGGGAAGATGATAGAAGTATTATCAATTCAACATACAGTTCAGTATTTTGAGTTCTTAAGAGTGATGCAAACTGTACTGAGTATTCAGGTGAGGGAAAACACCACTTTATCCTGTGGTGTGAATAGGAATTAGGAAAGGATAAGAAGTATTTGATCTGGGTTTGAGCAAACTTTGATGGGAATGATGGTGGAGGGGAACATCATGGACAGAGACATAGAGTCGGGGCAATATGGGGTGTGATTAGAGAATCAGTCAGGAAGCATTTATTAAGTGCTTACTAAATGCCAAGCACTGTGTGCTAAGTCAGAAAGTCAACAAGTATTTATTAAACATTTATTATGTGCCAGGTATTGTGATAAGCCCTCGGGATATAGAGAAAGGTAAAGCCAGTCGATGCTTGTAAAGAGCACACATTCTAATTAGGGAGAAAATGTGTAGCTAACTAGGTACATTGAATATATATGTAATAAATGGAAGATAATTTCAGAGGAAAGTACTTTCAGCTGATAAAACTGAGAAAGACTTCCCATAGAAGATAGTATTTTAGCTAAGACTTGAGGAAAGCAATAGGCAGAGATGAGGGGGGAGAATATTATAAGCAATGAAATACCACTTGCAAAGGCTAATAGATGGGAAATAGGGTGCTGCATGCAAAAGTTATGAAGTAGGTAAAGGTAGATAGATCAGGGTATTGAATGGAAGATAGTATAAGAAGATGGAAAGACAGAAAATGACCATGCTATGAAAACTTTAAATTCCAAAAAGACTTTATATTTGATCCTGAGAGAAATAGAAAGCCACTAGGGTTTATTGAATAGGGAGTGATCAAGAGTCTAGGATGAGTTGCAGTGGAGATGAGACAAGGTATATGGAATAGTTTGAATGCTATTACACTAAACTAGATAAGATGTGATGAGGACCTATACTAGGGATGTACCCAAAGGAGTGGAAAATAAGAGATACCCATGAAAGATATTTTGAGGGTAGAAAAAATATTTGGATCCTGCAACTCCCTTTCTAGAAAAAAAATTCAATTAAATTCAACAAATATTACATGTATATGTGGATGAAGACCTAAGAATTTAGGGAAAAAAGCAAATACATAACTAAACAAAATGGACAAAAATTGTCCCCAATACCAAGGAGTTTATGTTCTAATGGTAATAGTAAGTGTTAGAGAGGCAACTGATATCAAAGATAATAGAATATGAGCTTCTTGAGGGAGATTTTTATTCTTTACATTGTCTTGCACATATGGGCATATAATAAACGTGTGTTAATTTGAACTGAGTAATGTAGTATGTCTAGAAAGTTGGAATGTATGTTTTTAGGATCTCGATGCAATGCTAAGTAGTTTAGAATGTATTCAGTAGATAATAGGAATGAATTAATTTTTCTGAAATTATCCTGCACATCATTTCTCAAAGCACTACCACTCCTCAAATGATAGACATCTCTTCAATTTCCAATTCTTTGTTACCACATGAAAAAATGCTACAAATATTTTTGTACATTTAAGATCTTTCCCTTTTTAAAAATCTCCTTGGGGTACAGATCTAGTATAGGTATTATAATATGTAGTTTAATAGGCCTTTGGGCATACGTCCAAATTGCTCCCAGGAAAGGTTGGATCATTAGTGTCCCAATTTTAGCACATCCCGTACAACATTTATTGTTTTCCATTACCGTTATGTTGGCCAATATGAAAGGTATGAGGTGGTACCTCAACACTGTTTTAATTTACATTTCTTCAATCAAGAATGATTTAGAACATTTTTCATATGATTATTGATAGATTTTTTGTTTTCTGAAAACTGCTTATTTGTATCCTTTAACCATTTGTTAATTGGGGCATAACTTGTATTTTTTAGATCTTTGACTTAGTTCTTTATATATTTGAGAAATGAGACATTTATCAAAGAAATTTGCTATAAAACATAACCATTTCATCTTGTTTCCCTTCTAATTTTGAGTACATTGATTTCATTTGTATACAACTTTTTAAAAAATTTTAATATAATCAACATTATTCATTTTATCTCTCATAATTTTTCTGCCTCTTGTTTGGTCAAAAATTATTCCCTTCTTCATAGATCTGATAGATAACTATTCTATGTTCCCCTAATTGGTATAGGGTGTGAGATATTGGTCTATACCTAGTTTCTGCCATAATATTTTCCAATTTTTCCAGCAATGTTTGTCAAATACTGGGTTCTTATCTCACAATTTGGGCTCTTTGTGTTTATCAAGCATTAGGTTGCTATGGTCACTTACCTCTCTATATTGTGTATCTAATCTATTTCATTGATACACCATTCTATTTCTTAGCTATTATCGAATTGTTCTGATCATTACTGCTTCATAATAAAGTTTGAAATATGGTATTTCTAAGCCACTTTCCATCATATTTGTTCTATAAAGTAATTTTTGGTAGGAATTTAACATTTTTTGAGCAAGGGGATAATGATATCAGAACTATGTGTTAGAGGGATAGCCCTGGGGCTAAGGTTTAGAATAGAATGGAGATGACTCCTTTATATATATATATATATATGGAGGAGTTCCAGGGGTGGAGCCAAGATGCCAGAGTAATCCTCAGCATGAGGTGCTACCATGAGAAACCTTCCCAAACAAGATTAAAATATCGCCACAAAAGTGAAAGAACCAACAAGGAGAGTGTGAAACAACTTTCAAGAAAAGAAAAAACCCCAAAGGTAAGCAATGGACATCTGGGGCACTAGGGTTAGAGGAGAGCAGATCCAGTAAGAAAGTAGAAGCAAAGAGGGAAGAGCAAGCCAAGAGCTAGCCACATACCCTCACTTCATATCTTCTGTCTGAGGTTCAGGAACCTATTCCTGAGCCAACATACAGACCTTGAGACCCTGCCTGAGAAAATAGAGGTACAAGCCAAGTCATAACCCTTGAAATTTCAAACCTGTGGAGAAGTCCAGAACCCCAGCCCAGAATTGTAATCTGAGGTTGGGGCAAGGACCACTTTGTGGTGGATGATAGTACTAAGTACTAAGTACTGATCTTTTTGCCTAAAGCTCAGGACAGAGCTCCAAGACAGGACAATCAAGGATGTTCCTGATTGGATCAAGTATACATTGAGACCAAAAACTTGAGACTAAGCCTGAGGTTAGAATTTGATCAGTCCCTGACCTGATCAACATCAGAGTGAGGTCAAAAGCATATATCTAAGCTGAGGCAAGTCTTGAAGCTATCAGCATCACAAGGGCCAATTGAATCAACAGGGGTAGGGGGCTCCCAGGGCTCTCAGCCCTCAGGTCATCACATCATTCCCATAAAATTGAAATGGAAAGAATTCACAGATCAGTTCCAGAAAGAAATCCTCAAATGACAACTTCCAGGAATATAATAGCTAAGAGCCACCAAGCCAAGGAAAAAATTCTTTAAACAGCCAAAAAGAAACCATTCAAATACCACGAAGCTATAATCAGGATCACACAGGACCTTGCGGCTTCCACATTAAAGGAAAAAGCATGGAATATGATATTCAGGAAGGCAAAATATTTAAGTTTACAACCCAGAGTTACCTATGCAGCAAAACTGAGCATATTCTTTCAGGGCAAAAATGGTTGTTCAATAAGATAGAAGATTTTCAAGCATCCCTGAGGAATAAGCCAGATCTAAACAAAAAATCTGAAGTCCAAACACAAGACATAAGAGAAGACCAAAAAGGTAAATGAGAAAGAGAAAATTTAAGGGACTTATTAAGGTAAAATGTTTATTTTTCTACATGGAAAGAGGATTTCTGTAATTCTCAAAAATTATTCTCATTAGTAGAGGAGAGAGAAGGAATTTACTCAGAAAGAGGATGGAGAAGTAAGCTAATTATGATGATATGACATATATGTAAATGTGATAATATGGAATGATATATATGTATGATATGATATGTATGCATAAGAATGATATGTAAAAAAATAAATCAAGGGCTAAGAGGGTTCCCCTGAGAGAAAACAGAAGGGAGAGATAGAATGGAATAAAGTATATAACATAAAGAGGCATGAAAAATCATCATAGAGAGGGGAGGATAAGAGTGGTAAGGAGCAATGCTTAAACTCTACTCTCATCATAGAGGGTTCAGAGAGGGAAAAACAAGTATACTCAGTGTGGTATAGAATTCTATCTTACTCCACAGAGAAGTAGAAGGGGAACAAGATAAGGGAGGAGGGAGGTAATTGGAGAGAGGGGGATCTATGGGGGTGACAAAAAGCAAAAACACTGATAATGAGGAACAGAGAGAAAGGGAATAGAGCAGGATTTAAAGGGGATGATATGATGGAGGGCAATACACATTTAATAATCATAATGTTGAATGTGAATGGGATAAATTCACCCATTAAATGGAAGTGGATAGCAGAGTGGATTAAAAACCAGAATCCTGTTATAAGTTGTTTACAAGAAACATATCTGAGGCAGGGTGACTCAAAGTAAAAGGCTGGAGCAGAATTTATTATGCATCTTCTAAAGTAAAAAAAAGCAGGAGTAGAAATCATGATACCAGACAAAACTAAAGTAGAAATTGATCTGATTAAAAGAGATAAAGAAAGAAATTATATTCCATTAAAGGGTACTATAAACAATGAAGTAATATCTGTACTAAGCATTTATGCACCAATAGATATAGCATCTAGATTTCTAAAGGAAAAATTAAAGCAACTCAAGAAGGGGATCAAAACAAAAAATAAATAAGAAAAAAGTAAGGGAAGTGAATGAAATGCTAGAAAAATTAGTGCTAATAGATATCTGGAGAAAACTGAATAGGAATGAAAAGGAAAATACCTTCTTCTCAGCAGTACATGGTACATGTACAAAGATCATTTACTAAGGCATAAAACCATTTACTAAGGCATAAAAATATTGCAAACAAATGCAGAAAAGGAGAAATAATAAATACAACTTTTTCATATCATAATGCGATTAAAATTATAGTTAACAAGGGTCCATGGAAAGGCAAATTTAAAATTAACTGGAAATCTAATTCTTCAAAACTGGTGGGTCAAAAAAGAAATCATAGAAACAATTAGGGGCTTCATTAAAGAGAATGACAATGAGGAGGCATCATATCAAAACCTATGGGATATAGTCAAAGCAGTACTCAGGGGAAAATTTATATCTCTTAGTGCCTATATCAACAAAATAGAGGGGAAGGAAATCAATGAATTGTACTTGCAACTTAAAAAATTAGAAAAAAAAGACAAATTAAAAATCCCCAGATAAAAACTAGATTGGAAATCCTAAAAATTAAAGGAGAAATTAATCAAATTGAAAGTAAAAGAACTATCCAACTAATAAATTAGACTAGGAGTTGGTACTTTGAGAAGACATATAAAATAAACAAAGTACTAGTTAATCTACTCAAAGAGACAATTATAAAAGTCTTGGCTAGAATTGAGAATGAGGGCAGGAGTGGAAGGGAGGAGGAGGAGGTGATCGAAGATATATTACATAGGTAATGTCCTGTTCACTGATTTGTTAAACTAAAGAGAGAAAGAAAGGAATGAGGAAAAACCAATATGTAGGCTATGAATTTGGGTGATAAGTGAATAGTAACAGTATTGATGGAAACGAGATAAAGAAGCAGATTTAGGGAAGATGATGGTGAATTATGGAGATTTTACCATGTCCAACTTCAAATTCTAATTATTTAGTGAAATATGCATTTTGGTCTTATTGTTCATGCATAAATAATGATTAATTTGATGACCTTACAGTAGAAGTCTATTTTCCATATTTCTCAAACTTCACTGTTCAATTTAGGAATTGTGTGAATAGAGAGAGGTTGCTCCTCTCTCATAGTCTGCTACCTGGTAAGAACAGTTGCTTTGTGTTGATTTTAGAACTTTGATGGGCAAACTTTTTAAAGAGGGGGCCAAAGGAAAGGAAATGCACATCTGTCAGTCTGTTTCTAAGGCAACTCTTTCAAAGTTTCATTGTATTGTATCCTACTCATTGTTTTCATCAGATTAGGAATAATGTTGTGCAGCAGGATAGAACATTTCAGGGAGCCACATCTGGCCTATGGGCCATAGTTTTGTCCATCACTGTTTTAGAAGGTAAAAGATACCTGAGCTAAAGCACAGATGTTGCCTCAACTCCAGAATAGGAGGTCATTGGGAATAATTTGAAAACTCACATATGCCATATTTTTCAGTCTTCAATATTTTAATTTATTCATAGAATTTTATAGTGGGAAGACAACTTAGTTATAAATAAAATCAGGACCCATCCTAAAAATAGGTAAAATACCAAGTTAAGTGACTTGATTAAAATGACTTTGCTAGAAAGCATAATTCTCAAGGACTATAATGGAAGCCTTCCCACTTCCATTCCAAAGTCTCCACTCTCCCAAATACAAAGCTACCACTCAAATAAGTACCTGACTTTTTTTCTGGATAATTAATGTATGATGTCTTTTTTTTCTTTTTAACTTTATGATGGCTAATCACAGTTTTAAAATTCTAAACTCTTCAATGGCTGGATATCAATGTCATGTTGCCAAATAGAGACCAATTCATAGTCAGAAAACTTTTATCAAACACCTACACTATGCAAGTAACACTATAGATATCATAGTAGAATGTGGACTATATTGATTCATGAGCATGTCTAGCATTTTCCTATTTAAAATTTTAAACTCCAAGAGTGAATGGATTATGCATTATCTTTGTTTCTTTCCAAGTGCATAGTATAGTTCTCTGACCAGGTTCTGCTGTTCAGGCATTTTAGTCATGTCTCATTCTTCATGACCCTAATTGGGGATTTCTTGGAAAGGATACTGGAATGGTTTGCCATTTCCTCCTCCAGCTCATTTTGTAGATTAAAAAAAACTGAGGGGAAAAAGAGCTAAAGTGACTTGCCCAGTGTCACACAGAAGCACATTATCTAAGATTGGATTTGAACATATTTGGTCATATCTTAATTACAAAAGATGGTAGTGAGCCATAGAACATTTAACTAAATGGTGTGGCTTTTCTCTGCATTGGATCTCTGTAAACCAAGAAAAGGAATACAGGGAAATAGGAGTCATTCTCAGGAAGCAGTTTGTGGATGTACAGGCAACCACACATAGGAACCCAAGTATCCACATAAAAACATAAAATGTACTATTAGTCACCTGAGCTGTGTTTCAGTGAAACCATTCAATCACTCATAAGTTTAGTCAGACAAAAAATATGAATTAAGTGACTTCCTGTGTGCACAATTTAGGTTCTTGGCAATAAAATGAAATCCAAATAATTTGTGGTTTCTCTCATCATGAAGCTTATTTTCCCATTGGCATACACTTAATGTCAGAGTCAAGACTCAAACTCAGGATTTCTGACTAGTAATTTTTTACAGCAAATGCATTAGCAAATGCCATGGGAAACCCTTGGGTAGATGTCATTATGATCATTATTTTTAAACACTTACCTTCTGTTTTAAAGTCAATCTGAGTATTGGTTCCAAGGAAAAAGAGCATTAAGTGCTAGGCAATGGGGTTAAGTGACTTGCCAAAGTCATGCAGCTAGAAATTGTCTACCTAACTGCCCTCAATATTATTTACTGAAATGAAATACAAATCCATTGTGATTTCATAGATAATAATGAATTCTTGGATGAGGAAATTCTCCTTGCTAATGCAGATTGGTATTTAGAATGTTAGAGAGTTCTTAGAGCAGCAATTTCAAACATGGGTTCCTGTTCTCCACAAACAACCCTGAGTGCCACCCATAACATTTAAAATAAATACAATACAATAAAATAAAAACATTGAAAATATAATTAGGAAATATTTAATAAAATAAATAAAATCACCAAGAAACATGGATAAGTTTACATCTTATATAGGGATTAATGGCTCCTCTTTCTATTTGAGTTTGACAAAAATGGCCTGGAGAAAGATCTAGTCACTATTTTGGGTGACCTAGGCAAGTGTGTGGATTTGAAATCAAGATCTTGGCCGACTCCATGATGCTGGCCCTCTAGCTACTGTAGTGGTTATGGAGAAATAACTTAATCCTTAGTTTCCTAATCTATAAATTGAATACTAAATCCATATTACTTTTTGAACAAAATTGCTACAAAGAAAACAATTTGTAATCTTTACATTGTTATTATAAGTATGAATGATTATTTTATTTGTATCTAAATTTCATATACATCTGATACATTATCCTTTTTTTTCTGACAATGATGAACCAAAAATTACATTATAATTGAATGCCCAAGTATGATGCTATCATCAGCTCAAATTATTTCTTAAGAAGGAGCCTTCAGACCATGGGAGCAGACAGATTTTTTGTAACTTGCTGCTTGCTTATTAGATGCCAGCTCTTTCCTTACATGCTAACATTTATAGGGCTTTGACAATGGCACTAAATACTTTCCAGAACATAGATTTAAATGAGGCCCCTGCCCAGTGGGCTTACAACCTAATTAGACAGAAACAGTGGACCAACATATGCCCACAGACTACAGTTGGCCACTTATTTATTCTCTAATTAACACAGAGCAGCAAGAAAACATCTCAGCCTGTGTTAAGTGAGGAGAAAGTCTGTGCCCACCGCATGACTCTGCAGGATGAGAGCCTGCTTCTTTTACTACTTATGCTTTTGCTTCTTGGTTTTCTCCATAATTAATATTCTTGTGCAGATCTTGCTGTGCCTGCATATGGCCAAGCAAACAGACCATCACAGCACATCTGAACCACTTAGTTTGGCTGTCAGAATGATCACCCCAGGTCACTGCATGGTTGACTCCAATGTAACACATACAACTAGATCAGGAATTCTTAACCTATTACTGTGTCACAGACCTCATTGGCAGTCTGGTGAAGCCTCTGGAACCCTTCTCAAAATGTTTTTAAATGAGTAAAATAAAATACATAGAATTATAGAGGAAACCAATTTTATAGAAATGCAGCTGTCAAAATATTAAATGTTTCAAGGTCATGGACCTTAGTTTAAGAACTTCTAACGTCTAATATATATCAAATGGACAGGATATAGTGAGTCAGAGTGACTGGCTCTTCCATACATTGGCCTAGATATTTCTCTGGTAGAGAGATAGATAGATAGATAGATAGATAGATAGATAGATAGATAGATAGATAGATAGATAGATAGATGATAGACAGGCAGACAGGCAGGAAGGCAGGTAGGTAGGAAGTATGTAGATTTAGTTAGACATAGATAAAACATTAACTAAGAATGCTATTTCAGGCAATGTGCTAAATACTAGGGACAAGAAAAGAAAATTGTCCGTACTCAAAAAGAACTTATATTCTAAAGGGAATGATAAAGTATAAAGATCATCTGGAAAATAGGGTGGGGGAATAAAGGAAGAAGGATACCCATGAAAGGATGAGGCAATCAATATAGAGGTCAAAACAGGGCAGAGAATGAACCAGAAATGGAGATTTAGTAACATGTCTGGACCTTTTCATGATATGGTGATTCCAGGCAGATACTCATCATACATTGACTTGGTTTCAGGGTGAAATTATTCTCAGATGGATAGGTAGTTGGTGTGAAAAGGGAGCCACACAGGAATGGCTTTTCCAAATTTAATCATTAGAATCTATGGCTTCTGTTGACCCATATTATCACATTCTTGATAGGTCGTTGTCTTTTAGGTCATTTCACAAATTATCAATTCTTCATTCAGGAGAAAAAACTGAAATCCATTTAAGCCATTCATTCTTTTATACAACAAAAAATATTAAGTGACACTTATGTACAATGCATTATATAAAATACTTGAAGATGATAAAGTAATGTAAATAAGATATGATCCTACCTAGAGGAGATTCTTAGAGTTGATAAGGCATGCACAGAAATAAATATCATAAGTTTATAAAACAGCTTCTATGGGAATCATGAATATCCTTTATTATATTTTAGAAAATTATATTGATGTTAGAATACATTGGAAACATTCACTTTTAGACCATATTATTGACCTCAGTTATCCACATTAAAGAAGTAGCAATTGCCACGTATAATTGAAAATAGGATATTCATTAGTCACAAAACTTTCCTGACTTATGTACATGAATGGTTCCTTTGATTGGAACAACTATTCACAACCTTTAATGTATGGTCTTATATACTATTGAATATCCTTGACAGAAGAATGGTGATAATGGGTATTGTCTATGGAGTCTAACCACATGACTTCTCAGGTTTAACTTTTTCTACTCTTTTTCATTGGCTTTCAGTTTGTTATCTGCTGTTGAGATGATCTGATTGTTGCCAACATCCATCAATTTTGTCTATTCTTATTTCAAGATAAGTGTAGTGTAATTACTGATCATACAGGTATTAACTTCACAGATAATAATAATAGAAATAGGAATTTGAAAGGACCTCAATGGCCACCATATCTAACCAATACTCTAAACATGGTCTATAACATATCTTACAAGTATTCAGCCAGCCCTAACCTGAAGACTTACAACAAGAGGAAACCTACTTTCTCTAAAGAAAGCCTCTTTCATTGCTGGACAGGTACAATAGTTATGAAGTTTTTCCTGACAAGAAATCTAAATTTGCCTCCCTGGTACTGCACTCATTGCTGCTGATTTTACCCTCTAGGGCTAAACAGAATAAGTGTAATCCCTCTTCCACATGACAGTTGTATATAACAAATACTTCAAGATAGTGCTCCTTCCCTACTTGAGTTTTCTTTGCTTGAGACTAAATAGTATTCTACTCTTTATTAAATGGCTACTGAATTCAGAGCATGATGCTAGGAGATAGAGGATATTAAATGTTTAGGTAAGATACCATCCCTACCCTTCTAAAGCTTATAATCTAACATACTTGTAAAACAATGATTCCTACATGATTCATGAGCCAGAAGGGTGCAGAGGTCCAGTGGGGAAAGGGCTTATGAGTTTGCATGGAGGGATTCAGGGAAGAACTTATTCAACTCCTTGTATCCACTTATTACATCATGACCTACATACGAAGGATGCAGAGATTAAAATAAAACAATACAAATCTTAAAGGACATAACAATTTACTAAATGTAACTGATGGCATTAAATCTCATTATTAAAGGGCAGGCTTTCAAAAGAAATTCTATGAATTCTATAAATACAGGAAATATCTATAGAGAATAAAGCAAGTACAGTCATGGAGGTAGGAAATCATAATGGTGAGCAAAGGAAATCATGTATCATTAATGTTGGCTAGAGTACAGAAGGATATAGGAAGGGTATACTATGAAAGAAGGCTATAAATTGAGGATATCCCCTTGCTTATGGAGGAAATGAATCAATCAATAGGTATTTATTCAGCACATACTTTTGAAAGTCATATATGAAGAATGAAATAATCCCCACTCATAATCAGTTTATATTCTAATAGGGAAACAGTTATATATGAAATTATATAGAATTGATATTATATGCATATTATATGTATAAGTAAAATATGTATATATACACAGATACATGAATACACAAACAGCCCCCCAGTAGTTACATCAAAAGTAGTTTGGGATGCAATATGTATATACCAACTTCCATACACACACAATAGTTAAATAGAAGGTAGTTTTGGGATGAATGAGGCTAGCAAATAGGGAGTTATAAGAAGCTTAATGAGGCCAGTCTATGATATTTTAACTCTACTCCATGACTAATAGGGAGCCATTAGATTGTCTCAAGTAAAAGAAGAACATGATCAAGTCCAGATATAAGAAAGATGGTAGGGATATGAGGGATACTACTAATATATTAAGAATAGTTGAATGAGAGTTGAATTAGGAAAGAAAGAAAATAGTGGTTGTATGTCACTCCAGTTAATTTTAATAATTCAGATAGATCTTATATGTTGATATATATCAATATGCTGATGTAAATGTATATTTGGGTAAGAATATAGAATAATAAGTTATATTGAAACTAATGTATCTCATGTCTCTGCTTTCCTTTGACCTATTCAACATGACTCAGATTAAAGGATTACAGACTTTGAGTTAGGAAACCTGGGTTCAAACACTGGTCCTGCTATATTTTATGACCAAAGAAAAAATATTTTATCTCTCTCAGCCTCAGTATCCTGATCTGCAAAGGGATGGAGTTGACATATCTGGCCTTCAAATCTAAGGTCCCATTAAATCAGGTCTATGATTTTTTGCCTTTGTGCTACATTATGTCCTCTTTACAATCAAAGTCTATGCTTCATATAATTATTGTATGCTTAATATGTAGCAAAGCACCCAAACCATAGTAAGTATATAGATTTATTGAGAATTGTTAGTTTGAGTTTTGAAAGGAAAATGAAGTTTTCTTTTCTAGGTAATGCTTTGTGCCTATGGATTCATTAATTTGTTACTATGATTTCTGAACATTCCTATTTGGGAAACTCATTTTCAGGAGATTTGAGGACAGAGGGCTATCTAGTAGCTGACTAGTCTGACCTGTATCTGAATGGAGGAATTAAACTTTATAACACAGTTGAGACATTATCTAGTGTCTTGAAGACCTCAGGGGATGAAGACTCTCATCAGTTGTGGAAGGCCCCTCTTTGACATGCCACCTGGGAAATCAAGTGGAAGACTGAACCAATTCTATTATTTCAACAACAGAGTTATTTGAAACTGTTAGCACATCTAAACTTATCTGACAAACCACTTACCCTCTGTAGATTTTAGTATCCTATCTGGAGAACAGTTGGCTTCTGAGGTCCTTTCCAATTCTAAGTCTAGGATTCTTTGAACTATATATTGATGTTCCTCAAGACAGATCTGTAAATGTCTCTCTATAGCCTTGTGAGCCATTTATGAGATCCTGTATAAATTCTGCTCTCCAGTTTTTAAATATGTGCATTTTGCTTGCATTACACAGATTTGGCTTCGTTTATCTTTATTTCTAATGAAAGTCAATGATTGGGTTCAAATTAGCTTTAGAAATTGCTTCAATTTTCCCCCCTTTCTATTACACATTTATAGACATGTCCATAATACTGGAAATAATCCAAAATAGGAAAGGCCTATCTGGCCCTATATTTTATCCATTCCTGTATAAAAATCCAACTCTTGACTTTCTTGAAACTTAAATTTTTTTAAGGTAAAGGTATTGAGTTTCATCATGGAAATTTCATGCAGCAAAACAGGAAATTTCATCCAAGTTGATTTAACCTCAGGGCCTCCTCTGAGCATGCTGGAGAATCAGTGCTGTGTCACCTCTGAGAATAGAATTCATTTCAGATTCTTGTATTACCTGCCTCTAGTACTTGGCCGCTTATTTGCTGATTGACTGAGTTATTCTAGCTTTGGTATGATTTAAATGCCCTTTATGACACAGTGTCTAATTCTGTCCTTTTTTTAAATCAAGGCTAAATTGAAACAGATTCATAGGTACATTTTTTCCATTGGAAGTACATTAATTTCATGTCTAAAATTGGAAATAATGATAAGACTGTTAGACTGTATAATTTAAAGAGGAATGGTAATGTATTCTTGGATTTTCAACTTCATGTTCAAAGATTTTATTTCATTTTCACTTGCCTAATTTTAGTTTTTCAATAAGAGTGCAATTTTTTGATTATACATTATAATTGGGACAATGGTCATGCTTACAGGCCAATAATGCCATGCTTATGTCTAAAGACTTATTTGTTTCAATGAACCCATAATTGGTAGAACCAGTGTTTTTGGGGACCTGCCAGCTGGCCATCTGTGTAGCCGGACCACAGAGAATTAGAACAATTGAACCTTTTGATCCCATCCAATTCCACTAAATGAATATCAACTCAGCTTGTCACAACAGGATCAAGCATGACAAAAAGATTTGGTCAATTGATTTGCCATTGCCCTTATATTTTCTGAAAATTATAGGGAGTTGAGGAATTTCATCAGATAATCTTAATGAACCATGATTAATTTAACTAACCAAAATGGGATCAATTTTGCCATAGGAATATAAATATATGTATATATGTATACACACACACACACAATATTTAAACATTGCTAATTTGGGTTCAGGTACTTCTTTTTTGAGTGGCCCTGGACAAGTCACTTAACCCTCATTGCCTAGCCCTGAACCACTCTTCTGCATTGAAATGAATATAGAGTACTGATTCTAAGATGGAAGGCAAGGGTATAGAAAGCACTGCTAATTTGTACTTTTTAGAATATAATTAAAGTTGAAAATTCTTAAGTCTTATCTATTTCCATAGAAAGTATCAAATTGATAAAGTAATAATGATGACGATAACACTATGACCATTAAGGATGACCACCTATTACTATCACTAATAAAAATAATAATAATAATAATAATAACTAACATTTATGTACTTGCTCTTTTCCAGGGATTGTGCTAAAGATGTTACGGTTATTATTTCATTTGGTCCTCACAATTACTTTAGGTAGTTATCATTATCTCTATTTTACTGATGAGGAAACTTAAGCAAAAGGGGTAAAATTACTTGTCAGACTAGTAAGTGTTCAGGCTAGATTTGAACTCAGGTCTTCCTGGCTGTAGGCCCAGTGATTTATCGACTGCAATACTTGGTTGTCACAGTTAAAATCATCAAATAGAATCATCTCATTGTCATTTGAGAAACCAAAGGTCATTTTAATGTAGTAATAAATTGAATATCTCTGTTGGTGGAGAATTCACTACCTTCCAAAACTGCATATTCCATATTGGGAGAGTTCTAATTCTTAAGGAGTTTTTTTTTTCAACTGTAGCTGACAACTGCTTCTCTGTAATTTCCATCCATTGTTCCTAATTTTGCTACCTGAGGCCAAAAAAGCAAGTATCAACGTCTTTCTATATGAAAACTCAATTACTCTTCAAGTAATTAACAAAAAACATCCTTGCCTCCATACTCAAGCTCCCTCCACTTTCTTCTATGTCTTCTCCCTCTTCAGTATAAGTAGTTCTAGTTGCTTAAGTTATTCCTTGTATGTAGATAGATTTTGGCCATCTTACCATTCTAGTTTTCTTTATTTTATTCACAATCATTGTGACTATCCTTCTTTACAATGTAGTATTCATGAATTGCTTGCCAACTCAGGGAGGAGAGAGGGAAGGGGACATAATTTGGATTTTATGACTTTGGAAAACTCTTGGAAATTTGTTACTAAAAGAAAAATTTAAAAAAAATGAAATGTATCTTCTTTCTCCCTGAAAAAAATGAATATGGTACCTAGTACTGAAATTAATAATCCCACTATAGTGTGCTAAGCACACATTGGGAAAAAACCCTTCCTCTGAACAAAATAATTTTATTTGTGAAGACAGAGATTATATTAGCTTCTTGGATGACCATGTTTATTTATGACTCATACTGAACTTGTGGTCCACTAAGCCACTCAGATGAACATATCCAGTTTGATTTCATTTGACTTTTTAAACATAGTTATAGGGCTCTGTATCCACCTGTCCTAATCTTTTATAATTTTCCCATCTTATGGACTGCTGAAGAGCCTCGAGTTCTCAGTTCTGACATCCAAAATTAGTTTTATGTAATCTGAAAATTGTATGGTGGCTTCTCTTCCTTCATGTAAGTCACTGATATCTCTGGAACCTAAGAGATCAGATACCTGTGAAATCTCATTAGGTACTTCTTTTCAGATTGGCATTAGTCTAATAATCAATCATTTTGGAACAAGCCATGTACCAGTTCCAAATCTAGCAGCTGTACTATCATTTAGTCTATAGTTCTCTAGCTTATTATAAGGATATCATTAGAGTTATTATTGAAAGCTTTGTGAAGGATCAGTTTATTATTTTAGAGTATTTCCCTGATCTCCTGGTATAGATTCACAGGTGGTAAAATGATGGCTCACAAGCAATTTGTCATAAACAGTCCCAAACTATATTAAAATGTAATTGGAGAAATGTTTGATAAAATGTGAAGAACATGTTAAATGATGAGTAGTGTTCTCATCTATATATTTTAAAATATTATGAAGAATACTAAATTAAATGAATACACAATTTTCACCAAAAGCATTAAGGAATTATAATTTTAAAGTGACTATATCTATATTTTCCCCCTAAAATTTTCTAAAATCCCTAACATTTTGAAACAACTATAATGTACCACCAAGAGAAAAAGCACCATCCAAAATAATGTTAGCACATTCATAAGAAAGATTACGATAATCCTGATAATTTACATGTCAAGATAGCAGATTAGAGGCAATGACTTGCCTGAGCTCTACCAAATTAACTTCCAAACAACTTTATTTCAAAACAAATTCTGGAATAGTAGAACCAAGAAAAGAATGTGTTCAACATAATTTAGAAGATTGGCAAGAAGGATCTGTCTCAGTAGAGTAAGAATGAAATACAGCCTGTCAAAGACCTCACCATGACAAGCCAGTGGCAAGTCTTGAGGGTAACTGAATTAGCAGTGATAGCTTCTGGAGTTGTCATTCCACAGAAGCTAAGAGGACCAAACAACCGACAGAAGGAGATTATTGGGGACCCTTTGCTGGCAATAGGTATAGGACTCTGTTACATTGCTCTTACATGGTTCTAGGTTACAGTCCCAAGATGATGAGGAACACTATCACACAAGAACATGTGGTTTGAAGGGAGTAAGAACTCTGGCCATAATTCCAAGGTAGAAAAGAGTGCTTGTGGTCACTCACAAATCAGAGTCCAGGTCAGAAGAACAATGGCCTTGCCTCTAAATTGGTCATACTGCAACAGAAAAACCGAAAACTTATAGTCTTCAGAATTAGCTCTAAAAACAACAGCATGAACTACATGAAGCTTGAAATAGTGCCTCCTCCACCTTGGGAGCCAAGACCAAATTCAACATAAAATTAAAAGTTAAGAAATAGACTAGAAAAATGAACAAACACCAAAAAAAGGAGAGCATGATTAAGGAAGTTACTATGGTTATAGGAAAGATACAACAAAAATTAAGAAAAAGACAACAAAGTCAAAATAGCTATATCCAAGGCCTCTAAGAAAAAGAATTGGTCTCAAGCCGCCAAAAAATTCCTAGAAGAGTTCAAAAAAGATTTAAGAAAAAAAGAAAGAGGAGAGGAAAATTGGGAAAATTAATTCACTATCCAAGAAAATCATTCAAAAAAGGGTCAACATCCTGGTAAAGGAAATAACAAAAATTCTGAAGGAAACAATACCTTAAAAACAGAATGGCCTAAAGATGGTGGCAGAGTAAAAAGCAGCTGCTTGACTTCTCCTAACCCACGCATATAGGACTCCTCAAGAAGACATAAAAACAAATCCAGAGGAAAGAAGGGACCCCACAACAGAGCGCAGCATCAGAGGTACTTGGAAACAGGGCATTTCCATGCTATAAAGGGGTGAAACAGCTCCCACGAAAACATGAGTGGAGCAACCCCTCCCCCACCCCACACCACCTACCATGCCAAAGCCAGTGCACGGGATACAGGCTTAAAGCAAATCACTGGTTTAAAAGAAAATAGTGTAAGAAGAAGGGATAGGAATAGGGGAGGATATGAAAATGTCAGCGAATGCACAACTGACAATTATAACTCTGAATGTGAATGGGATGAACTCGCTCATAAAACGGAAGAAAATAGAAGAGTGGATAAGAAACCAAAATCCTACCATACGTTGTCTACAAGAAACACATATGAGGCAGGTAGACACACACAAGTTAAGGGCTTGAGCAAAATCTTTTGGGCGTCAAATGAGAAAAAGAAGGCAGGAGTGGCTATTATGATTTCTGACAAAGCCAAAGTAAAAATAGATATGATTAAAAAAGACAGGGAAGGTCATTACATCCTGTTTAAAGGCAGTATAAACAATGAGGAAATAACACTGCTCAATATATATGCACCAAGTGGTATAGCATACAAATTCATTAAGGAGAAACTGGCAGAGCTCAAGAAGGAAATAGATAGTAAAACCATACTAGTGGGAGATCTAAATATTCCTCTTTCAGATCTAGATAAATTAAACCAAAAAATAAATAAGAAAGAGGTAAGAGAGGTGAATGAAGTCCTAGAAAAAGTAGATTTAAATGATATGTGGAGAAAAATAAATAGGGACAAAAAGAATACACCTTCTTTTCAGCTGCACATGGTACATTCACAAAGATTGAAGATGTAATAGGGAACAGAAACATTGCAAACAAATGCAAAAGAGCAGAAATAATAAATGTAACTTTCTCAGATCATAATGCAATAAAAACAATAATTAGTAAGGGCACCTGGACAGGCAAATCAAAAAGTAAATGGAAATTAAATAATATGATTCTCCAAAACCAGCTAGTCAAAGAAGAAATCATAGAAACAATCAACAATTTCATTGAAGAGAATGACAATGATGAGACATCCTACCAAACTCTGTGTGATGCAGCCAAAGCAGTACTCAGGGGAAAGTTTATATCCTTGAGTGCATATATTAACAAATTAAGGAGGGTAGATATTAATGAATTGGGCATGCAACTTAAAAAATTAGAAAGCCAGCAAATTAAAAACCCCCAGATGAAAACTAAATTAGAAATACGAAAAATTATGGGAGAAATTAATAACATCGAAAGTAAAAGAACTATTGAATTAATAAATAAGACTAGAAGCTGGAATTTTGAAAAAACAGATAAAATAGACAAAGTACTGGTCAATCTAATTAAGAAAAGGAAAGAAGAAAACAAAATTGACAGTATCAAAGATGAAAAGGGAGAACTCACCTCTAATGAAGGAGAAATTAAGGCAATCACTAACAAGTATTTCGCCCAATTATATGGCAATAAGTATAAGAATCTAGGACATATGGATGTATATTTACAAAAATATAAATTGCCTAGATTAACAGCAGAAGAAATAGGATACTTAAACAATCCCACATCAGAAAAAGAAATTGAACAAGCCATCAAAGAACTCCCTAAGAAAAAATTGCCAGGACCTGATGGATTCACAAGTGAATTCTATCAGACATTCAAAGAGCAACTAATCCCAATACTACACAAATTATTTGATATAATAAGCAAAGAAGGAGTCCTACCAAATTCCTTTCATGACACAAATATGGTACTGATTCCAAAGCCAGGGAGATCCAAAACAGAGAAAGAAAACTACAGACCAATCTCCCTAATGAACATAGATGCAAAAATCTTAAATAGAACACTAGCAAAGAGACTCCAGCAGGTGATCAAGAGGATCATCTACTGTGATCAGGTGGGATTTATACCAGGAATTCAAGGATGGTTCAACATTAGGAAAACCATTCTCATAATTGACCATACCAACAAACGAACGAACAAAAATCACATGATTATCTCAAGAGATGCTGAAAAAGCCTTTGACAAAATCCAGCGCCCATTCCTATTGAAAACACTGGAAAGTATAGGAATAGAAGGTCCTTTCCTAAAAACAACAAACAGTATATACCTAAAACCATCAACAAACATCATATGCAATGGGGATAAATTAGAAGCCTTTCCAATAAGATCAGGAGTGAAACAAGGATGCCCATTATCTCCTCTATTTTTTAACATTGTACTAGAAACAGTAGCAGTAGCAATTAGAGAAGAAAAAGAAATTGAAGGTATTAAAATAGGCAATGAGGAGACTAAGATATCACTCTTTGCTGATGATATGATGGTCTACTTAAAAAATCCTAGAGACTCAACTAAGAAGCTTGTAGAAATAATAAACAACTTTAGCAAAGTTGCAGGGTGCAAAATAAATGCACATAAATCATCAGCATTTCTATATATTTCCAATACATCACAGCAGCAAGAGGTAGAAAGAGAAACACCATTTAAAATCACCCTAGACAATATAAAATACTTAGGAAACTATCTACTAAAACAAACACAGCAATTATATGAAAACAACTACAAAAAACTTTCCAAACAAATAAAACTGGAGCTCAACAATTGGAAAACCATTTATTGCTCATGGGTAGGATGAGCTAACATAATAAAATTGACCATTCTACCCAAATTAATTTACCTATTTAGCGCCATACCTATCAAACTACTAAAAAACTTCTTTACTGAATTAGGAAAAACTATAACAAAGTTCATTTGGAATAACAAAAGATAAAGAATATCAAGGGAAATAATGAAAAAAATGTGAAGGAAGGGGGCCTATCAGTGCCAGATATTAAACTATACTATAAAGCAGCAGTCATCAAAACGGTATGGTATGGGCTAAGACACAGAGAGGAGGATCAGTGGAATAGACTTGGGGTAAGTGACGTCAGCAAGACAGTATATGATAAACCCAAAGAGCCCAATTTTGGGGACAAAAATCCACTATTTGACAAAAACTGTTGGGAAATTTGTAAAACAATATGGGAGAGATTAGGTTTAGATCAACATCTCACACCCTACACCAAGATAAATTCAGAATGGGTGAATGACCTGAATATAAAGAGGGAAAGTATAAATAAGTTTAGTGAACACAGAGTAGTATACTTGTCAGATCTCTGGGAAAGGAAAGATTTTAAAATCAAGGAAGAGTTAGAGAAAATTAAAAAATGTAAATTAAATGGTTTTGATTATATTAAACTAAAAAGCTTTTGTAGAAACCAAAACAATGTAGCCAAGATCAGAAGGGAAACAACAAATTGGGAAAAAATCTTTATAACAAAAAACTCTGACAAGGGTCTAATTACTCAAATATACAAGGAGTTAAATCAATTGTATAAAAAATCATGCCATTCCCTAATTGATAAATGGGCAAGAGACATGAATAAGCAATTTTCAGGAAAAGAAATCAAAAGTATCAATAAGCACATGAGAATGTGTTCCAAATCTCTAATAATTAGAGAAATGCAAATCAAAACAACTCTGAGGTATCACCTCACAACTAGCAGAATGGCTAAAGTGAAAGAAGGGGAGAGTAATGAATGTTGGAGGGGATGTGGCAAAATTGGGACATTAATGCATTGCTCGTGGAGCTGTGAACTGATCCAACCATTCTGGATGGCAATTTGGATCTATGCTCAAAGGGCTTTAAAAGAATGCCTGCCCTCTGATCCAGCCAAACCATTGTTGGGGTTGTACCCCAAAGAGGTCATAAGGGAAAAGACCTTTACATAATATTTATGGCCATGCTTTTTGTGGTGACAAAAAACTGGAAAATGAGGGTATGTCCTTCAATTGGGGAAATGCTGAACAAATTGTGGTATATGCTGGTGATGGAATACTATTGTGTTAAAAGGAATAATAAACTGGAGGATTTCCAGGTGAACTGGAAAGATCATTAGGAACTGATGCTGAGTGAAAAGAGCAGAACCAGAAGAACACTGTACACAGAGACTGATATACTATGGTAAAATCGAATGCAATGGACTTCTGTACCAGCAGCAATGCAATGACACAGGACAGCTCTGAAGGATTTATGGTAATGAACACTACGCACATTCAGAGGATGAACTGCAGGAGAGGAAACATATAAGAAAAACAAATGCTTGAATGCATGGGTTGAGGTGGACATGATTGGGGATCATACCAATGCAACTATCAACAATCTGGAAATTGGTCTTGATTAATGACACATATGAAAACCAGTGGAAATGCATATCGGCGAGGGTAGGGGGGAGGTCGGGGGTGAAGGGGATAGTAAGAGCATAAATCTTGTAACCATGTTAACTTTTCTAAAATATAAATATTAATAAATGTTTAAAATTAAAAATTAAAAAAAACAGAATGGCCTAAATAGTAAAAAAAGATGCAAAAATCTACTAAAAAGAACTCCTTCAATAAAATAATTAACCAAATGGGGTAAAATGTTGTAAAAATAATTGAAGAAAAGAACTTCTTTAAAGTAGAATTGGCCTCATAAAAAAGGAGTAAAATCTTACCGAAGAAAATAACTTCCTAAAAATTTGAATTTGGCAAGTGAAAGCTAATGATTCCATAAACCATCAATTAAGAATAAAACAAAATCGGGGGCAGCTGGATAGCTCAGTGGATTGAAAGCCAGGCCTAGAGATGGGAGGTCCTAGGTTCAAGTCCGGCCTCAGACACTTCCCAGCTGTGTGACCCTGGGCAAGTCACTTGACCCCCATTGCCTACCCTTACCACTCTTCCACCTATAAGTCAATACACAGAAGTTAATGGTTCAAAATTAAAAAATTAAAATAAAAGAATAAAACAAAATCCAAGATACTTAGCTTTCCTTTTCTAATAACACCAAGTGATGTAATAATATTGGCTAGAAACTCTCTTTTGCTTTTCCGGGATATTTGGAAAATTGGAATTCTGATTACATGTGACTTGCTTTACATGCCTTTATCTACACTGTTCATTTTCAAAGGATTAGAATACAATTACTTGTAATTAACACCTACAAGTACTACATCTTGGAAACTGTTGAACACAATTTGATCTTTTTTTGTTACTTAAGAAGGCACTTCATGATCTTGCAAAGCCTCAGGGCCAACATTTTGGACATCACTAATTATTTTATAGTACTTTAGTTGTGACCCTATGGCATGCTCTGATTGGTTTGTTCTTTTTAAATAAATATTATATATATATAAACAAAATCAAAGGAATGAAAAAACAGAAGAAAATGTAAAATATATCATTAAAAAACTAAATGGTCTAGAAAATAGATTGTGGAAAAATAACTTAATAATGATTAGAAATCCATGATAAAAAAGAGTATAAACAAAATATTTCAAGAAATTATTAAAGAAAAATGTCATAGTATGTTAGACAAAATTGAATTGAAACAACCCACTACCACCTCCTGACAAGTTTTTAAAATGAAAACTCTCAGGAATAGTATAACCAAATTGCAAAACTCCCAATATGTCAGGGAGAAAATAGTTCAAATATCATGGAGCCACAGTCAGGAAAACACAAGATTTTAAAGTTTCTATTTCATTCATAGGACTTGGAATATAATATCCTGGAAAGTAATGGAGCTAGGATTACAACCAAAAACCATCTACCAAGCAAGACTGTGTAATCCTTCAGGGAACAAAATGAATATTTAATGAAATAGAGGACTTTTAAGCATTCCTCATGAAAAGAAAAACAGAGTTGAATTAACAATATGACTTCCAAATATAAGACTCAGGAGAAGCATAAAAGTCAAAAAGGAAAAATAAACCAAAATGAATCAATAAGGTGAAGCTGTTTGCATTCCTACATGACAATATGGTACTTGTAACTATTAAAAACTTTATCATTATTAAAGCATTTAGGAAGAGTAGACATAGACAGAGGGCAAGTTGAATAAGGTAGAAAAATATCTAAAAAAATAAATGATTTAGAAAGAGGGATGCACTGGGAGAAGAGTTAAGAGAGTAGGAGGGGGTAAATGATCTCACATAAAAGGTTTGAAAGAATTTTTGCAGTGGAGGGGAACTGAGGAGGAGGATGAAAAATGCTTATAACTTATTTTCATCAAAATTGGTTCAGAAGAATATAACATACATACTAAGTTGAGTGTAGAAATCTAACCATACAGAGAAATAGAGAGAAAGGGCATAGAGGATGGCATGATTGATAGAAGGGGGAGGAAGGATTGGGGAAAGCCCTTGTTAGAATCAAAATATTTTCAAGTGGGACAGTGTTAAAAGGAAAAGATCAATAGATGGAAAAACAGGATAGAAGGCAATACAAAGTAAGCATAACTGTGAAAAAAATTTTTCTCAACTAGATAAAGCTCAGAGTCAAATTTATTTAAAAAATACACATCATTCCTCAATTGATAAATAGTGAAAGGATATGGATAGGCAATTTTCAGATGAAGAAGCTAAAATTATCTATGGTCACATAAAAATGTCTAAATAACTACTGATTAGAGAAATGAAAATTAAAACAACACTGAGGTATCATTTTATACGTGTGAAATTGGCTTATCTGACAGAAAAGGAAAATTAGAAATGTTGGAGAAAATATGGGGAAATTGTGACACTAAATGTACATTTGGTAAAATTTTCAACTCATTCAGCCATTCTGAAAGTTGTTTCACTCTGTCTCCTTGTTGGTCCTTTCACTCCCATATTTGTTTTGTGTTGATATTTCAATATTGGTTGGAGAGGGTTCTCATGGTGATTTGGAGCTTCTTTGTTCTACTGCACCATCTATGCTCCACTCCCCAAAGTCCAACGATTCCGGAGAGCAATGTGGAGATCATACCCTTTGACACAGCAATACTATTGATATATCTATATCTCATAGATATAAAAAAAGGGAAAATGACTATATATATATATATGTATATGTGTATACATATATATATCAACTCTTTTTTTGCAATAGCAAATAGTTGGAAATTGGAGGGTTGCCAATCATTTGGAGAATGACAGAAGAAGTTGTAGTATTGTATATGTGGGTAATGGAATACTAATGTGCTATGAGAAATAATTAGCAGGATGATTTCAGTAAAACCTGGAAAAATTATGTGAACTAATGCAAACTGGTGTAAGCAGAACCAAGAAAATAGTATATAATAATATCAATAATATGAAGATCATCAATCATTAAACCATGAAAAAAGCATTTAGCTATTCTTATCAAGACAAAGATCTAAAACAATTCCATGATGAAAAATGCTATCCATCTCCTGAGAGAGATATGTTGAACTCCAAGTATGAAGTGAAGAATATTTTTTTCCATTTTTTTTCTTGATATTTTTTGTGTTTTCTTTTGCAATGTTTAATATAAATTATATTTGCATAATTTCCCATGTATAATCAATGTGTTCAAATTTATTTTTATAGATAATTGGAAAATATTTTTAATTTAAAAAGTAAGATATGCCTTGAGAAAAGAAAGTCAGTAGGTTATTTTCTAGCACTTTGGGAATCGTAATTTGGTAAACAAGTAAGGATCTATTTGTCTCTGTCTATCTTCATAGCTATCTACCTATCACTCTATTATTTAAATATCTCTGGACAGGGATTAGAACTGTGAAGCTACCACTATAGAGAATCCCCAGATGTTGAAACTTATTCTATCAATAGAAATATGCAGTTTACAGTCTTGAAAAATTGCTTAAGTTTACTGTGAAATTAAATGATTTGCCTAAGGTCAAGGAACCAATGTATTTCAAGAGAAAAAATCTGAACTGGTCTTCATCGTTCTAAAGCTAATTGTCTTATCAATTAATCCACATTTTGAATTCATTTATATGTATTTCTATAAATATGTATATATAGAGACATACACTCATAGGTGTGTATTTATACCTACATACACACATTATATATGTGTGTGCATATATATACACATATGAGTTATATGTGTATATACCTATATACATAAAGCATTCCAAAAATCTTAGTGTAGTTTTAAATTTTAAAACTTTAACATTGTACTAAGATTTTTTAGTATACCCTATGTATACATTTCCCTAAAATGTATGAGATCTGTTCCAGTGTTATATTTTTATGAGTAAAATTCTTATGAATTTTATTGTTTTGACATAGTTTAGTCCCCATTGACTAAATGCATTGTACTTAATGCATTACTGGAGAAAAAATCAATTGAAATTCTAGTAGTCATCATTATACAGGGCATGTATTACTGCAATTGGACCATAAGGCAGCTGGTAACTAAAGACAGGCAGAACTAAGACTAAAGATGTAGAACAGATTTTCTCTCTAGGTTGCTGGGTTGGTGGATTGTTGGGATGGTTCACTTAAGTTAAGGAAGTGGGCTAGGTCATATGTTTTCCTAAAAACCATGGAATTCAGAAAAAAATAATGTTAAGAATGAAACTTCTTCAATGACAATAAGGTAGGGCAACTCAGAAGCAAATAATATTGAAAGTTTGTAACTAAAAGAAAATGTGATAAATATTGTGTTTGTAGTAGTATTTAAATTAAGGGTTTGCAACAGAATCCAAGGTCAAATTTTTTAATGGCCCCGGATCAGATGATAAGGAGAAGAGCTAAGAGATGAGACAATATATGATTGTGAAATGATAGGGTAAATAATTCTCTAATCCTTCAATTATTTCTTCTGGAATCAGAGACAGAGAAATCTGTTTGTCTTAGTTTATCCACATTTAAAAGTTCTTCACAAGAGCACAAAATTTGGAGGTCCAGAAATAAATTAAACAATACAACATACAAACTCAATTCTAGAGTTGGAAGGGATTAAAGTTTGAACTAGAATAGTGTAGTGGAAAGAGTCTTGATTTGAAGTCAAGAAGACTTGGGTTCAAATCTTTTTTTTTATTCCTCAGGATTAATTTATTTATTTAGAATATTTT
Source organism: Gracilinanus agilis (assembly GCF_016433145.1). Lineage (NCBI taxonomy): Eukaryota > Metazoa > Chordata > Mammalia > Didelphimorphia > Didelphidae > Gracilinanus > Gracilinanus agilis. The sequence continues at coordinate 51,644,618 of NC_058135.1, forward strand.
TCCATGTTAACATGATGCATGTTCTTTCCCTTCCCTCTTCCTTCTCCCCTTCCAGAGGTGAAGAGAAATTCCACTAGGCTTTATGTGTATCATTGTTCAAAACCTATTTCCATAATTATTAATATTTGCAACAGAGTGATCATTTAAAGTCAAAATCCCCTCTTTCTCTGGATGTGGATACCATTCTTTATCATAAATCCCTCTGGATTGTCCTGGATCATTGCATTGCTGCTAGTAGAGAAGTCCATTACTTTTTTTAAAAAACATTTATTAAAATTCATTTTTAACATGGTTACATGATTCATGCTTCTACTTTCCCCTTCACTCCCCCCATCCCCCCGCCCATGGCCGATGCACATTTCCAGTGTTTTATCATGTGTCATTGATCGAGACGTATTTCCAAATTGTTGATAGTTGCATTGGTGTGGTAGTTTTGAGTCTAAATCCAAATCATGTCCACCCCAACCCATGCATTCAATCAGTTGTTTCCCTTATATGTCTCCTCTCCTGCACTCTGAATGTGAGTAGCATCCCTTTCCATAAATCCCTCAGAGCGGTCCTGTGTGCTTGCATTGCTGCTGGTACAGAAGTCCTTTACATTTGATTTTACCATAGTATATCAGCCTCCGTGTACAGTGTTCTTCTGGCTCTGCTCCTTTCACTCTGCATCAATTCCTGGAGGTCTTTCCAGTTCACCTGGAACTCCTCCAGTTTATTATTCCTTTGAGCTCAATAGTACTCTATCACCAGCATATATCACAATTTGTTCAGCCATTCCCCAATTGAAAGGCATACAATCGTTTTCAAGTTTTTTACCACCACAAAAAGCACAGCAATAAATATTTTCGTACAATCTGTTTATTTATGATCTCTTTCAGGTAAAAACCCAACAATGGTATGGATGGATCAAACTGAAGGCATTCTTTTATAGCCCTTTGAGCAGAGCTCCAAATTGCCAGCCAGAATGGTTGGATCAGTTCACAACTCCACCAGCAATGCATTAATGTCCCAATTTCACCACATCCCCTCCAGCATTCATTACTCTCCCCTTCTTTCATTTTAGCCAATCTGCTAGGTGTGAGGTGATAC
>NC_058135.1:51690448-51701011 GCF_016433145.1 Gracilinanus agilis
CAATGACCCAGGACAATTCTGAGGGATTTATGGTAAAGAATGCTACCCACATTCAGAGGAAGGACTGCAGGAGAGGAAACATATAAGAAAAGCAACTGCTTGAACGCATGGGTCGGGGCGGACATGATTGAGGGTGTGGACTCGAAACTACCACACCAATGCAACCACCAACAATTGGGAAATTGGTCTTGATCAAGGACACATGACAAAACCAGTGGAAAAGTGCGTCGGCCATGGGTGGGGGGAGTGCGGGGGGTGAAGGGGAAAATAGGAGCATGAAATATGTAATCATGTTAAAAATGATTATTAATAAATGTTTAAAAAAAAAAGAGTGGCAGGGTTCATGTAAATGATGTTCCCTGTTGAAAATAAATAGTGGGGCCTCTACCCCAGGACCCAGGAAAAAAAAAAAAAAAAAAAAAAGCTTTTGACCAGTTTTCATTGTTTTGGGAAGGTTTGGATACTTGTTTGTCTTCCTCTGTTGTCTGAATTTTCTCAGTGTAAAAGTTGTCAAGTGTTCCAGAGTTTTTCTTGATAATCTTTTTCTGCTGGGGTTCTTGGCTTGCCATTGTTAGCCCCGCCCCTTTTCAGCTTTGTATTCACACTCAGGGTCTGCCTGAGCTTTCTAAGCTCTGGAGAGCTCCGGTCTCCTTGTCCTCAGGATCAGGCCTCCTGGTAGTCCCCGGTCTGCCCCCCTGCCTGAGGCTCCTTTAGCAGTCTCAGGGGCTGCTTCCACAGCCGCGCTCCCGTCTGCACCGGGTCCTCACTCTAGGTTCTAGCCTGTGCTGGAGATCTTTATTCGCACCTAAGGCAATGCCTTCACCCACACAGATGCTTGGGAAAATATGTGGACTAGAGATCTTTGTCTGAGCCCAGGGCAGTGCCTTCACCAGAGCAGATGTTTGGGAAAATCCCTGCATTAGAGATCTTTGTCCGCACCTGGGGCAATGCCTTCACTTGAGCAGACACTCAGGAAAGTCAGTGCATAGCCCCCAGCCACTTGGGGTCCCACATCTTGCAGCTCTCAGGTACAAGCCCTGATGCTGCTAGTGATTTACTGGTTGCCCCAATCCTGTTTTCACTCTTGTGCATTGGGCCTTGGTGCTGTGCGTGGTGTGGGGGTTGGGGGGTGGAGGGGCTTCTTCCTCTCGCTTTTTTGTGAGAGCTGTTTCACTCCTTTATAGCGTGGAAATGCCCCGATTCTGCGTACCTTCAATGCTGAGCCCTGTTGTAGGGTTCCTTTGTTCATCTGGGTTCATTTTTATGTCCCCTTTAGGTGTCCTGTATGCTTCGGTTAGGAGAGATTGAGCAGCTGCTCATTACTCTGCCGCCATCTTACCCGAAAGTCCTGTCATAAATTTTTATGTGAAAAAGATCCTTTCCCCTTTTCTTTGACCTCTTCATAATGCAGATCTAGTAGTGTTATTCCCTGGGTAAAAGGGCAAACAGTTATATAGCCCTTTGGGAAGAAGTCCATTTTATTCTCTAGAATGATTGATCTAGTTTGGAACTCCACCAACAGTTTATTAATGCCCCAAGTTTTTCACTTTCCCTCCAGAATTTTATCATTTTTCTTTTCCATCATATTAGCCAATCTGAAAATTGTGAGGGGGTACCTCAGAGAAGTTTTGATTTGTATTTTTCTGATCAATAGTGATTTAGAAAACTTTTTGGTGACTATTGATAGCTTTGATGTTTTGTTCTGAAAACTGTCTGTTCATATCCCTTGATCATTTATCAATTAAGGAATGACTCTGATATAAGTACTTCTAATTTGAAGATGAGACAACACATTGTAGTGGACTGTGTCCTGACCCAAGAGTCAGGAGTTTTTTTCATCATGTCTCTTTCACTATTAGACATATGACTACTAAATTCACTTAGAGTTTCTGGGTCTCAAATGCAAAATGAAGATGTAAGGTTAGATGATTTCTAAATTCCTTCTAGTCATAAAATTATTTAATCTTACTTTTTCTACATGAATTTCCAAGAACATCAATATCTTTCAGCCCGTTTTGAGAAAGGATAGTCAGGAAAGTGATCTATACAACCATGATTGATTAAGTAACTAAACAAGATGGTCAGACCTTTGAGGGTTAAAATAGTCCAGCACCTTGCCAAAACCAAAGTAATCAAATTTCTGGAGCTTCTAGGCTTGAACATCATGAAGAGGCATTCCTACATGTCTGGACTCACATCTTCCCTCCCTCACTGATAATGTCATCACTTGATGGACCAGTAACAAATGATGAATTCATCCAGGAACAGAGAGAGAAATACTGAGGAAATTCGTGGACACAGAAAGATAATCAGTGGAGGGAGGAAGCAGTTGCAAGAAGTCTGTCCTTTTATTAGCAAAAGACTACCAGCTATAGGGATTGAAAACAGGGCTTCTGGCAATCAGGAATGAATGTAATCTTTGGCCATACATGGTGAGTGCCTTACCATTGTTGTACTTTACTTTTGTATTTCTCATGAACTCTATATATAATTATGGGAGAATTTCCTGTGACTTTTGGGAGATTATTTTTGTGCCAATTCTACTTCATATACCTACTTACTAATATTTTTAAAAGATAATTAACTCTGTTAATTAAAAGGCAACACATAGATGGAAGTTCTTTCTATATTAGAAAATCCAACCCCTCAGTGTTACCCCTAATCTCTGAGAAGAGAAGTCAGCTGTTCTTTGGGAACTTACAGTGGGACTTGCATGAAGGGTAATCCCAAAATAAAATATAACACACTTTTCCTTGAATAATTTACAATTCTTCTCTAATTAAAGAGAACAAGGCTAATATGCAAACAAAAACTTTTATAAGTACACTATAATTAATCGCTAGATTGACTGATTCATAGAATCATTGGTCTAGTGCAGTCCTTTTGTAGATGAAGAAATGGACTCAGAAATGTTAAATAAGTTGGTCAGGGTTACAAGATCCAGTAGTGAGGCTGAGATTCAAACCAAAGTGTCTTCTGTATCACTCTTTCTTACATTCCCATTGACTACTAGTGGGTTCAGTGCACATGGTATTAAATGATTTTCAGCCCTTTCAGTCTTGGTCTTTGTGTGCCTCTGTCTCTGTCCCTCTGACTGCCCATCATTTCTCTTCTTTACTATTCAGCATCCTCTTTTTTTGAATGGGAAGAGATGTTGGTGACTCCCTCTCTTTCCAAGATTTGAATGTTTCTTTCTGTGCACTAGGGGAGATTTTAAAGAAAAAAATCACATTAATATGGAACATCAGAGGAAAAAATAATTAGCAGAACAAACTTTTGGTGGAATAATAGGCAACAGAGGAAGAAAGGCTATGGTAAAATTAGACTTCCTTCAAGCCTGACATAACATGAATTTTGGTGAACATACATGTTAATAAGCAAAGTACAATAAGGAAAAAATTCCATATCTCTTACTTGCACAATTCCCCTTTTTAAAGGAGCTTACGATATATTAATATCCTAATGAGATATCCACCTACCTGCCCAGTCTCAGGCCCTGGAGGAGATTGTTTCCAAATGACAGCTTTTCACCAACTAAAACTGCCAATCAATTCCTTGTGGGGATATACAGCTGTATGCATGAGCTTCTTCATCTAGTTGATGCCAAGACAATGGAGCAAAAATGTGGTGGTCCTAGCCAACATTTCCTTATATTATCCTACATATCTAGATTTCCATTTGCATATTTAGATAGTGATTCTGCTCTTATAATAGCAGTAGACTGCTTTGGAGCACTTTTTAAAATTTCCTGAAGTGCAAGATTTTATATGGATACCTTCATACATACATATATACATATACAGAGAAATATATCTTGGTTAAAATGTATATATAATTTATTATTATTCAATGTATATTTACAAATACATAATTACCACATATAATTTATTATTGCATACATATTCATTTACCCAGAAATTGATTCTGTGTGAAGGAAATAAGGCTAATAAGGTCTGCTAGAGTCAGTTTGTGAAGGAACTTAAATGTCAGATTCCAAAGTTTTCATTAGATCATATAGATAATAGGAAGCTAGTGAATTTTGAAGACAGAGGAGTTATATGGTCATATCTGTACATGATTTATCCAATAATTCAATTCAATAATTTAGTTACATGTGTATATATACTAAATCTATATACATTTACATACAAAATATGAATGCATATAGTGATTTTGTACACAATTATTTCTCTATTTCAGGCATTCTTTCATTCTTTTATTTATTCTCCAATAATATGTTTAACTTCCAATGTGAGCAAAATGTTATATTGGTCTCTGCCAGCATAAATGGGAAAACAACATCCTGGTGTCTGGTAGCTCATAAACTTATAGGATTCATATACTCTATCAATACTATAAGTTTATATATATATACATACATGCATACATATACATGCATGCATACATATATATTTGTATATATATTTAAGCATAATCTAAAGAAGAAATTAATAAAGAAAAAAGAAAAAGAAAGAAAAAATCTGAGCAGTGAGACTTCCCATTCAGAAGAGGGAATCAGGGAAGCTGATGGTTTCTAAATTGGTCTATGAAGGCAGGGGAATATATAGGCAGAGTTTTGAAGTAAACACATTCAAAGCATGTAGGATGACACACATGAATATATGAAGTCTTGGGGAAAGTATAAGAATGTGAATCATAAAGTTTACTTAGCTAGGCAATGAAGTGACATAGTTAATAGAGCACAGGTCCTAAATTCAAGAAGACCTGAGTTCCAATTTAAATTCAGACACTTAAAAGTTGCATGATGCTGGTCCACTCACCTGATCTCAGTTCTCTCAACTGTAAAATGGACAAAATTCTTCTAGGGTTGTTGTGAGGATTCAATGAGATAATCCTTGTAAAACATTTATTACAGTGTCTGGTAATAGAAATTACTTAATAAACACTGATTCCCATCTCCTTTTAGCCCGAAATGGATTCTTTATAAAGCAGAGTGATGTGAAATCAAGTTGTAAAGGTCGATTTTAGTCAGTTTGTGGAGGAATTTAAATGATAGACTACAAAGTTTAAATTAGATACTGTAGATAATACAGAACAAGTGAATTTTGGAGGAGAGGAGGGATATGGTCAAATCTGTGCATTATAAATCCAACAACTGAATCAAAATCATATGTTAAGTACCTACTATATGTAATAAAGTATGCTAGATATGTGATATATAACGTTAGAATTTCTTGAACCCAAGAAGCCCATATTAAACTAAGGAAGTAAAACATAAACAGATAAGCAAAATGTAAAGTAACTTGAGGATGAATATATAACATCAGAGACTGGTGGAATCCAATTAGTTGGGGATATTGAATGGAACCTGAGGTGAGACAGAATAGAAGATTAGGATTTTAGAAGGTGAAGTTTAGAAGAACCTGTTCTAGGTTCATGTGATTGTACAGAGATGGTCTGTTTTGGGGAGTAACTGGTAATCCAATTTGACAGACTGGACAGGTATGCTAAGTCCAGCTTTTGAAAGGCCTTATAAAGATATTTAGAAGTTTATATTGAATCCCGGAGATGCTCCAAAAACCACTGAAAGTTTGTAAACAAGAGTGATAGGATTAGACCTGTGTCCTATTAAGATTATGTTTGTCATCTATAACTGATATTATATTGCTTGCTTTTTCAAGGAGTAGGGAGTGGTAGAGAAGAGGGAGAAAATTTAGAACTCAAAATTTTAAAAAGTCCTAAAAATTTGATATTGGGGAAATATTTAATGAAATAAATAAATTACATTTAAAAATACTATTTATGTTAGATGTGTAGATTATGGAGTTGAGACTGAAGTTGGAAACTCAATGTCAAGTCGGATAGTGCCTCAGATTTAGTTTCAGGTGTTGAAAATATAGATTACCAGCTCTGCCTCTCTATGACACAAAGATTCAGATCAATTTGCATGGCCCTGGTGACAGTAGCCAGGGACATGATGAGAGTTGAAAGGAATTTGCTCACTCTAACCCAAATATCAGATAGGCCGAATGGATTTCCTAGGAGAAATACATAGGCTGGGGAAAATCCTGATTTGATTTGAGGAATTTTTGTGATTCCTATACAATGTGCCTCTGTCTCTGACTCACAAAAGAATTGAAACTAAACTGAGACTGGCTGGCTCACAAGATAGGTTCAGACACAACTTATACTCAGCAGCTGTGATTCATTGGAGAAGCAGAAGATGATTTCTCATCAGAGAAATCAGCCCAGCCAATCAAATCTATAATACTGTGAGAAAATGACAAGTCTCAGCTTCAGAGTAATAGAGGTAGCCTTAACTGAAATCATCTTTTTATTAGTTAAGGGTATTAAGGAAAAGGGAAGAAACAAAAAAAAAGTGACTCTGAGATTTAAACCATGGGTTACTGGGGCCATGTTAATACCATGAAGAAAAATAGGAGAGTTAGAGCAACAATTTCAGCAGAAAAAATGATGAGCTCATTTTCTTAGAAGTTGGAATTCAAGGCACCAATGAGACAGCAAGGTGGAAATGTCTGGAAATGAGGAATAGAAATGCTGTACTGAAACTCAGGGAGGAGGCAGAGGATAAGCATACAGATTCAGAAGATAGCTGCGAAAAAAAGGATAAATGAACACTGATAATAGATGGGATTACCAAGTGATAGAATGTAGAAAGAGAAGGGAAATACTTTGGAGAGTACCCTTACATAGAAGGTGGAGAAAGGATGATGAACTCAATATTTTAAGAGTAGGCAACTAAAGAACTATATCAAAGAAGCTGGGTCAGAAGTGTAAAATGTTACGATAAGGACAAAGTAGATAATAACTAAAAGAAGAATATTGGATTGAAAAATGAAGAGTCATGCAGCAATCTATACTTAGAGTAAAATATTGTCAAAAGACAAATTGAAAGGAACTGAGGTATGAAAGCTGAAAAAAAGCAGTAAATGTATGGATTTATTTGTAGCAGAGATGGCCCAGGTGAGGTTAAATTGCAAAAATTTTACTGGACTGCATAAGCATGGAAATGTAGCTCTCTCCAGGAGCAGATAGCAACTTGGAAAGAGGAGGAGAGAAGACTGACAGGAGGTTTTAAGGGTTTTCAAAGTGGGAATAGCAGAACAAGATGGCAAAAGAAATGAAAGCGTAGTGGGGAGTGATGTTTTGAAATGGTTAGCAATAGGTTTGAGACTGAAGTGAGGAAAGTAATGTCAGAGTGGATGAACATAGAGGGATTAAGGAGTCAGAGGTCACAATTGGATTGAAAGGTAAGATCAGGAGGAGTGAAGCAATGGAGAAAATGTAAGAAAGGCCAGGAAATCATGATCAAAAGGCAGAATTTCAGAGTTCAACACCTTAAAGGTGGGATATTTTGCTGATGATATGGTCTAGGATTCAACTATCCCAGTGGTTGATGAAAATAGAGTGAAGATAGGAGCAGAAGAGGCTGCTGAACTCAGAGACCAGGTTGCCAAAAGAGCCATCAGTGTGAATATTAAGTGACTAAAGAAGATAACAACACTTCACATGCTTTGGAATGAATATCAGTTGACTTCCTGGTTAAAATGGCTGCAGAGTAAAAAGCAGCTGCTTAACCTCTCCTAACTGAAACATATAGGACTCCTCAAGAAGACATAAAAACAAATCCAGAGGAATAAAGGGACCTGACAACAGGGTGTAGCATTGGAAGTATGTGGAATCGGGGAATTTCCATGCTATAAAGGGGTGAAATAGCTCTCACTAAAACATGAACTAAGCAACCCCCTACCCCCCTACACCACCTACAGTGCCGAAGCCAGCACACAAGAGTTAGAGCAAGTTTGGGGGTCGCATTAACTCCTTGGCAGCTACCTGGGGTCACCAGGGCCTGCCCCTGAGAGCAGCAAGACTTAAGACCTCGAGAGGCTAAAGAATGCGCTGATTTTGAACACAGATCCTGAGCGCAGGCATGGACCTTAAGTGGGGACCCAGTGCAGAGGGGTGCATGACAGTGAAAGCAGTGCCCTGAGATTGTTAAAGGAGCCTTGGGCAGAGGAACAAACATGGGGACCACCAGGAGGCTCGACCCTGAGAACAACTAGACCTGAGACCTCAGGAGCCTAAAGAGCGCAGACAGACCCTGAGTGTGAGGATAAACCTGAAAGGGCACAGGGCTAACAATGGCAAGCCAGAGACAAGAACCCCAAAAGAGGAAGATCATCAAGAAGAAATCTGTAGACTTCTGGTTAAGATGGAGGCAGAGTAAGGAGCACCTGCTCGAACTCTCCTAACCGAAGCATACAGGACTCCGCAAGGAGACATAAAAACGAACCCAGACAAATTAAGGAACCCCACAACAGGGCGCAGCATTGAAGGTACACAGAATTGGGGCATTTCCACACTATAAAGGGGTGAAACAGCTCTCACTAAAACTCGAGAGGAAGAAGCCCCTCCACCCCCCAAATCCCCACACCACGCACAGCGCCAAGGCCAATGCACAAGAGTGAAAACAGGACTGGGGCAACCAGTAAATCACTAGCAGTCCCAGGGCTTGTACCTGTGTGCTCCAAGACAAGGGACCCCAAGTGGCTGGGGGGGCACGAACGGACTTTCCTGAGCATCTGCGCGGGTACAGACAAAGATCACAAAGCAGAGACTTTCCCGAGCATCTACTTTCCCTAGCTTCTGCATAGGTGAAGGCAGTGTCATAGGCATGAATAAAAATCTCCAGCTCAGGCTAGGACCTAGAGTGAGGACCCAGTGCAAAAGGGAGCGCGGCTATCGAAGCAGCCCCTGAGACTGCAGAAGGAGCCTCAGGCAGAGGGGTAGACCGGAGTCTACCAGGAGGCCTGACCCCGAGAACAAGGAGACCACAGTTCTCCAGAGCTTAGAAAGCTCAGGAAGACCCTGAGTGTGAAGACAAAGCAAAAATGGGGTGGGGCTAATGATGGCAAGCCAAGAACTCCAGAAGAAGAAAAAGATTATCAAGAAAAACTCTGAAACACTCGCCAACTTTTACACCAATAAAATCCAGACAACAGAGAAGGACAAATAAGTAATCATATCCAAACATTCCCAAAAAAATGAAAGCTGGTCACAAGCTCTTAAAGAGTTCAACTATGAGATGACGAAAAAGTTGGAAAAGATTTGGCTAGAGAAATGGGAAATAGCTCAAAAGGAAATCAGGCAAGGAAATAACAGTTTAAAAGGCAGAATTTTGCAATTGGAAAGTGAGGCTCAGAAAACAAATGAACTGATGAGCAAATTGAACAACAGAAATGACTAGACTGAAAAGGAAAACCAATCCCTAAAGGCTAGAATTGAACAATTAGAAGCCAATGATCTCTGAAGACAACAAGAAAAATTAAAGCAAAGTCAAAAGACTGAAAAAATAGAAGGAAACATGAAATATCTCAATGAGAATGTGACACACCAAGAAAACAGGTCTAGAAGAAACAATTTGAGAATCATCAGTCTTCCAGAAAAAACAGAAATTAATAGAAACTTGGACTCCATACTTAAAGAAATTATTCAGCAAAATTGCCCTGAAGTTCTACAACAAGAGGGCAATATAGATATTGAAAGGATCCATAGATCACCCTCTACACTGGACACAGAAAAGTCAACACCAAGGAATATAATAGCCAAATTCAAGAGCTTTCAAGTAAAAGAAAAAATCTTACAGGAAGCCAGAAAGAGACAATTCATATATCAAGAAGCACCAATCAGGATCACACAGGATCTGGCAGCCTCCATGCTAAAAGACCACAAGGCTTGGAATACAATATTCAGAAAGGCAAGAGAGCTGGGCCTTCAGCCACAGATCAACTACCCATAGAAACTGACTATATACTTCCAGGGGAAAGTATGGGCTATTCAACAAAATTGAAGATTTCTAAGTTTTTGTACAAAAGAAACCAGGACTACATGGAAAGTTTGATACCCAACTACAAAAATCAAGAGAAACATGAAAAGGTAAATAAGAAACATAGGGAAAAGAAAGAAAACTTATAATTTTTAAATTTGACTCTTTAAGGGATTAAATAAGATCTAATTATCTGTATTACTATGTGGACAAATTCTATGTATAATTCTCTGTAGTGAACTCTATTCACTATTATAATATTCACTTTTATAGCAACCAGAAGAATAATTCATAGGGAGAGGATAGGATACTAAATGGTCTAAGATGACATGGAGGGTGGGAAAGAGGGGGGGGGATAGTAGGAGACACCAAGAAAAATCTGAGTGAATAAGAAAAATAGGATATTCAATTACACACAAAGAGGGCATGGGAAGGGGAGGGGATAAATACTATTTTAAGAAGGAGAGGAAAAGAGCATTAAGAGGTAATAACCAAACCTTACTCTCAGTGTAATCAACACGGAGAGGGAAGACTAGCTTTATTATCCATTGGGATAAAAAATAATATCTAACTCTACTGAGAAAGTCAGAAGGGATAAAACAAAGGGAGCAGGGGTGTGGGGAGGTCAAAAAAGGGAGGGGAGAAGAAGGGGAAGGGAATTCATTAGGCCTTTAAAAAACAAAAAGAGGAGAATAACAAGGGAGGGGTAAGAAAGGGAAGTCAATCAAGGGAGGGGATAAGGGATACTGGCTCAA
>NC_058135.1:51701058-51716645 GCF_016433145.1 Gracilinanus agilis
AGTAGGGTACCCCAAGAAAAATCTGAGTAAATAAGAAAAATAGGATATTCTATTACACAAAAATAGGGGGCATGGGAAGGGGAGGGGATAAATACTATTATAAGAAGGAGAGGAATAGAGCATAAAGAGGTAATAATCAAACCTTACTCTCAGTGTAATCAACCCGGGGAGGGAAGACTAGCTTTATTATTCATTGGAATAAAAAACTCTATCTAACCCTACTGAGAAAGTTAGAAGGGATAAAACAAAGGGAGCAGGGGGGTGGGGAGGTCAAAAAAGGGAGGGGAGAAGAAGGGGAAGGGAATTCATTAGGCCTTTAAAAAACAAAAAGAGGGGAATAACAAGGAAGGGGCCAGAAAGGGAAGTCAATCAAGGGAGGGGATAAGGGATACAGGCTCAAAGCAAAACACTGGTTTAAAAGAAAATAGTGTAAGAAGAAGGGGTGGGTCTAGCGGAGGATAAAAAATGTCAGTGAATGCACAACTAACAATTGTAAGTAAAATGTGAATGTGATGTACTCACTCATAAAACAGATGCAAATAGCAGAGTGGATCAGAAACCAAAATCCTACCATATGTTGTCTACAAGAAACACATATGAGGCGGGTAGACACACACAAGTTTAAAGTTAAGGGCTCGAGTAAAATCTTTTGGGCGTCAAATGAGAAAAAGAAGGCAGGAGTGGTTATTATGATCTCTGACAAAGCCAAAGTAAAAATAGATATGATTAAAAAAGACAGGGAAGGTCATTACATCCTGATTAAAGGCAGTATAAACAATGAGGAAATAACACGGCTCAATATATATGCACCAAGTGGTATAGCATCCAAATTCATAAAGGAGAAAATGGAAGAGCTCAAGAAGGAAATAGATAGTGAAACCATACTAGTGGGAGATCTAAATATTCCTCTGTCAGATCTAGATAAATCAAACCGAAAAATAAATAAGAAAGTGGTAAGAGAGGTAAATGAAGTCCTAGAAAAATTAGATTTAATTGATATGTGGAGAAAAATAAATAGGGACAAAAAGCAATACACCTTCTTTTCAGCTGCACATGGTACATTCACAAAGATTGACCATGTAATAGGACATAGAATCATTGCAAACATATGCAAAAGAGCAAATATAATAAATGTAACCTTCTCAGATCATAATGCAATAAAAATAATAATTAGTAAGAGCACCTGGACAGGCAAATCAAAAACCAATTGGAAATTAAACAATATAATTCTCCAAAACCAATTTGTCAAAGAAGAAATCATAGAAACAATCAAGAATTTCATTGAAGAGAATTACAATGATGAGATATCCTACCAAACTCTGTGCGATGCAGCCAAGGCAGTACTCAGGGGGAAATTTAAATCCTTCAGTGCATATATTAACAAATAAAGGAGGGCAGAGATTAATGAATTGGGCATGCAACTCAAAAAATTAGAAAGCAAGCAAATTAAAACCCCCAGATGAAAACTTAATTAGAAATACTAAAAACCAAGGGAGAAATTAATAAAATCAAAAATAAAAGAACTATTGAATTAATAAATAAGACTAGGAGCTGGTACTTTGAAAAAACAGATAAAATAGACAAAGTACTGGTCAATCTAATAAGAAAAAGGAAAGAAGAAAACCAAATTGATAGTATCAAAGATGAAAAGGGAGACCTCACCTCTAATGAAGGGGAAATTAAAGCAATCTTTAAAAACTATTTCGCCCAATTATATGGCAACAAATATAACAATTTAGGAAATATGGATGAATATTTACAAAAATATAAATTGCCTAGATTAACAGCAGAAGAAATAGAATACCTAAATAATCTCATATCAGAAAAAAATTGAACAAGCCATCAAAGAACTCTCTAAAAAAATCACAAGGACCTGATGGATTCACAAGTGAATTCTATCAGACATTCAAAGAGCAACCAATCCCAGTACTATACAAATTATTTGATATGATAAGCAAAGAAGGAGTCCTACCAAATTCCTTTCATGACACAAATATGGTACTGATCCCAAAGCCAGGTAGACCAAAAATAGAAAAAGAAAACTATAGACCAATCTCCCTAATGAATATAGATGCAAAAATCTCAAATAGAATTTTAGCAAAGAGAGTCCAGCAAGTAATTAAGAAAATCATCCACCATGATGAGGTGGGATTTATACCAGGAATGCAAGGATGGTTCAACATTAGGAAAACCATCCACATAATTGACCATATCATCAGTCTAACCAACAAAAATCACATGATTATCTCAATAGATGCTGAAAAGGCCTTTGACAAAATACAGCATCCATTCCTATTGAAAACACTGAAAAGTATAGGAATAGAAGGACCTTTCCTAAAAATAATAAACAGTATATACCTAAAACCATCAACAAGCATTATATGCAATGGGGATAAATTAGAACAGTTCCCAATAAGATCAGCAGTAAAACAAGGATGCCCACTATCACCTCTATTATTCAACATAGTACTAGAAACACTAGCAATAGCAATCAGAGAAGAAAAAGAAATTGAAGGTATCAAAATAGGCAATGAGGAGACTAAGCTATCACTTTTTGCAGATGAAATGATGGTATACTTAAAAAATCCTAGTGAATTAGCTAAGAAGCTGGTAGAAATAATCAACTTTAGCAAAGTTGCAGCATACAAAATAAATGCACATAAATCATCAGCTTTTCTCTATATTTCCAACACATTAGAGCAGCAAGAGGTAGAAAGAGAAACACCATTTGAAATCACCCTAGACAATATAAAATACTTGGAACTCTATCTACCAAAACAAACCCAGCAATTATATGAAAACAACTACAAAGCACTTTCCAAAAAAATAAAATTGGATCTCAACAATTGGAAAACCATTAATTGTTCATGGGTAGGATGAGCTAACATAATAAAAATGAACATTCTACCCAAATTAATAACCTATTTAGCACCATACCTATCAAATTACCAAAAAACTTCTTTACTGAATTAGGATAAACTATAAAAAAGTTCATTTGTAATAACAATAGCTCAAGAATATCAAGAGAAATAATGAAAAAAAAATGTGAACGAAGGCAGTACCAGATATTAAACTATACTATAAAGCAGCAGTCATCAAATCAATATGGTACTGGCCAAGAGATAGAAGGGAGGATCAGTGGAATAGACTTGGGGTTAATGACATCAGCAAGACAGTGTATGACAAACCCAAAGAGCCCAACTTTGGGGACATGAATCCACTATTTGACAAAAACTGTTGGGAAATTTGGAAAACAATATGGGAGATCAACATCTCACACCCTACAGCAAGATAAATTCAGAATGTGTGAATGATCTGAATATAAAGAGAAAAACTATAAATAAGTTAAGTGAACACAAAATAGTATACCTGTCAGATCTCTGGGAAAGGAAAGATTTAAAAACTAAGCAAGAGTTAGAGAAAATTACAAAATGTAAATTAAATGGTTTTGATTATATTAAACTAAAAAGCTTTTGTACAAACAAAAACTATGTAGTCAAGATCAGAAGGGAAATAAGAAATTGGGAAAAAATCTTTAGAATAAAAAACTCTGACAGGGGTCTAATTACTCAAATATACAAGGAGCTAAACTTTTTAAAAATCAATCCATTGCCCAATTGATAAATGGACAAGGGACATGAATAGGCAATTTTCAGATAAAGAAATCAAAACTATCAATAAGCAAATGAGGAAGTGTTCTAAATCTCTAATAATTAGAGAAATGTAGATCAAAACAACTGAAAGGTACCACCTCACACCTACCAGATTGGCTAAAATTACAGTAGGGGAGAGTAATGAATGTTGCAGGGGATGTGGCAAAATTGGGACATTAATGCATTCCTGGTGGAATTGTGAACTGATCCAACCATTCTGAATGGCAATTTGGAAGTATGGTCAAATGGCTTTAAAAGAATGCCTGCCCTCTGATCCAGCCATATCATTGTTGGGGTTGTACCCCAAAGAGATCATAGGGGAAAAGACCTTTACAAAAATATTTATGGCCATGCTTTTTGTGGTGACAAAAAACTGGAAAATGAGGGTATGTCCTTCAATTGGGGAATGGCTGAACAAATTGTGGTATATGCTGGTGATGGAATACTATTGTGTTAAAAGGAATAATAAACTGGAGGATTTCCAGGTGAACTGGAAAGATCATTAGGAACTGATGCAGAGTGAAAAGAGCAGAACCAGAAGAACACTGTACACAGAGACTGATATACTATGGTAAAATCAAATGTAATGGACTTCTGTACCAGCAGCAATGCAATGACACAAGACAGCTCTGAAGGATTTATGGTACAAAAATATATGACATTTAGAGGAAGATCTGCAGGAGAGGAAACATAGAAGATAAACAATTGCTTGAATGCATGGGCTGAGGACGACATGATTGGGGATGTAGACTTGAAATGACCACACCAATGCAACTAACAACAATATGGAAAATAGGCCCTGAACAAGGACACACGTTATAACCAGTAGAAATGTGTGTCGGCCATGGATGGGGGGAAAGAGGGGGATGAAGGGGAAAGTAGGAGCATAAAATATGTAAACAAGTTAAAAATGAATATTAATAAAGGTTTAAAAAAAAAGAAGAAACCTGTAACACTTGACAAACTTTTACACAGATAAAATCCAGACAACAAAGCAAACAGCAGAGGAGAACAAACAAATAATCATATCCAAACCTTCCCAATATAAGGAAAACTGGCCACAGGCTATTGAAGAGTTCAAATCCGAGATGAGAAATATGGAAGAGATTTGGCAAGTGAAGTGGAAAATAGCTCAAAAGGAAATTAACAGGTTAGAAGACAGAAACTCCCAATTGGAGCAAGATGCCCCCAAATCAAATGAAATGGTAAGCAAATTGGAAACCAAAATCTGGCAAGAAAATAACAGTTTAAAAGGCAGAATTTCACAATTGGAAAGTGAGACAAGTAAATTGAAGACCAGAAACAACCAGATTGAAAAGGAAAACCAAAAGATTATAGCTGAAAACCGGTCCCTAAAGGCTAGAATTGAGCAATTAGAAGATAATGATCTCTCAAGACAGCAAGAACAAACAAAACAAAGTCAAAAGACAGATAAAATAGAAGGAATCATGAAATATCGCGAATGAGAAAGTGACAGACCAAGAAAACAGGTCTAGAAGAGACAATCTGAGAATCATTGGTCTTCCTGAAAAAGCAGAAATTAATAGAAATTTGGACTCCATCCTACAAGAAATTATTCAGCAAAATTGCCCTGAAGTTCTACAACAAGAGGGCAATATAAGGCATTGAAAGGATCCATAGATCACCCTTTACACTAGACCAAGAAAAGACAACTCCAAGGAATATAATAGCCAAATTCGAGAACTTCCAACTAAAAGAAAAAATCATACAAAAATCCAGAAAGAGACAATTCAAATATCAAGGAACACCAGTCAGGATCACACAGGATCTGGCAGCATCCACACTAAAAGATTGCAAATCTTGGAATATGATATTCAGAAATTCAAGAGAACTGGGTCTACAACCACAGATCACCTACCCATCAAAACTAACCATATACTTCCAGGGGAAAGTTTGGGCATTTAACAAGATAAAAGATTCCCAAGTATTTGCACAGAAAAGACCAGAACTAAATGGAAAGTTCAATATCCAACCACAAAAGTCAAGAGAAACATAAAAAAGGTAAATAAGAAATAGAGGGGAAAGAAAGAAAACTTTTATTTTTTTAAATTTGCCTCTTTAAGGGCTTCAATATGATCTAATCATTTGTATTCCTATGTGGAGAAATGTTATGTATAAATCTCTGTAAGGAACTCTATTCACTATTATAGTAATTAGAAAAATTATTCATAGGGAGAGGTTGAAATACTAAATGGAATGAATACCTGTTGAAATGAATCTTATAAATTCTGATGAATGAAATGATAAGCTACAAATAAAAAAGAATAAAGAGGAAATGGTCAAATTGTCAAATCTTCTCTCAGAGTATCAAAATTAAATTACAAAAGTTATAAATATATACATATCTATCCGATATGGTCGTTGTGAAGATTAGTTTTGCTGGTCTATGTGGGTATGTATTTATGACCTTCTTTTTCTTTCATTCTTTAAAGAAAAAAAAGATCAAAGAAGGGGTTGTGGGAGGGGCAAAATGATAAAAATTTGATTAGAATTATGTGTGTCTTCAAAAAAAACTGTTTTGAAAAAAATTTGTACCGAAAATTCAAATTCATAAAGCATATTATGATAGTTACTTTAACAAATTTGAAAACTTTGTTATTCTTTCATGTATGTAATGTAATAGATAACATTATTATTTTTATGTCATAAATATGTATGGATAGTAACTTATATTTAATATTTAACATTATATTTGTTTGCTAATAAAAATTTAAAAAGTTCTTATAGGCTCTGTTTCTCTAGTAGTTCAATAATTGCACATTCTTTTCCTTAAGGATAACTTGGAAAAGTGTGGGGGAATTATTCAAAGACAAGTGTATGTGTTTTCTTTGTGCAGATTCACAGCTCAGTTAACTTTCTCTTTTTCTTATTGTACTACTTTCTAACATTAATCTGGTTAACCAAAGTCATGGTTTCTCAGATACTGCTCAACTGTTACCTTTGTATTTACTCTTATTTATTTTTGTGTTAATTACTAAAAGACTATCAATGTCATTGATATTAGGGGTTATGGATGCTCTAGAATGTATGGATTGTTTCCTAATATTATCTGACATTTTGAGGTCAGTCAAATTGATTCTTCAACCTCCTCATCTTCAAAACAAAGAAAACATCTCATGCACTACCTGTCTACTTACTTATAGGAAAGCTGTGTGTAGAATTACTTGCAAGTTTTATAGCTGTGTGTGTGTTTTCTCATTATAATTGCCATTATTGCCATCACTTTTATCATTCTCTTCAGGAACAGACTAATATAAGCAGTTGTGGCACTGCCAGGACTATGTTTTAGGGGATTTCTACTCTTCCAATTTAGAAGTAAGGAGGCCTAGTTATCAGTTTTTATTCTCTGCATATCACAAATTGGTACAATTCAATTATACTCAATTATAATTGGCTTGAGGCCGGGAAGGGAGGAAATCAAATAAATTAAATTCCTGAATACCCTCAAGGTTTTTCAATTCATGTAGTTTATAGATAAAGAAGAGGAATGACCATAAGATACATGCCAACCTTCCCAGATCTTCTCAAATCACATCCCTTATAGTATCTTTGAGATTCCTTGGCCAAGAAACCAATAAAAGAAAGTAAATATTTATTAAAGGCTTGTTATATACAGAAGATTATGCTGGATGGTGGGGAAATGCAAAATTTAGTAAGCTACAATTCCTACCCTCAGGGAGTTTATGGTCTAATGATTAAAACAAAGGTGTTCCTAGAACAGGACTTAAAGTGTTCTGGCATGTGAACACACATTTTGCCCCCACACCCTGCACATCTGTGAGGATCAGAAGTAGACTTAGAAATTAGAACTTTACAAAGATATTTATAATACACAAAGTTATCCAAATTCATCAGAAGATTTCAAAATTAGGTTTTTGTAAAGCAGGAGGGGAAAGGATGAGGGAAAGGTTTTTTGAAAGTAGCAACTTGAATTGTTTTTTAAGATATGAATAGGAATTCCACAAGAAAAGATGGGGAAAAAGACCATTTAGGCAAAGGAAACAGTGTTTGCAAAGGCATGGAGGTATGAGATTACAAAACTATTTTGACTAGAATATAGAATATTTTGAGGGAATGATAAAGGCAGAAAAAGTAAGATGGTACCAGCCTGGAAGAACTTGACTGGAAGGCAAAGAAGTTCAAACTTTATTTACCAGGTAATAGAGAGCTAGTGAATATTTTTTGATCAGAGTAGTGACATGACTCCTCTATATATACAAAAGAGATGGAATAGATAGAGAATGTATGCATGAGATGTTGGAAAATGGCATTGATAAGACTTCATAACCAACCAAGAAATAAGTTTTGGAGAAAAATAAAGTGAAATAATAAGGTTAAAAATAGGGGAAACAAGGTAAAATGTAGTACCATAGAAATACTGAAGAAGGCAGCATAGTGAACTTGGAGATATGCAGGAATTCAAGTCAGAGGACCTGGGTTCAAATTTTGATTCTATTCCTTATTAGCCATATAAATGTGAGCTAGTAACAACTTCTATGAGCCTCAGTTTCTTCTTCTCTAAAAGGAAGGAACTAGACTTCATGGCATTTAAAATTCCTTCTGATTTTATATTATTATTACTGTAATTTCAAGTTAGAAGGAAGATACTTAGAAGAAAAGATAACAAACTATTATTTTGGAGGGGAGAGGTATTAATACTTCATTGGCAACCACATGTAAAGATATCTTGTAGGCAGATCCAGCAAGATGTGCATGTTTCTGCATGTGTAAGTGTGTTTATGTGTGTGTCCTTAGAAGAAAAAATAGGATTTAATATATGGATTTGGGAGTCAATTAAAATGCATTCATTAAAAGCATTGGATACTGTGTTAGATGCTCAGCATACAAATTCAATTAATGATGGCATCACTACACAAGTCAATTACATAGAGCTGATAGCTGAAGCAATGGAAATAAATAAAATTTCAAAATGGGAAAGAATAGAGCAAGAAGACAACCAGAGACAGAACTTTGAACAATATCCATATTTGGGAAAGTGGGAAAGAAGAGAGAAAAAAGAGAAGAATCTTGGAGAATAATTAAGAATAACTTCATTAATGTGGTTTCTCAATTTAGAGAATGAATTAAGAAGTGGTAGTTAACAGTCATGAGATAAAAAGAGATTAAAGACTGAGAAGATGCACAGAATTGGTCTAAAAGAAAGTTATTAGTAATCTTAAAGAGAGTAGTTTTGGTAGTTTGGTGGAAGAAGAAAAAGTAGCCTGTGAAGATGACTTTTTCAAGATTAGCAGGAAAGAATAAGAGAGAAGATAATAGGTAGATAGATGGGCTAGAAAGGCCAAGAGGAGACTTTACTTTTAGAATTTGGAAGATCTGGACATACTTCTAGAAAAATTAGAGGAAGTAGTCATGAGGATCAACTTGAGCCTAGGTATTCATCTCATCATCACTCATAGGCAATCCTTCCCTTGCTGTGCTGCTTTTTAATCATAATCATAATTTATAATTGCATTTTGTTTTAAGATTTACCATGATCTTTCTTTATAACAATATCCTGTGGTAGGTATTACCAATATTTTATCTACATTTTATAGATCAGAAAGAAAAGAGGTTAGTGACTTGCTCTAAGTCATGCTAATACTTAACTGATATTGGAAGTGATCCATGATTTGTGTCTTCAAGTTTTGAATTTTTTCTATTATAACATGTTATATTACTTATTATCATTACTGTAGCACTGAAAAGACTGAAAAAGAAGTCTCATAAATAAAGGAGAAGCAAGAAGGTATCCTCATTCATGCTCTTTAAAGGTCCTCCTAGACCTGCTTTAATGAATAGACAAAAATAATTTTAAATTAATTCATTGTCTTTATGCAAATAGATACTTTTAAAGTGACTATAAGCATGTTTATGAGGAGCTATTTCTAGAAATAGGCTAACAGTCAAACCTGAAAAATAGCCCTATACCACATTTTTGCATAGCAAAACCTTTTATATAAATAACATGCATCAAAACTTATATTCAGCTGGCTTATCCTGATCACAAAGTCAGCCAGTCAGAATGTGAGATCTTGGGGGCATCTGGTGGCTCAATAGATTGAGAGACAGGTCTAGAGATGGGAAGTCTTGGGATAGACTCTGGCTTCAGATACTTCCTAACTGTGAACTGGGCAAATCATTGAATTCCATTGGCTAGCTCTTACTACTCTTCTGCCTTGGAACCAACACACAGTATTCATTTTAAGACTGAGGTTAAGGGTTATTGTTTTTTTTAAAGTGTGTGAGATCAGAGTTCAGAAGAGAAATGAGAGCTAAAAAAAATAGAGGTGGGAATTCTCTGAGTAGAGATTCTAACTAAACCAATGTCTATTGATAGCAGCATTAAAAAAAACAGAGATGGTGAGAGAGAGAGAGAGAGAAAGACAGAGACAGAGACAGAGACAGAGACAGAGACAGAGACAGAGACAGAGAGTCTAAAGCAGAGCTCCTGGAGCAAACTTATACGAGGCAGAATAAGATGATGATACAGAAAAGGAATCTGAGAAGAAATGGTCTTGTAGGTAGAAGGAGAACCAAGGCAGAGCAGTAACACAGAAGTTGATAGAGGAGAGAATTTCTTAGCAGAATGAGGTAGTCAACAGCTTAAAAGCTGCAGAAAGATTACAAATGATTGAAAAAAGCAATTAACAATTAAAAGGCCTATAATCTGATAAATAATAGTATGGTTGAAAGCCACTGCAAGGCATCAAGAAGTTTGTAAGAGGGGAGGACATTGGATCAATGTGTGTGTGTGTGTGTGTGTGTGTGTGTGTGTGTGTGGGTGGGTGTGTGGGTGTGGGTGTGGGTGTGTTTGTGTATGTATGTGTGTGTTTCCCTTCATGGCTTTGCTTGTAGATATTTTCAAGTCACTATTTTCATCTGTCTTTATATGTTGAACTTCCCCTTTTGGTTAGGTTCTTTTTTTGTTTGCTCATTCTTTTTGCACACATCTTAGCTTTATGTCAGTGTTGGGCTATGCTCCCTTCTGGGAGCAAAGGAGGATATCTGGTCTGGGTCTCTGTCCTTTTATGTCCTTCTGCTATTTTTCCAGCTCAGTTCAGAAGCATGTAATTTTATGATGCTTCCAAAATATTGTGATTTGGGGAGAAATCAGTTCATTGCCCTCTCAGTTCTGCAAGTTTCTGTCTCAGGTTTGGATCTATTGACTTGTGTGTAGGTAAGCTTTGGTGGACTGCTGCTTTACCCAGTTCTGGTCAGCCCACTGAGAAGTTTTGCAGATTCAAAGTGACCTAATTGCTTGACTTCCCCTGCTTATTCCATTTAATCTTATGTCCTAGGCTAAAGGTTAGAACTGAATCATTACTCTGCTTCTGGGCTCAGAGACACTCCTCTGTGTATCCTGAACTTGTATTGAGCACAATATTCCACTAGGGTGTCCCCTAGTTTTCTCTACCCATTCAGGAATCATAACTGACCTAGGACTGAATAATGGATGATAGAGCCGCTACTTGGCATTCTTGTACTTTCCCAGTGCTAGTTCAGGAATCTCTTGGGATTTCTTTTTTCCCCTTTGCTTACTGCCTTCATATTCTGTCTTCTGGCTCTCTTTCTTCCCCTGAGATCTAGAATGCTTGTCTCTCTTCTATTGCTGCTACTAACACTTTTGGCCAGCTTCCTACTCTAGTGTTGGCAGACCATTCCATATGTTTACCTGATCAGCCCTAGAATGAAAAAAAAAAATGACTGTGAATTTTTCTTGACTTTCCTAATCAGAATTCAGTCTGGGGCATTTTCTAGGATATTGTGGAGGAGGTATGTTAAGTGAGGCAATTTTTTTCCTTTTTCTGCCATCTTGACTCTGTCCCCCACACATATTTGACAACCAGAGAACAGGAATTGCAAATATTGGTAGAAGAAGATGGGGAGTTTGCTAGCAATCAATGGTTCATTTTTCTTATCCTTAATAGTAAATAATGATGACTCCATGCCATAGTCTGATTTCTTGGTGATGAAGGAGTGTGGAGCTGTTTATTTTTATACTATTACATATTCCCCAGTAAGCCATCCGTTCAGCAGGTTCAGTGTTAATAGAGGCCTTAAATAATGCTAATTTTTCCAATATGACTAAGACTCTAGTCCTATGACTGTATTTGGTTTGAGGAGTGATAAACCTGGTGTCTAGATTCTGGATAAAAATCTAAAACTGAGTCTTTATAGGAAGATTTATTTTTTGTCCAATCACCCAGTCACAGTTAATCCTCTTACTAGGGGTTATTGTTATTTTCCAACTTAAAAATACTTATTTAGATTTTTTAAAATACTTGTTTATAATCTGAGTTTTCCACAAAGACTGTCCAAGGTCTCTTTGAAAAGGTAAATATTGATAGGAAAGCTGATGAATTTTTTTTGTGTGTGTCACTGATACTATACAAACGGGCACAAAAAACATGATAGAAAGTATCTATGACTAGGACATTTGAAAAACATTGTCAAAAAGACTGAAATAACTTATTTGAGAGTCAATTTTGTGGCTTTATTCTATCTGCCTCAAAAAAAAAAACCATCCAGCATTATTTTTTGACTGGATCCTACTGAGGTTAGTTGTAGTGATCACTATTACTTCTACAAATGTAGCAGTAGTGTAATGAACTGTGGTTCCAAGTTAGAATGGAGATTGAGAATTGGTATAGTCTGATGAAAAAGGAATTATAATAGTAAAAATTCACTAAGAAAATGAGGAGGCGTGTGTGTGTGTGTGTGTAATTAGATATGCTTTGACAAGATGCTATAAAAACAAAGGTGTGTTAGTCTGTTGAATCCAGGAAAGTGGAGGAAAGTTTGTTTTGGACTCATTTTGTTATATATATTTAAGGTAGAATATGGCAGATAAGGGGCTATTGGTGGTAGGAATGTGGCATATTCTTTATAACACCATGTCAGGTATGACAAATAGAGAAAGAAAACAAATTACTCTACTTTATGCCTATTGAAAGAATTTATTTATAATGTATTGAGTTATTTCTATTTCTGGATCTTAAACTGAGGCTTAGATCTGTCCTTTGGACTTCTGTGCTCATATCTTTATTCCTAGGAAATTCAAGGAATGTTCCATCATAGAATATCTTTGATTATAGGATGACAGAATAGTGAGCTTATGGGTTGTATCTTGACCAGTAAGTAAGAACTAGTTTGGGCCAAGTGTGTCTGAAAAGAGCAGAATAGAGTCCATTAATCTCCCATTGAAAAACATTGGACTGGGACAGCTGGGTAGCTCAGTGGAGTGAGAGTCAGGCCTAGAGACAGGAGGTCCTGGGTTCAAACCCGGCCTCAGCCACTTCCCAGCTGTGTGACCCTGGGCAAGTCACTTGACCCCCATTGCCCACCCTTACCAATCTTCCACCTATGAGACAATACACCGAAGTACAAGGGTTTAAAAAAAAAAACATTGGACATAGTAGCTCTTAACTGGACAGAACTCAATTTCTTCTTCCAGATATTATAGGTAAGGGACCAGATAGTTTTCCACCATCAATTAAAGAACTGGGGAGGGATTTGAGAGAATGATGGACTGTTTTCTCATTTGCTATTGATCAATTAAAAATGTCTTAGAAGTTTAGGGGACAGGTGAATAATGAGCTTCCCAAATTGTATTTAATGATCACATGGTGGAACTTCTTTGTCTTTGATTATTGAGAGAGATCACCGATCAATAATTTATTGCTTATTGCTAGCCTAATCAATAAATTGATTTTCTTACCCAGAAGCCAATCTCATGGAATTTTTTATCTTCATACTATACATATCATTTATCTATCCTCTGTCTGTAAAAGGAACGACAAGGAAATTTTGATGCTGGGTATTTCAAAATTCTGTTCCCCCTTAAAAGGCTTTCTGGGGTCTTTGATTCCCCATAGAGATAAAATAATATTAAAGATAAAGAGAAGAATTGGAACATAATTAAGGTTGTGGTTGGGGAGAGAATTAGAAAGAACAGAAATACAATGTCGAGTTATATAGAGTTATGACGTAAAAAGGATAAAATGTTTTTATGGCCTGGAGACTGCTAAGTCTTCTCTGGGCAGCATCAAAAGGTACTATGAAATGACTAGACACTAATATAGGCTGAAAGTCTGCATTCTAGGAATAGAGGCAACCCTGAAGAGTGAAAAAAACATAACAAAGGAGTTTCATGAATTAATCAAGAAGTGAAAGTACAATTATAGGCCAAAGAATTAGAAGTTCACATGTTAAGCTTACAAGACAGTATGTAAGAGTTGATGACTTTTCTATGTGAGAGATGCCTCTTTTCTAGTCTGGGACTGAGAAATTATAAATTATATTCTTCACTTTGTAGGAGAACAAAAGAAAGATGATTAAACTTCTGTTTTCAGTAAGAATTTACATTTATATAGGTCCTTTAGTATTTCAAAGCACTTTTATGAAAATAAACCTAGGATATAAATATTATCTATATTGTTCCCATTTCATAGATAAGGATCAGACATATTAAATGACTCGTCCACACTCACACAACTAAGCAAGTGTAGAGCTTGTGGATGATAACAGGTGTCCTGAATTCACCTTTTTGGTCCATTACCCAGCACTTTTCCAAAGTTCTTAATAATTGCCTTTATTTACTTGTACGAATATTTTTGCTTATAATAAAATGAAGGCAAAAAAAGCATAGCAAAAAGAGATAGAAAAAGACAGGAGAAAAAGACATGCATATAAGAGAGAAAGAGATACAGAGAATATACTGTAAAATCCTACATCATTTTTGACAAAATAAGATATTGAGTATTTTTAGGTTCTTTCTATAATGGCATCATGGTAGAATGGAAAGATCCCTGAACTTGGAGTAGGAGATTAGAGTTCAAATTCTGGTTCTTTCATTTAGTACCTTCCTGACATTAGGAAAGTCAATTCACTTCTCTGCTTTTAAGGTGATCATTTGGAAAATGAAGAGATTGACATTTAACTTCTAAGACCTCTTATAGCATTATTTTTTTTATTGGGCATTGCTTTATTGCACTTTGCAGATATTTCTCTCTCTCTCTCTCTCTCTCTCTCTCTCTCTCTCTCTCTCTCTCTCTCTCTCTCTCTCTGTCTCTGTCTCTCTCTCTCTCTCTCTCTCTCTCTCTCTCTCTCTAACAAATGAAGGATTATGACAACCCTGGTTGGAACAAATATATTGGTGCCATTTTTCCAAAAGAATGTGTTCACATTGTGTCACATTTTGATAATTCTTGCCATGTTTCAAACTTTTTCTTCATTATATCTGTCACAGCAATCTATGACCAATGATCTTTTTTATCTTTTTAAAATTTATTATTTTTATTTTAATAAAAATTTTCCACACAAGTTTTCCAAAGCCATACAATCCATATTGTCTCGCTCCATTCTTCCCTCCCCACTCCCAGAGCTTACAAGAAATTCATTCTGGGTGATACATGTATTATCGTGGAGAATACATTTCAATATTTTTCATTTTTGTAAATGAATAATCTAATAGAACCAAAACCCCCAAACATATACCCAAATAAACAAATGATAAATCATACATTTTCCCCTGTATTTCTATTCCAACAGTTCTTTCTCTTAAGGTAAATAGATAGCATATGTTTTCACAAGTCCCTCAGAATTATCTTTTTCTTGCTGGTTAAGATGGAGGCAGAGTAAAAATCAGCGCTTAACCTCTCCTAACCAAAACATACAGGACTCCTCAAGGGGACATAAAAACAAATCCAGACGAATGGAGGGACCCCACAACAGGGCGCAGCATGGAAGGTACTTGGAATCGGGGCATTTCCATGCTATAAAGGGGTGAAACAGCTTTCACTAAATCGTGAGCTGAGCAACGCCCCCCCACACACACACACCACCTACAACGCCAAAGGCAGCTCAAGAGAAATAGAGCAAGTTTGGGGTACCCATTGAGTCATTGGCAGCTCC
>NC_058135.1:51730703-51775827 GCF_016433145.1 Gracilinanus agilis
CCATTAAAGAACTCCCTAAGAAAAAATCTCCAGGGCCTGATGGATTCGAAAGTGAATTCAATCAGACATTCAAAGAGCAACTAATTCCAATACTATACAAATTATTTGATATGATAAGCAAAGAAGGAGTCCTACCAAATTCCTTTTATGACACAAATATGGTACTGATTCCAAAGCCAGGGAGATCAAAAACAGAGAAAGAAAACTACAGACCAATCTCCCTAATGAACATAGATGCAAAAATCTTAAATAGAATACTAGCAAAGAGACTCCAGCAAGTAATTAAGAAGATTATCCACCATGATCAGGTGGGATTTATACCAGGAATGCAAGGTTGGTTCAACATTAGGAAAACCATCCACATAATTGACCATATCAACAGTCTAAGAAACAAAAATCACAGGATTATCTCAATAGATGCTGAAAAAGCCTTTGACAAAATACAGCATCCATTCCTATTGAAAACACTGAAAAGCATAGGAATAGAAGGATTTTTCCTAAAAATAATAAACAATATATACCTAAAACCATGAACAAGCATTATATGCAATGGGGATAAATTAGAAGCCTTCCCAATAAGATCAGGAGTGAAACACGGATGCCCATTATCACCTCTATTATTTAACATTGTACTAGAAACAATAGCAGTAGCAATTAGAGAAGAAAAAGAAATTGAAGGTATCAAAGTGGGCAAGGAGGAGACTAAGGTATCACTCTTTGCAGATGATATGATGGTCTACTTAAAAAATCCTAGAGAATCAACTAAGAAGCTTGTAGAAATAATCAACAACTTTAGCAAAGTTGCAGGATACAAAATAAATGCACATAAATCATCAGCATTTCTATACATCTCCAACACACTTGAGCAGCAAGAAGTAGAAAGAGAAACACCATTTAAAATCACCCTAGACAATATAAAATACTTGGGAATCTATCTACCAAAATAATCACAGCAATTATATGAAAACAACTACAAAACACTTTCCAAACAAATAAAACTGGATCTAAATAATTGGAAAGCCATTGATTGCTCATGGGTAGGTCGAGCTAACATAATAAAAATGACAACTCTACCCAAATTAATTTACCTATTTAGCGCCATACCTATCAAGCTACCAAAAAACTTCTTTACTGAATTAGAAAAAAACTATAACAAATTTCATTTGGAATAACAAAAGATCAAGAATATCAAGGGAAATAATGAAAAAAAATGTGAAGGAAAGGGGCCTAGCATTACCAGATATTAAACTATACTATAAAGCGGCAGTCATCAAAACAATATGGTACTGGCTAAGAGATAGAGAGGAGGATCAATGGAATAGACTTGGGATACAGGACATCAGCAAGACAGTGTATGATAAACCCAAAGATCCCAACTTTTGAGACATGAATCCACTATTTGACAAAAACTGCTGGGAAATTTTGAAAACAATATGGGAGAGATTAGGTCTAGATCAACATCTCACAGCCTATACCAAGATAAATTCAGAATGGGTGAATGACTTGAATATAAAGAGGGAAACTATAAACAAGTTAAGTGAACACAGAATAGTATACTTGTCAGATCTCTGGGAAAGGAAAGACTTTAAAACCAAGCAAGAGTCAGAGAAAATCACAAAATGTAAATTAAATGGTTTTGATTATATTAAACTAAAATGTTTTTGTACAAACAAAAACAATGTAGTCAAAATCAGAAGGGAAACAACAAACTGGGAAAAAATCTTTATAACGAAAAACTCTGACAGGGGTCTAATT
The DNA here is from genome assembly GCF_016433145.1 of Gracilinanus agilis. Classification (NCBI taxonomy): domain Eukaryota; kingdom Metazoa; phylum Chordata; class Mammalia; order Didelphimorphia; family Didelphidae; genus Gracilinanus; species Gracilinanus agilis. The sequence continues at coordinate 51,732,459 of NC_058135.1, forward strand.
ACTCAAATATACAAGGAGTTAAAACAATTGTATAAAACATCAAGCCATTCCCCAATTGATAAATGGGCAAGAGACATGAATAGGCAATTTTCAGGTAAAGAAATCAAAAGTATCAATAAGCACATGAGAAAGTGTTCCAAATCTCTAATAATTAGAGAAATGCAAATCAAAACAACTCTGAGGTATCACCTCACACCTAGCAGATTGGCTAAAATGAAAGAAGGGGAGAGTAATGAATGCTGGAGGGGATGTGGCAAAATTGGGACATTAATGCATTGCTGGTGGAGCTGTGAACTGATCCAGCCATTCTGGCTGGCAATTTGGAACCATGCTCAAAGGGCTATAAAAGAATGCCTGCCCTTTGATCCAGCCATACCATTGCTGGGTGTGTACCCCAAAGAGATCATAGATAAACAGACTTGTAGGAAAATATTTATAGCTGCGCTTTTTGTGTTGGCAACAAATTGGAAAAGGAGGGAATGTCCTTCAATTGGGGAATGGCTGAACAAACTGTGGTATATGCGGGTAATGGAATACTATTGTGCCAAAAGGAATAATAAACTGGAGGAGTTCCAGGCGAACTTGAGAGACCTCCGGGAACTGATGCAGAGCGAAAGGAGCAGAGCCAGAAGAACATTGTACACAGAGACTGATTTACTGTGGTAAAATTGAATGTAATGGACCTCTGTACCAGCAGCAATACAATGACCCAGGACAATTCTGAGGCATTTATGGTAAAGAAAGCTGCCCACATTCAGAGAAAGGACTGCAGGAGAGGAAACATATAAGAAAAACAACTGCTTGAATGCATGGGTCGGGGTGGATGTGATTGAGGGTGTGGACTCGAAACTACCACACCAATGCAACTACCAACAATTTGGAAATTGGTCTTGATCAAGGACACATGACAAAACTAGTGGAAATGTGCATCGGCCATGGCTGGGGGGAGTGCGGGGGGCGGGGTGAAGGGGATAGGAGGAGCATGAATCAGGTAACCATGTTAAAAATGTATATTAATAAATGTTAAAAAAAATTAAAAAAAACGCAGTGAAAACAACAACTCTTCCACAAATATGTTTAAAGTTAAAGAGGAAATGGGTTCAAGCTGAGAGAGTACATAAAACAAAGGGAGAAGTCATAGTTCCTCTTTTCCAGGAATTCTTTTCTTCCATTCATGGAATTTTGAAAAACTTATTTTTTAAATATGTTGATTCCATGTCCATCTGCTCTTCATTAATGAAGCATCTAGGGCACCAATGGGAAGATGGGAAGTTCAACATGTTTTCTACTCTCCAAAGATTACAAGATTGGATATAAGGGAGGAAACTTTGTCTTCCAAAGCAGAGACTTCTCCTCCTCACTTGCCATTTTCTCACCTTTGTGGTAGACTTCTCCTTCCTAATAGTCCCTTTTCAGTCAGTTTTTTATCCTCATAGGATATTCTAGAAAGTCATAGTTGTTCCAATTTCTGGAATTAATAGTTTCCTCAACATGCTTGTTTATTTATAGACAATCCCCAGGTTATGGCCAAATTTTCATTGTCTCTTCAAACACAATCTTGAGCAACAACATTCTATTTCTAAGACCTATTAGCACTTAGTCTAAGGCTTTTACGTGATGTATTGAGAAGTCCTCTTCTAGTTAAGGTATCAAATCATTAAAGGGTCACTTTAATCTTTTATTCACCTTTGTAAGTCTTCTCACCAGCTAAATATTTGCTGTCCTCAGCAAATCTACTACAGTATGTTTGGTGAAGGTCAAATTCTAGATATCTCAATGACTTTCTGAGAGTATGTATCCTATTTGAATCCTTTCTCAATAACTTGTATAAACAGTCTCAGGAAAAAAGTCTATATGGCACAGTTCATGAAGAAACTTCATAATTCATGATCTTCTAGACTTTGAGATATAGTCATTCAACTTAACAAATGTCATATTTACACTAACTACCTGTCTTGTTTCTTGTATAAGCATTCTTCTCCAACCACCTGACAATGAGGAAATTGAAAAAAGGAAGGGAAAGGAAAATTAAGTCTTTTTTCCCCTTTAGGGCAAAATCAATAATCTCTTATAGAATTCTCTAGTACATGAGTCTACCCTCATGACTTTGAGTCTGGAAGATCTGAGTTCAAATCTTTCCTTAGTCACTTGCTATCTATATAACCCTAAGCAAGTCATATAGTCTTAGTTTCTTTTTCTCTAAAATGAGGATAATAGAAGGACCACCCTCCCAGAGTTTCTATGATGTTAAAATGGGATCATATTTGTTAAATGCTCTGAATCAACCTTAAACCACTTTATAAATTTTTGCTATTATTGCTTTTTTGCCAAAAAGGAAAAAAAAGTGTAAGTTATTATAATTTTCAACTTTTTGTGACAGGGTCTCTTTGTAATCAAGTGAAGCCTATGGACCCTATAAAGTTTTGTAAAGGAAATAAATTATATTTTAATACACACATATGAATGTATATATATATGTATATGTATATTACAGTATAAAAATACATGTTCATGAATCTAGAGTTAAGAACTCCTACTGTAGGAAAACTGCTAGATATGCCTATATTTTAAGGATAAAAAGTTAACGTTTCTGGTATTAGCTTCAAAAACAATTCTTTTTGCACCATTCAGTATGACAGCAAGTATCAGTACTCAAATATTCAGTGACTCAATAAAGGTAAAAGTCTTCAAAAATTATCTTAGAAATACTTTGTCTTCAATGAAAATATGCTGGAAAACTGAATGCTGCACCTTTGTGATTTAAAAAAAAATGAAAAATAATGCCATTCTTACCTTGAGACTCTAGGGTATACAATTATGAGTATGCTGTTGATGAATCTTTCTAGGGGTACCTACAAATATGAAGAGCTCAATTTTATTCCAGATGAAGTTCAATGTGGGGCTCATATTATTTCTGGGTTGTCTCTTTCCAATTGAGTCAGGTGTCCAGAAATTGGCTATATTTTTAAATCCAGTAAATAAGGATACCTTAAAATTGTTTCTCTAATACCACTGGTTTGAGTCCCCACCTGTGTGCTTCTTTCTTAGTGTATCAGATGAATATCAATTCAGTTATCCAGTCTTAAATAGATCTTAGAAAGACCTGGATAAGCCAGGGTATGTTCAGAGGATGTTAACTAATATTGTGAAAAGCCTATATAAAAAAATTCAAACTATAATACACTAAAGGTAATAGGACCCATGTGTCTTAAATATTTAGACAAACAACTGAAAATTGAAGGGATACCCATCAATTGGGAATGTCTGAACAAGTTGTGGCATATAATTGTGATGGAATACTACTATGCTGTAAGAAATGATGAGCAGATTAATTTTGGGTAAAAAAAACATGAACAGTGAAATGCTCAGAACTAAGACATTGCATTATATAACAGAAATATTATTTGAAGAATGACTTAGGTATATTCACCTCTGATGAAAGAACTCATAAATAGAAAATAGGCAAAATACAGTATTTTGTATACATGCATCTTTTTTTCAAATGATTTATTCTCTAATGGAAGAGGGCAGGAAAGGAATTAACTGAGTATTTTAATGGAAGAAATACATTTTTTAAAAGGGACTACGGATGTTTAGTATTTGGCAGCTATCAATTGGAACACAAGTGAGATATCTGCTATTCTTTTCTAGAAGTAGGAGCAATGGCTAGAACTGGCAGAGAGACATATTTTGGCTTAATAAAAGTCAAGAACTCCCTAACCCTAAGAATTATGAAAATGAAGAAATGGCTACCTCAGGAAGTAGTAGGCTTCCATTCATTTTTTGTTAGATCTTGTTACCTTTTTGGTGTATGGAGAGAGCTCTCAGTGAGGAAATTTCTTCTACCAGTAAAAAACAACAATTGTTATGAAAAATCTAGTTTTAATAGAGGTATCTGTGAAAATAAAAATTTCTGTAACTTTCTCAAGGATATAAAGCCATAACTTTACACCATTCTTGAACTCAGATTCTCCTCTCTTCATATAGAGTTCAACTCTCTATCATTTTTGCCAAGCTATCTCTCCTATTCTGCCTTTCCTAGAGGGTCTCAAATTCTTTAAGATCACAAGGGTATCTCAGGGGTAGCTGCTTGTTCCAGTACAATATTGACTGGATGGCTTTTAAAGAGCCTCCCAACTCTAATTCTGTGACAACACTGGAAAATAGAGCAGGAGGGCTGAGTTACTATTTTTAAATAACTATTTTAATAAATATTTTAATAAAACAGGAGAAATTCTCCAGGTTTGGCTGTAAGGTGGCATTTTTGTGTCCTCTTTCTTTTTTCCTTTCAGAATGCAGAGCAAGCTCGAGGTTGGCTCTTTGCCTGAGACAAGCTGCCAGAATGATTTTTAGGAAGCCAAGTTCAGTGACCAGCAAGGCTTGGCTAAGTGCCCATAAAACCTGAGGGAGACATTGAATGCAATCATCTTTCTGACTTCAGTGCCATGGAGTGTGAAGTGGTGACTGGCTAGGATTTTCAGTTAAAAAGGAAAGATATTTGTTTTTTTCCTCTTTCCTTCCTTGACTTTTGGAACAGAATCTTTATGTTTGCCAAGAATCAACTTCCTCTTAACACACCAATGATGTTCATGGATTTGGAAGGAAAAAAAAATCACACCTACACATTATGTTTTTCTCAAATCCTCTGTTTTCTTAAAAGGTCTGTGCAATATACATAATTTTATCATGAATTGCAGAACATCCAGGAATAGAAGGTCAAATTCAGGTTACTGAATTTCTGTAGAAATGTACTTCAGCTGATTCTCCTTGTGTCTAGTATCACTCCAATGAAATTTGGCATAGTAGATCTTTGGACATCACTGTGCCTTCACATAATCCTAAGAAACTCAATTTGCCCTGGGGGTTTTCTTGGAAAGAATTATCCTAGAGCTATTTATTTTCCAGAGCCTACTTTAGATTAAAGCACATATGTCATTTATAGTTTGAATCTTTACCATAAAGAACAGTTTAGGATGAAATGTGTGCCCTGGTTTGGGGGATAATAGTGGTCATCACCATCAAAAAGAACAAATTTAAGGCTGACTTCTGCTAGACATATCAAGAAAATAATAAGAACTTTGTTCCAGACCTCTGAGAATTTAAAGATATCCAGCCAGTCATTTACTTGTCTTTTTGGCATGAGTTCTAGGAATTGCCCAATCACAATTCATAGGCTTCAGGCATCTCCCTCATCGATTCGCTGCTCTAATGACACGCCATATTATTTCCCTTAAAGAATATGAAATTACATGAATTTGCTGCTATTGTTGTTCACTCTCTGTTATTTTTGATAGTTAATTGCCTACTTCTTACAAATATCTCTTTTGTTTTTCACCTTGGTTTCTACGACTTTGTGCTTTCCTGGGGTGTATAGGATGTTCCTGGAGGACTAGCACTTTTGATGTGAGGGCTTACCAAGCCCTTTTTAGTGATGCTCGTATATCTTTGGTGCTCACTCTCACCTATGGCTCCAAAAGCTTAGCACATGTCGTAGCCACACTTTAGTAAACCAACTTGGCAGAAGGCTGAAGAAAGCCAAGAGATCTCAAACCTGTGGGTGAATTTGGGGGATGTCTAACCCCAAGCATGTGAAGACTTACTCTGGAGGAATGGGAAGATGAAAGCATTTTGTTTCACTGACTATCAATGAAGGCAGCTAAAACAGACACTAAGGAGTGCTTAGATTTGGTCAGACATCAAAGATATTCTGATTTTTGTCTTGAAATTGGACCTTGATGATTCTGGAAAAGAGAGTGAGGACAGTGATTTTGTGCCACTAACTTAAATTCAGTTCATATCCAAGTCAAGATATCATCCTTGTGATATCATTAATGCTCTTCAAAAATGAAGGACAAACAACAAGAAAAAGAACAACTTCCCTGGTCCTCCAACTTTACTAATTGTTACATCTCTGCCTTTTTATATGGAAGCTCTTTCTTCCCTTTTACTATATACCATAGTGGGCCCTCACCCCTTTTTCTTCTTTATTATGGTCACTAATTTGGTGAACTTTAATTTCAACTATTGCCTCTTTGTGAATGACTCTCAAGTAATAAGAATTTCTATTTACATGATGATTTCAATTTTTATCTCCTTTGAATCTCAAAATATATCTATGAGGTATAGGTTATTCCCATTTCACAAATGGGGAAATTCTTCCACAGAGAAGCTGTTACTTTCTAATGCGTCTGAAACAACATGGATTCAAAATAAATGTTGCTTAGTCTATGTCTAAAATTCTATTATGTTATACTGACTCTCATATCTGAGTCACCAGTTTCTAGCTTTCACCAGATTTCTAAATCCTTATAGGGCAACATCAGTTGAAAATCATACTCTAACTTCAAAATTAAGGTGTCTTTAACTAAATGTGTCCAACTCCCTGTGCTATGTAGTTAGTTGATGTAGTGGAAAGTCTGGAATTAGGAAGACCTGAGTTCAAATCTAGACTTAAATACTTATAGTTATCTGACCTTGAACAAGTCACTTAACCCTATCTGCCTCAGTTTAAAAATATGAATGAAAATAGCACATGTATTCCCAGGATTTTTATGAGGATAAAATAAGATTATACTTATAAATGCTTTACAAAACTTCAAGGGTTATATAAAGTTTATTTGTAGTTGTTGTTTTGTTGTTATCCTAATCTAGCCCCCTTTTTTCCAACTACTCCAATTTCCATTAGTGGTACTATAATTATTATGTTTTGAAAAAAATATGTTATTTTTATGTCATTGTTATTCTTTATTATCCCGCCCCCCCAAAAAAAACCCCATGTGGTAATAAAAAAAGTGTAGTTTAACAAACCAAACATATTACCCTTGTTTTACAATACATACCACATTCTACCCTTCAGATAACGGTTCTTCTTCCTACTTTTGAAGTTAAGATCGATTATTACATTAAGAGTTATAATGGATTTCATTGCTACCTCAGGTCATAGTGCTCACTGCGTCAAATGTTTCTTAATTCTATTTTGATGCACATCAATTTATATAAAATTATTCAAGTTTCTCTAAATTCTTCCTATTGTCTATTATAGCATAATAATAAACTATTAGGTTAATATATCTCAATCTTTGTAGTCAGTTGGGTAATAATTTTGTTTCCAGTTGTGTTTTTTTACCAGAAAAATGGTGATATAAATGTTTTATATACATGAGGCCTTTTCATCTGTTGCTGACATTCTTAGGGAATATGTCTAGTAGCAATATTATTGAATTTAAAAATGTGTATAGTTACTTCCCTAATATAGTTCCAAATTGTTTTTTAGAAGACTTGGACACAATTGCAGTTCTTCTGAGTGTATATTGGTATGCTTCTACAGCCCCTTCAACATTTAACATTTTTAAAAATGTCATAGTCAATTTGATCAATGTGTAAAGCCTCAGATTTTTTGGTAATATTTGCATTTCTCAAAATATTTTGTGTTTTGATTATTCTTTTATATTATTGTTGATGTGTGGATCTCTTATTTTGACATTTTTCTCTTCCTATCCTTTGACACTTTATCTATTGGAGATTGGTTTTCATTATATTTAGTCAGACATTCAATAAATATTTAGCACTTACTGTGTCAGGCACTGTGTTAATCACTGGGCAAAGAAGGCAAAAGTACAATCCCTACTCTGAAAGAGTTCATGTTAGAATGGTGGAGAAAACATTTAAACAATGAGTTCATGTCATTTTCAAGGAACAACAAGTAAGGAAATAACCCTAGTTGGAGAATATATGCAAGGGGATAATGTACTATCTGGAAAGACAAGTAGATCCAAGTTGTGCAGAGCTTAAATGCCAAACCTCGGAATTTTATATATGCATTTGGAGGGAATAAGGACCCAAAAATTTCCTTTTATTAGAAATGGCATGGAAAGACTTTTAATTTAGGTAGATCACTGAAACAATTGAGTGGAAGACTGATTAAAGTGGACACTTCAGGAAAGGAGTTCTTAATGGTTATTTCAGTAGCCCAGGAAAAAAGTGATCAGATCTGTACAAAGATAATGGCTGAGTGAACTGTGAGAAAGGAGAGATGCAAAATCAAAGATTTAAAAACTGAAAAAAGATTGGATAAGTGGGATGAGTGTGAAGATGAATTTGTGGATAACATTGAAGTTGTGAATTAAGTGACTTGAAGGATGGTTGTGCCTGGGACAGGAAGAGGAAAACAGTCAAGGAAAGGATTTGGAGCAAATGATCACGAGTTGTGTTTAGATTATGTTGTAATTGATATTTATGGAGATATTCAGATGAAGATATTCAAGGGGCAGTTAGTGAATTAGGTATTCAGGAGAGAGGTTAAGACTGGAATTATAAATCTTGGATTCATCTCCTTACAGATGATAACTTAAGAAATGCAAATTGATCAAATGACTAAATGCTATCACAGTAATAAGAAAAGAGCATTGGGGGACTCAAATTTGTGGTACTTAACCTAGATGAAGATTCAGCAAAGGGGAATGGAGTGGTCAAAAAGTTTGAGGAAAATCAGGAGAGGGAAATATCATTAAAATCCAAGAGAAGAGACTAATTGACAGTATAAAAAAGCTATAAACAAAACCAATGCAACCAAAATTAGAAAGGAAGCAGCAAACGGGAAAATTTTATAACAAAATTCTCTGACAAAGGTCTAAACTCCCAAATATACAAAAAACTAAGTCAAATTTATACGAAATCAAATCATTTCCCAACTGACAAATGGTCAAAGGATATGAAAAGGCAGTTTTCAGATGAAGAAATCAAAACTATCAATAATTATATGAAAAAAATATTCTAAATCTCTCCTAATTAGAGAAATACAAATCAACACAACTCTGAGGTACCACATTACATCTAGCTAGAGCCAAACATGTAAGCGTGCTTCTCAGCATGAGAACTCAACCTCCCCTCCCCAAATATTGTCTGTTCTTTCAAGAAGTCACTGGTGTAGGAATTCTATGGGAAACTTGGTTAGATGGTTACACATTGACATATTGAACTATAACCTATAGAAAATTCTGTTTAGAACCACTGAGGTAATCTATAACCATTGTCTCTATCTTGTAAATCATTACTAACTATTGTCTCTGCAAAAGGCTTACCTAATCCCTTTGCTTACATAATTTTTCCTATAAAGTAAGTCATTAAAATCATTAAATTAATTAATTAATTGATTAAACATTGTCACTGATCAGCAAGAGGACTTTGCACATCTGTCTGTTAGTCTGTCAGTTTGAGCCTCCAGTAATCCCAAAATAATTTCTCTCATCCCAGTTCATCAACCCACAAGTAATTTGTCAAACAGGTTCCTTCAATAAATGTTGAAGGGAATGTGGAAAAATTGGGAAGCTAATAATATATTGCTGATGGAGTTGTGAAATGAGCCAACCATTCTGGATGGCAATTGGGAATTATGCCCAAAGGGCTTTAAAAGGATGTGTGTCCTTTGACCCAGAAAAACCCCAAAGAGATAAAAAAAATTGGAAGGTTTGGTTTGTATGAAAATATTTATAGCTGTACTTTTTGTGGTGACAAAAATTGAAAAATAATGGGATATTCCTCTATTGGGGAATGGCTGAGCAAACTGGTATATGATGGTCATGGAATATTATTGTACTATAAGGAATGATGAACTGGAGGATTTCTATAAGAACTGGAAAGACCTATTTGAACTGATAAGGAGTGAAATATGCAGAACCAGGAGAACATTATACACAATAACTGAAATATTGTGGAACTATCCTATTGCTATTAGTAGCAATACAATGATCCAGGACAATCCCAGGGGAGCCATGATAAAAAATGCTATCCACATTGAAAGAAAGAACTGTGGGAGTAGAAGACTTATCACTTGTTTGTATGGGTATATGATTTGGGGTTTTGGTTTTAAAAGATTACTCTATTATAAAAATGAATACTATGGAAATAGGGAAATAGGATTTGAGTGATAATATATGTGTAATCCAGTGGAATTGCTTGTCAACTCTGGGAGTGAAGAGAGGAGGGAGACAGCAATGTCATGTAACAATGGGAAAAGATAAAAATAAAAATATTTTTAAAAGCTACAGAGAGATCAAGAAGTATGAGGAATTAGAATATGCCCTTAGATTTTAAAATTTAAAAATCATCTGTAACTTTACATGTGACAGTTGCAGTTGAATGATTAAGATGAAAATCATATCACAGTGTATGTATAAGATGTAGGTTAGATAAGGGTAAGTGGAGTCAATAAATGTACATGGCTAAAAAAAAAGAGGAAAAGGATGCCAGCTAGATAGGATGACAGGCTTATGATTTTGCTTGTTTTTTCTTCCAGAAGGCAGAAAATATGGAGATTTTTTAGACAATAAAAAAGGATCTAATGGATAGAGAAATACTGAAAATTAGAGTCATGGGGATGATAATGCTGTTAATATTCAAAAGTTGATAGGAAGGAATGACTCCAAGGTTGCATATAGAGGGGCTTGTTTTAAGAAGGACCCTTTTCATAAGAGTAGAAGTGAAGAAGGAGTTAGATGAGAAGAGAAAAGAGTGATCAGTTAATGGGGGTTTTTAAAAGTGAAGTATCAGATGAAATCTTCACCTGAGAGGATGGGGAAAGAGATGATGTGGCAGGCTTAAGGGTAGATGAAAAGTATTGAAATAGCCAGTGCAGTGAATCATATACTGAATCAATTGTGGGAATATCAATGAACTGACTTGTTGTAGTGAGGGTGAAGTTGATATAATGTGGCATAAATTTGTGTTTATTCTTCATATGTTTGTATTTCAGATACTTTTGATGTTATCATCTAGTCAAAAAAATTTCTGATGTTTTTGCTGTATCAATGTTATACATGTAACAGTTTTTTTTTTGTATTTTATATAATTTAAATTATTTGTTTGTTTTGGCTAATTCTATCTTCTAACTGATAAAAAAAAATCTTGCCTTAGTTATAATAGTTTGAGGTACTCCATTTTATCTTTTATATTTTAAAATAATAGGATTTTTTTCATTTAATTGTATGATTCAGAGCTTAATATTAGTACATAATGGATGACATTCAAACCCAAATTTGTGCTGAAATATCTTCTGTCATAGTAGTTCCTATAAAATAGGTAGTTTTGATACCCTAATTTATGTTCCTGGGCTCATTGAGCTTCTCTGCTTTATTATATCTTTATCTTGCTTAGCCAGTCTTTATTGATCAGTTTTTCTGTGTTTTAACCAGTACAGGATCATTTTGATGATTTTTATTTTGTAGTATTGTTTGAAAGCTAATAATATTAATTTTCCACTTCATCATTACTCTCTTCTATCATTTCCCCTGTATATATTTGACCCTTTCTCCATATAAGGATAAATTATTTTTTTTTCTATTTTATAACGTCCTTGGTAATTTGTCTGGTACTATCTTAAATAATTCATTTAGTGTTACTATTTCATCATAGTTATATGCTCTAACTTTGTAGCTATTTTATGCAATTCTAGCTTTTTCAAATGATATCTCTTTTTATATATTCTCCACCTAGTAATTGTTAGCAATATACAAACAACATAATGATTTTGGGATTTATTTTATTATTTTTCTGCTTTACTGGTTATTAATGTTTATTTTTTCACTAAATACTTGTGATTTTTAAATAAATAATCATATTTCCTACAAATAGAGATATATTTGTCTCCTTTTTGCCCTTACTTATCTTCTCCAATAGTTTCCTCTTCTTTCTACAGCTAACTTTTTGAATCTATATCAAAATAAAACAGTGACAATGAACATTCCTACTTTATTCCTGATCCTTTTGGGAATACTTTTACAAATAATACTAGCTCCCAATTTTAAGCAGATACTAATTATTATATTAAGAAAAAGACATCTTATTTCCATTATTTTAGTTTTTAAAATATATTTCTATTTTTATAACTTTTGTTATAAATATGGCATAGCATTCTTTTAATTTCATATTATGCTTTCTCTTATACTTTGCCTCTTTAATATCTATGTAAATTCTTCATAATTTCCTTCTAACCACAGTTCTAGTTTTATTTTTCAATATATTTTCTTTTCTACTCTATAAAAATCACCCATTTCTATCAATTCTTAATTGATTTAAAGTCACTACCACACTTTCTAGTGCTTAAATAATTTTTTGTATTTCAGTTTTGTTCATTCATTCAATAAATATTTATTGAATGTTTAATAGGTGTAATAAACAATAAAAATATGAAATTTCATGGATCAATGACAGTGAATTTATAAGCCTAATTTGAAGAAATAGCTTGTTCAAGGAAGTAAAAGGAAATAGGTTTCACAGGTGTGGTTATATCAGATGTTAGAGGGTCTTAGTGAGGGGAAGGAGGGAACTTGACCTTGATATGGTAAGCATTAAGAACTTTTTATTTAGGTTTTTGAGCAGTGGAATGAAATAGTAAAAATATTGTTTTAAGAATATGAATTTTGAAGCACTGTGGAAGATAGATGAAAGAGAGAAGATTCTGGAAGTATGGAGATTAGCTGCCAGAAATAGGATGATGATGGTCTGAGTTAGGTAATGGCAATTGGGAACCAAAAAATCTAATATTGCTATAAGAAACATTATTTCACAATTAAAATAATGTATTAGCAATATCTGTTTTAAGTCCCAGCCTGAAAATGGGGAAAGGAGAGAAAATCTTAAATATTGTATTTCAATAAATTATTTAATAAATACCTTTTTTCTTTCCAAATCCCACCATCTCCAAGGGTTAATAAGGAACCAAAAAAAGGCATATGCAAACACAAAAAGAGACATATGTACACTACCATAACAATAAGATGTCTTAGTAATAAAGAAGGAGCAGGGATAAACTTAATACTTCTCATAAAACTTATTTTTACCTGATTCAAGACAGGAAATATTCAGGAAAAAATATATAGAAACATAATAAAGTAAACAGGAAACAAAAGTGCAACAGCAAAATAGAGTGACATTTAAGGAAATAGAGTTATGGAGACAAGATTTATAAATAACATAACAATCTTCAACAGAGAACTCATATAAAAAAGAAGAAAAAGAGAGGGCCTAAGAAAATCCAGTGGCCTGGGACAGGGCTGAAGAAGGGTAGGGAAAGGATTGAGATCAGAATATTCTAACTATTCAGTATATAAAATTACTTACTAAATTCTTTCTATGAGACCCATATTAGTTTCGCTTGAATAATTTCCTTTTTCTTTTTGATCTTGTCCTGAGGGCTAAAATATCAGATATATTTATATAAGATATTAAGTACAATATTGTAAAATGATTGTAAATACATGTGCATGAATACACATGTATAAATTTATACACACATAAATATATGACCAGATTGGATTTATATTAGGAAGGAAGGATGGATTCTTTTGTTTTACCTCTTTCTCATGGAAATTACCTTACTTGAATTTTGCCATTATTTTTTTTTACTTTTTTTAATTTTTTAATCATTTATTAATATTCATTTTAACATGGTTCGTGGTTCATGCTCCTACTTTCACCTTTCCGCACATTTCCACTGGTTTTATCATGTGTCCTTGTTCAAGACCTATTTCCAAATTGTTGTTAGTTACATTGGTGTGGTAGTTTCGAGTCCACATCCCCAATCATGTCGACCCCAACCCATGCGTTCAAGCAGTTGTTTTTCTTCTGTGTTTCCACTCCTGTAGTTGTTCCTCTGAATGTGGGTAGGGTTCTCTTCCATAAGTCCCTCAGAATTGTTATTGATCATTGCATTGCTGCTAGTACAGAAGTCCATTACATTCTATTTTACCACAGTGTATTGGTCTCTGTGTACAATGTTCTTCTGGCTCTGCTCCTTTCGCTCTGCATCAGTTCCTGGAGGTCTTTCCAGTTCACCTGGAATTCCTCCAGTTTATTATTCCTTTTAGCACAATAGTATTCCATCACCAGCATATACCACAATTTGTTCAGCCATCTGGCAATTGAAGGACATACCCTCCTTTTCCAGTTCTTTGCCACCACAAAAAGCACAGCTATAAATATTTTCATAAAAGTCTGTTTATCTATGATCTCTTTGGGGTACAAAGCCAGCAATGGTATGGCTGGATCAAAGAGCAGGCATTCTTTTATAGCCCTTTGAGCATAGTTTCAAATTACCAGCCAGAATGGTTGTATCAGTTCACAACTCCACCAGCAATGCATTAATGACACAATTTTTATTAACATTTATTAATATTCATTTTTAACATGGTTACATGATTCATGCTCCACCTTTCCCCTTCAACCCCCCCCCTGTTGAATAATAGAGGTGATAATGGGCATCCGTGTTTCACTCTTGATCTTATTGGGAAGGCTTCTAATTTATCCCCATTGCATATAATGCTTGTTCATGGTTTTAGGTATATACTGTTTATTATTTTTAGGAAAAGTCCTTCTATTCCTATGCTTTTCAGTGTTTTCAATAGGAATGGATGCTGTATTTTGTCAAAGGCTTTTTCAGCATCTATTGAGATAATCATGTGATTTTGTTTTTTAGACTGTTGATATGGTCAATTATATGGATGGTTTTCCTAATGTTGAACCATCCTTGCATTCCTGGTATAAATCCTACCCAATCATGGTGGATGATCTTCTTAATTACTTGCTGGACTCTCTTTGCTAAAATTCTATTTAAGATTTGTGCATCTATGTTCATTAAGGAGATTGGTCTGTAGTTTTTTTTTCTCTGTTTTTGATCTCCCTGGCTTTGGAATCAGTACCATATTTGTGTCATAAAAGGAATTTGGTAGGACTCCTTTTTTGTTTATCATATAAAATAATTTGTATAGTATTGGGATTAGTTGCTCTTTGAATGTCTGATAGAATTCACTTGTGAATCCATCAGGTCCTTGTGATTTTGTCTTAGGGTATTCTTTGATGGCTTGTTCAATTTTTTTTCTGATATGGGATTATTTAGGTATTCTATTTCTTCTGCTGTTAATCTAGGCAATTTATATTTTTGTAAATATTCATCCATATTTCCTAAATTGTTATATTTGTTGCCATATAATTGGGTGAAATAGTTTTTAATGATTGCTTTAATTTCCCCTTCATTAGAGGTGAGGTCTCCCTTTTCATCTTTAATACTGTCAATTTGGCTTTCTTCTTTCCTTTTTCTTATTAGATTGACCAGTACTTTGTCAATTTTATCTGTTTTTCCAAAATACCAGCTTCTAGACTTATTGATTAATTCAATAGTTCTTTTACTTTCGATTTTATTAATTTCTCCCATAATTTTTAGTATTTCTAATTTAGTTTTCATCTGGGGGTTTTTAATTTGCTTGCTTTCTAATTTTTTGAGTTGCATACCCAATTCATTAATCTCTGCCCTCCTTAGTTTGTTAATATATGCATTCAAGGATATAAACTTCCCCCTGAGTACTGCCTTGTCTGCATCCCACAGAGTTTGGTAGGATGTCTCATCATTGTCATTCTCTTCAATGAAATTGTTGATTGTTTCTATGATTTCTTCTTTGACAAATTGGTTTTGGAGAATCATATTATTTAATTTCCAATTAATTTTTGATTTGCCTGTCCAGGTGCTCTTACTAATTATTATTTTTATTGCATTATGATCTGAGAAGGTTACATTTATTATATCTGCTCTTTTGCATTTGTTTGCAATGATTCTATGCCCTATTACATGGTTACATCTTTGTGAATGTACCATGTGCAATTGAAAAGAAGGTGTATTCCTTTTTGTCCCTATTTATTTTTCTCCACATCTTAATTAAATCTAATTTTTCTAGGACTTCATTCATCTCTCTTACCTCTATCTTATTTATTTTTGGTTTAATTTATCTAGATCTGAAAGAGGAATATTTAGATCTCCCACTATTATGGTTTTAGTATCTATTTCCTTCTTGAGTTCTGCCATTTTCTCCTTAATGAATTTGGATGCTATACCACTTGGTGCATACATATTGAGCAGTGTTATTTCCTCATTGTTTATACTGCCTTTAATCAGGATATAATGACCTTCCCTGTCTTTTTTAATCATATCTATTTTTACTTTGGCTTTGTCAGAAGTCATAATAGCCACTCCTGCCTTCTTTTTCTCATTTGATGCCCAAAAGATTTTGCTCAAGCCTTTAACCTTAAACTTGTGTATGTCTACCCACCTCATATGTGTTTCTTGTAGAGAACATATGGTAGGATTTTGGTTTCTGATCCACTCTGCTATTTGCTTCTGTTTTATGAGCAAGTTCATCCCATTCACATTCAGAGTTACAATTATCAGTTGTGCATTCACTGACATTTTTGTATCCTCCCCTAGTCCCACTCCTTCTTCTTACACTATTTTCTTTTAAACCAGTGGTTTGCTTCACACCAGTATTGCTTATCCCCTCTCTTGAATAACTTTCCTTTCAACCCCCTCCTTTGTTATTCCCCTCTTTTTATTTTTAAAGGCCTAATGAATTCCCTCCCCCTTCTACTTCCCTCCCTTTTTTCACCTCCCCACTCCCCTGCTCCCTTTGGTTTATCCCTTCTGACTTTCTCAGTAGTGGTAGGTAGAGTTTTTTATCCCAATGGATAATATAGCTACTCTTCCCTCTCCGGGTTGATTACACTGAGAGTAAGGTTTGATTATTACCTCTTAATTCTCTCTTCCTCTCCTTCTTATAATAGTATTTATCCCCTCCCCTTCCCAAGCCCTCTTGTGTGTAATAGAATATCCTATACTTCTTATTCACTCAAATTTCTCTTGGTGTCCCCTACTATTCCCCCCTCTCCTTTTTTCCCTCCCCCATGTCATCTTAGACCATTTAGTATTCTGTCCTCTCCCTATGAATTATTCTTCTGGTTGCTATAATAGTGAATATTATAATAGTGAATAGAGTTCACTACAGTGAATTATACATAGCATTTCTCCACATAGGAATACAGATAATTAGATTTTATTTAAGCCATTAAAGAGTCAAATTCAAAAAATTATGAGTTTTCATTCTTTCCCCTCTGTTTCTTATTTACCTTTTCATGTTTCTCTTGATATTTGTGGTTGGGTATCATACTTTCCATTTACTCCTGGTCTCTTTTGTGCAAAAACTTGGAAATCTTCAATTTTGTTGAATGCTCATACTTTCCCCTGGAAGTATATAGTCAGTTTCTATGTGTAGTTGATCCGTGGCTGAAGGCCCAGCTCTCATGCTTTTCTGAATATGATATTCCAAGCTTTGAGGTTTTTTAGGGTGGAGGCTGCCAGATCCTGTGTGATCCTGATTGGTGTTCCTTGATATTTGAGTTGTCTATTTCTGGCTTCTTGTAAGATTTTTTTCTTTTACTTGAAAGCTCTTGAATTTGGCTATTATATTCCTGGGTGTTGACTTTTCTGTGTCCAGTGTAGAGAGCGATCTATGGATCCTTTCAATGTCTATATTACCCTCTTTTTGTAGAACTTCAGGGCAATTTTGCTGAATAATTTCTTTAAGTATGCAGTCCAAGTTTCTATTAATTTCTGCTTTTTCAGGAAGTCCAATGATTCTCAAATTGTCTCTTCCAAACCAATTTTCTTGGTCTGTCACTTTCTCATTCAGGTATTTCATGTTTCCTTCTATTTTATCAGTCTTTTGACTTTGTTTTATTTGTTCTTGTTGTCTTGCGAGGTCATTGGCTTCTAATTGCTCAATTCTAGCCTTTAAGGACTGGTTTTCCTTTTCAATCTGGTCATTTTTGGTGTTCAGTTTTCTTATCAGTTCATTTGATTTCTGAGCCTCACTTTCCAATTGCAAAAGTCTGCCTTTTAAACTGTTATTTTCTTACCAGATTTCTTCCATCTTCCTCAACATCTCAGTTTTCAACTCTTCAGTAGCTTGTGACCAGTTTTCATTGTTTTGGGAAGGTTTGGATATGATTACTTGTTTGCCCTCCTCTGTTGTCTGGATTTTCTCTCTCTAAAAGTTGTCGAGTGTTCTAGAGTTCTTCTTGATAATCTTTCTCTTCTGGGGTTCTCGGCTTTCCATTGTTAGCCCTGCCCCTTCTCGGCTTTGTCTTCACACTCGGGGTCTGTCTGCTCTGTGTAGGCTCCCGAGGGCTCAGATCTCCTTGTTTTTGGGGTTGAGCCTCCTGGTTGTCCCTGGTCTGCCCCTCTGCCTGAGGCTCCTTCAGCAGTCTCAGGGGCTGCTTCCACAGCCATGCTCTTGTCTGCACAGGGTCCCCACTCAAGGTCTTAGACTGTGCTCAAGATCTTTGTCCTCCCCTAGGGCAATGTCTTCACCCTTGCAATTGCTCAGGAAAGTCTGTGCACGTTCTTTAGCCACTTGGGTTCCTAAGTCTTGCTGCTCTCAGGAACAAGCCCTGGAGCAGCCAGTGACTTACTGGGTGCCCCAATCTTGCTTTCACTCTTGTGTGTTGGCCTCTGGGCTGTACGTGGTGTGGGGGTGGTGGAAGGGCTTCTTCCTGTCGCGTTTTAGTGAGAGCTGTTTCACCCCTTTATAGTGTGGAAATGCCCAGATTCCATGTACCTTCAATGCTGAGCCCTGTTGTGGGGTCCCTTCATTCGTCTGGATTCGTTTTTATGTCCCCTTGAGGAGTCCTGTATGCTTTGGTTAGGAGAGATCAAGCAGCTGCTCCTTACTCTGCTGCCATCTTAACCGGAAGCTCCCAATCTCCTTTGTTATTATTTTTTATTTTTATTGATTATTTCATTTGATAGAGTTACTTATTGTTTTTGAAATTATTTTAGAGGGAGTTATCTGTATACAGTGGAAAATACTGGATTCGGAGGCAGCAAAACCTACTTTTGACTATTAACTTTCACACTACCATCTCTCATATTATAATTCTTCCTTTTTACCATTTATTGTTTACTCTTCTTTGATTCTTAAATACAATGTCATCAAGGCTTGCCATTTCTTCCATTTAAAATATGTACCAAATGATGTTGATCTAAACCTAATTTCTCCCATGCTGTTTTCTAAATCTCCTAGCAATTTTTGATAAATACTGGTTTCTTGTCCTCAAAGTTGGAATTTTGGGATTTATCAAACACTAACTTTTTGATGTCATTTACTCCAAATCAGTTCCATTGATTCACCCTGATATCTCTTAGCCAGTACCATATTATTTTTATGATCACCTATTCATAGTACATTTTGAGATCTGGCACTGCTAGGCTCAATCTTTCACATTTTGATTCATTAGTTTTCTTGATATTCTTGATCTTTTGTTTTTCCAGATAAACTTCCTGATAATTTTTTCTAATTCAATAAAAAAGATTTTTCAGTAGTTTGATAGGTATAGCAATGAATGAGTAAATTAATTTACGCAAGATTGTAATTTTTATTATATTAGCTAGTACTATCCATGAGCACTTGATATTTTTCCCAAATATTTAGGTCTAGTTTTATTTATTGAAAAGTATTTTGTAGTTACTCTTATAATTCCTGAATTTGCTTAGCAAGTAATTCCAAGATATTTTATATTAACTAGAGCAGTGATGGGCAAACATTTTAAAGAGGGGGCCAAAGGAAAGGGAATGTTCATTTGTCAGTTGGTTTCTGAGGCAACACTTTCAAAATTTCAAAATATCCTACTGGTTGTATTCAACAGATTAGGTATAATGTTGAGTGGCTAGATAGAACATTTCAAGGGTTGCATCTAGCCCGCCAGTTGTAGTTTGCATATCACTGGTCTAGAGTGATTTTATTTTTTTATTTTTTTTTATTTTGAATATTTTCCCCTAGTTACATATTTCATGTTCTTTCCCTCTGTCACAAACCCCCATAACAACACCCACCTTTGGCCAACACACAATTCCACTGGGTTTTACATGTATCATTGATCAAGGCCAAATTCCATATTATTGATAGTTGGTCTAGAGTTATCATTTAGTGTCTACATCCCCAATAATATTCCCATCTGCCCATGTGTTCAAGCAGTTCTTTTTCTTCTGTGTTTCTCCTCCCATAATTCTTCCTCTGAGTATGGCTAGTTTGCTTTCTCATAAGTCCCTCAGCCTTGCTCTGGATCTTTGCATTGCTGCTAGTAGAGAAGTCCTTTATGTTCGATTGTACCACAGTGTATCAGTCTCTGTGTACAATGTTCTCCTGGTTCTGCTCCTTTCACTTTACATCAATTCCTGGAGGTCATTAAAGTTCACATGGAATTCCTCCAGTTCTTTATTCATTTGAACACAATATTATTCCATCACCAGCAGATATCACAATTTGTTCAGCCATTCCCCAATCAAAAGACATTCTCTCATTTTCCAATTTTTTGCCACCACAAAGAGCATAGCTATAAATATTTTTGCAGGTCTTTTTCCTTATTATCTCTTTGGGGTATAATCCAAGCAGTGCTATGGCTAGATCAAAAGGCATGTAGTCTTTTAAATCCCTTTGAAGATAGTTCAAATTGCTATCCAGAATGGTTGGATCAGTTCACAATACCACCAGCAATGCATTTTTGCCACATCCCCTCCAACATTCATTACTCTCCCCTGTTGCTATTTTAGCCAATCTGGTAGGTGTGAGGTGATACCTCAGAGTTGTTTTGCTTTTCATTTCACTAATTATTAGAGATTTATAACACTTTCTCATGTCCTTATTGATAGTTTTGATTTCTTTATCTGAAAATTGCCTATTCATGTCCCTTGTCTATTTATCATTTGGAGGATGGCTTGATTTTTTGTACAATTGATTTAGCTCCTTGTATATGGAAGTAATTAGACCTTTGTCTGAGTTTTTTGTTACAAATATTTTTTTCCCAGTTTGTTGCTTCCATTCTAATTTTGGTAGCATAAAAATAACTTTTTAGTTTTTAGTTTGATGTAGTCAAAATCATTTATTTTATATTTTGTGATGTTTTCTAACTCTTGCCTGGTTTTAAAATCTTTCCTTACCCATAGATCTGACAAGTATACTATTCTGTGCTCACCTAATTTATTTATACTTTCCTTCTTTATATTCAAGTCATTCACCCATTCTGAGTTTATCTTGGTATAGAGTGTGAGATGTGGATCTATTCCCAATTTCGCCCACATTGTTTTCCAATTTTCCCAGCAGTTTTTGTCAAATAGTGGGGTTTTGTTCCAAAATCTGGGTTCTTTGGGTTTATTGAAGACTGTCTTACTGAGATCACTTACCTCTAGTCTATTCCACTGATCCTCCCTTCTGTCTCTTAGCCAGTACCATTTTGTTTTGATGACTACTGCTTTATAGTACAGTTTAAGATCTGGTACTGCTAGGCTACCTTCCTTCATATTTTTTCATTATTTCCCTTCATATTCTTGGTCTTTTGTTCTTCCAAATGAACTTTATTATATTTTTTTCTAATTCAATAAAAAATATTTTTGGTAGTTTGATAGGTATAGCACTAAATAGATAAATTAATATGGGTAGGAAGGTCATTTTTATTATGTTAGCTCATGCTACCCATGAGCACTCAATGTTTTTCCCATTGTTTAGATCTAATTTAATTGTGTGGAAAGGGTTGCGTAGTTGTGTTTGTATAATTCTGTGTTTGTCTTATGTAGGGGGGGATTATGGGTTCAATATATTAAATATGGTCACCAGAGAACTGAACAATTATCAATCCTCAATTAAGAATAATCTCAAATCAAAATTGACTTTTATGGAAATTTATTGACAATTAGGTTGAAGGTAGGGAAATTGAGAGAGAGAAACTTTGGCCTGGACCAGAGGCCAGACCAGGTAAGAATTTAGGGGCCCCAGCAGAGGGGTGCAGAGGTTAATTAAACAAGGCTTCTAGCCACAAGGCCTTTTACAATTAGAGAGGCAAGAGAGGCCTCCCTGAAGGTAGAGCCTCCAGGAACACCAAGGGAAGAGAGAGAAAGAGAGAGCCTAACTTACTCATGTGATAATTCAAAGGGAAGCAGTCAGAGGTCCCACCAGAGTCTTAGCATTCCAACACCCCTCCATGAACCAGAAGAGGTCCTCACCAAAGGGATCACTTATGCGTTACTTCCTGTTCCTCCCTCCTAATTTGCATGTCCAATCACAATAGACAATTCTCATAGACCACTTGGAGGCAGGTTAGTTGATTCTGATTTGTCCTTCACTGTAGCACACATGGGTTATGAACCTCCCAGAATTAGAGATGTTCTCATCTTTAGTGATTAAATCTAAAGATGGGCAGTGTAGACATAATCTAATTATCACACTTGGCAGATAGATTCCTAAGTATTTTATATTGTCTAGGGTGATTTTAAATGAAATTTCTCTTTCTAACTCTTCCTGCTGTGATGTGTTGAAAATATATAGAAATGCTGATGATTTATATGTGTTTATTTTGTATCCTACAACTTTGCTAAAGTTGTTGATTATTTCCACTAACTTTTTAGTTGATTTTCTAGGATTTTTAAGTAGAACATCATATCATCTGCAAAGAGTGATAGCTTGGTCTGCTCATTGCCTATTTTGATACCTTCAATTTCTTTTTCTTCTCTAATTTCTACTGCTAGTGTTTCCAGTACAATGTTAAATAATAGAGGTGACAATGGGCATCCTTGTTTCACTCCTGATCTTATTATGACTGCTTCTAATTTATCCCCATTGCAGATGATGTTTGTTGATGGTTTTACATACATAACATTTATTATTTTTAGGAAAGGCCCTTCTATTCCTAAACTTTCTAGTGTTTTCAGTAGGAATGGGTATTGTATTTTGTCAAAGGCTTTTTCAGCATCTCTTGAGATGATCATGTAGATTTTTTTTTGCTTTGTTGATATGGTCAATTATGTGAATGGTTTTCCTAATGTTGAACCATCCTTTTATTCCTGGTAGAAATCATACCTGATTATAATGAATAATCTTCATGATCACTTGCTGGAGTCTTTTTACTAATATTCTGTTTAAGATTTTTTCATCTATGTTCATTAGGGACATTGGTCTGTAGTTTTCTTTCTCTCTTTTTGATCTACCTGGCTTTGGGATCAGTACCATATTTGTGTCATCAGACTCCTTCTTTGCTTTTTGTGTCAAATAGTTTGTATAGTATTTGAATTAGTTGTTCTTTGAAGGTTTGATAGAATTCACTTGTGAATCCATCTGGTCCTGGGGATTTTTCCATAGGGAGTTCTTTGATGGCTTGTTCAATTTCTTTTCCTGATATTGGATTATTTAAGTATTCTATTTCTTCTGCTGTTAATCTAGGCAATTTATATTTTTGTAAATATTTATCCATATTATCTATATTGCTCTACTTATTGCCATATAATTGGGCAAAATAGTTTTTAATAATTGCCTTGATTTCTTCTTCAGTAGAGGCAAGGTATCTCTTTTCATCTTTGATACTGACAATTTGATTTTCTTCTTTCCTTTTTAAAATTAGATAGACCAGTACTTTGTCAATTTTATTTATTTTTCAAAGTATCAGCTTTTAGTCTTATTTATTAATTCAATAGTTCTTTTATTTTCATTTATATTGATTTATCCATTGATTTTTATAATCTCTAATTTAGTTTTAAACTAGGAATTTTTAATTTGTTCCCTCTCTAAGTTTTGATTTGCATGTCCAGTTCATTGATCTTTATTCTCTCTAAATTGTTATTATATACACTCAATGGTATAAATTTGCCCCACAATACTGCTTTAGCTGCATCCCTCAGATTTTGGTAAGAAATCTCATCATTGTCATTCTCTTCAATGAAATTATTAATCATTTCTATGATTTCTTCTTTAGCTATTTGATTTTGGAGAATCATATTATTTAATTTCCAATTAGTTTTTGATTTGTCTATCCATGTGTCCGTACTGATTATTATATATATTGCATTATGATCTGAAAAGGTTATATTTATCATTTATGCTCTTTTATATATGTTTGCCATGTTTCTATGACCTAGTACATGGTCAACCTTTGTGAATGCACCATATGAAGCTGAAAAGAAGTTATATTTCTTTTTCTCCCTATTTATTTTTCTGTACATATCTATTAAATCTAATTTTTTTAGGATTACATTCACCTCTCTTATCCTTTTCTTATTCATTTTTTGGTTTGATTTATCTAGATCTGATAGAGGAATATTTAGATCTCCTACTAGCATAGTTTTACTATCTATTTCCTCCTTGAGCTCTGCCAGTTTCTCCTTTAGAAATTTGGACGCTATACCATTTGGTGCATACATGTTGAGTACTGTTATTTCCTCATTATCTATACTGTCTTTTATCAGGATGTAATTACCTTCCCTATGTCTTTTAACCAAATCTATTTTTACTTAGGCTTTTTCGGAAATCATGACTGCCACTCCTGCCTTCTTTTTCTCAGTTGAAGCCCAAAAAATTTTGCTCAAGCCATTGACGTTAACTCTGCTCAAGCCACTTGCCTCATGTGTGTTTCTTTTAGACAACATATGGTAAGATTTGATTTTTTAATCCACTCTGCTATTTGCTTCTGTTTTATGAGCAAGTTCATCCCATTCACATTCAGGGTTATAATTAACAGCTGTGTATTCCCCAACATTTTGGTATCTTCTCCTGGTTCCACCCATTCTTCTTACACTATTTCCTTTTAAATCAGTCCCCCCTGTCTCTTCTGGTTTACTACCCTTCCCACTCCCCTAACCTCCCCCTCTTATTATTTTTTAAGGCCTAATAAATTCCCTCCCCACCTCTTACCCTCCTTTCATGAACTCCCCATGCCACTGCCCTCCTTGGTTTATCCCTTCTGATTTTATGCATATGGTTAGATAGAATTTGATATCCCAGTGGATCTAGCTACTCTTCCCTCTCAGGATTAATTCCTCTGAGAGTAAGTGCTTCCTATTAATGCTCTTTCCTCTCCTTCTTATAATAGTATTCATCTTGTCCCCTTCCCATGCCCTCTTAGTGTGGTATAGATTATTTGATTTTTCTTATTCCTTCATGTTACTCTCAGCGCTGTCTTCTATTCCCTCCCCCCGACACTTTTCCCTCCCAATATCATCTTAGACCATTTAGTACCCCAACCTCTTCTTATGACTAATTCTTCTAATTACTTTAATAGTGAGTACAATTTTTTTAGATTTGCACATAATATTTTTCCATATAGGAATACCAATAATTTGATCTTATTGAAGCCCTTGAAGAAGACAATTTAAAGATAAAAGTTTTCTTCCTTTCCTCTCTCTTTCTCATTTACATTTTCATGTTTCTCTTTATTTTTGTGGTTGGATATCAAACTTTCCATTTAGTCCTGGTCTTTTCTGAGCAAATACTTGGAAATCTATCTTGTTGAATGCCCATACTTGCTCCTGGAAGTATATAGCAGTTTTGATGGGTAGGTGATCCTTGGTTGTAGACCCAGTTCTCTTGCCTTTCTGAATATCATGTTACAAGCCTTGAGGTCTTGTAGTGTGGAGGCTGCCAGAACCTGTGTAATCCTGATTGGTATTGCTTGATATCTGAATTGTCTCTTTCTGGCTTCTTGTAATATTTTCTCCTTAACTTGGAAGCTTTCGAATTTGGCTATTGCATTCCTGGGGGTTGTCTTCTGATAATTTAGTGTAGAGTGTGTTCTATGGGTTCTTTCAATATCTATTTTGCCCTCTTTTTCAAGGACATCAGGGCAGTTTTCTTGGATAATTTCTTGTAGTATGATATATAGATTTCTATTTGTCTCTGATTTTACCAGAAGACCAATAATTCTCTAGTTGTCTCTTCTAGAGACAACTCTTTTCTTGATCTATTATCTTCTCATTTAGATATTTCATGTTTCTTTCTATTTTGTCAGTCTTTTGACTTTATTAATACTTGCTGTCTTGTGAGATCATTGGCTTCTACTTGCCCAATTCTAGCCTTTAAAAACTGGTTTTCAGCTGTAATCTTTTGGGTTTCCCTTTGAATCTGGTCTACCTGGCTCTTCATTGCTTCCAGCTGGTCATTTCTGGTCTTCAATTTGCTTATCATTTCATTTGATTGCTGAACCTCACTTTCCAATTGCCAAATTCTGCCTTTTAAAGTGTTATTTTCTTGCCAGATCTCTTTAATCTTTCTCACGATCTCAGATTTGAGCTCTTCAAGAGCTTGTAACCAATTTTCATTTTTTGGGGGAAGATTTGGATGTCTTTAATTGTTTGCCCTCCTCTGTTTTCTGTTTTCTGTTGTTTTTTTTTCTGTGCAGAAGTTATCAAGTGTTAGAGCTTATTTTTTCTTGATCTTTTTGGTGGTTATTTCTTGGGTCTTTCTTGGTATCATTATGCTTTCTCAGCCAGAAGTCTGAATAAGGCAGATAGACTCTGTATATGTAGCTAAGGACCAGTTTTGCCTGAGGCTACTTTGAGAGTCTCCTGGCTTCCACTTTCTGCTAGGCCTCTGCTCTCCATGGCTCCTCTCAGCCTCACTCCTGCACCCAAGGTCTGAGCTCCCCAGCCTTATGGGGTATCTGGTCTAGCTGTTTTCAGGGTCAAGCCCCTGTGGTCCTATCCCACTGCCCAGATGCTGGAAACTGGCCCACGCTTGCTCCTTCACCTGAGGATTTTCCCCTGAGTCTTAGCTCACTGGGCTGCTTCCACTGCCTGCTGCCTCTCTCAGCCCCACTCCCATGCCCAACGTTTGAGCTCTCCAGCCTCCAGGGGTTTCAAATCTTGCTGCTCTCAGGGGCAAGCTCCTAGTGGCCCCAGTTAGCTACCAAGGAGCTAGGTTTTGCACCCCCACTAGTTCTAACTTTGGTGTGCAGTCTCTGACTCTGGTACTTTGGGTAGGGTGGGGGAGGGTTGATCAGCTTGTATTTTGATAAAAGAGATTCCCGCCCCCCCCATAGCATGGAAGTGCCTAAATCCCATGAACCTTCAATATTGCACCCTATTGTGGGGTCCCTTCTTTCATCTGGATTTGTTTTTTTTTGTCCTTTGGAGGTATGCTATATTGATTGGTGAGGAGAGTAAAGTGCCCTGTTTCAACTCCACAGCCATCTTAACCCACAAGTCTCTAGAGTGATTTTAAATGAAGTTTTTCTTTCTAACTCCTGCTTCTGGGTTTTGTTGGTAATATATTGGAATACTGATGATATATGTTGGTTTATTTTGTACATTGCAACTTTGCTAAGGTTATTAATTATTTCCACAAGCTTTTAGTTGATTTTCTAGGATTCTCTAGATATATCATCATATCATCTGCAAAGAATGATAGTTTAGCTTACTCATTGCCTATTTTAATCCTTTCTATTTCTTTTTCTTCTCCAATTGCTACTACTTGCATTTCTAATACAATATTAAATGGTAGTGGTGATGACAGACGTCATTGCTTCACTCCTGATCTTACTGGAAAATCTTCTCCCTATTGAAGATAATACTTGCTGATGGTTTTAAATAAATATTTTTTTATTATTTTGAGGAAAGATCCTTTTATTACTATACTTTACAGTGTTTTAGGAATAGGTGTTGTATTTTGTCAAAGGCTTTTTCTTCATCAATTGAAATAATCATGTGATTTTTAATAGTTTAGTTGTTGATGTGGCTAATTATGTGGATGGTTTTCCTAACACTGAACCAGCTTTGTATTCCTGGTATAAATCCCACTAAGTCATAGGGAATAATCCCTGTGATAATTTGCTATAGTCTTTTAGCTAGTATTTTATTTAATATTTTTGCATCTATGTTCATTAAGTATATTGCCCTGTAGTTTTCTTTCTCAGATTTTAGTCTTCTTAGATTGGAAATCAGTACAATATTTGTATCATAAAAAGAATTCGGCAAGACTCCTACTTTGCCTATTTTGTCAACTAGTTTTTAAAGTATTGGGATTAATTGTTCTCTA
Source organism: Gracilinanus agilis (assembly GCF_016433145.1). NCBI lineage: Eukaryota > Metazoa > Chordata > Mammalia > Didelphimorphia > Didelphidae > Gracilinanus > Gracilinanus agilis. Next base: position 51,760,124 of record NC_058135.1, read on the forward strand.
AATATTTAATAGAATTCACTTGTGAATCCATCTGGCCCTGGTGATCTTTTCTTAGGGAGTTTCTTGAGGACTTGTTCCATTTCTTTTTCTGATATGGGATTATTTAAGAATTCTATTTCTATTTCTGGGATAAAATTGCCCCAGAGTAGAAGCAAGGGGCTTCCTCTCCCCACAACCTAGCAAAATAAAGCACCTCAAAATGACAAAAAAACAAATCAGATGAGTCAAGGGACTAATCTGTTGAGTGCAGCCTTGAAGGTAGGAAGTGTTTGGGCATTTCCATGCTATAAGGGGGTAAATAAACTCCTACTAAAGCAAAAGCTGATAACCCCTTCCCCATTCCACCTAGAGAGCCAGAGTCAGAGGAAGTGCAGGGCAATCAATAGGTTCTCAGGGGCTGGCCAAGGACACCATAGACTTACTGCTGAGATCAGTGAGATTTGGAATCCCAGGAGGCTGAGGAATGCAGAGGTTGAGCATGGAGATACAGCAGACAGGGGCTACATACAGCAGACACAGCAGAGACTGAAAATAGCCTTAGGGCAAAAACTGCTTGGTAGATTCATACACAGAGACCTGCCCTTCTCACTCAAACTTCTGACTGGGAAGGGAAGAAAAAACTGTCAAAGCAATGGCCACCAACACCCAAGAACTACACTATACAACTACAAAAATAAAACAAACAAAAATAAAACAAGAAAAAGCATCTAACCCTGGATAATTTATATGGAGGAAAACTCCAGACTACAGAGGACACAGTAGAGGATGACAAACAAGCAAACACATCCAAACCTTCCACAAAAATGGACATTGCTCACAAGCTTTCAGGAGCTCAGATTTGAGATGATGAATAAAGTGAAAAAGATAGAAGAAATTTGACAAGAAAAGTGGGAAATAGTTCATAAAGAAAACAGCACTTTAAAAGACAGAATCTCCCATTTGGATAAAGAAGCCATGAAATCAAATGAAATTATAAGCAAATTGGAGAACAGAATTGTACATCTGGAAGCTATAAATATTTGGATAGACCAAACTGAAAAGGAAAATCAAAAGATCATAGCTGAAAACCAGTCTTTAAAAACTAGAATTGGGCAAAGAGAAGCTAATGATCTTAAAAGGCAGCAAGGATTATTAAATCAAAGTCAAAAGAATGACAAATTAGAAGGAAACATGAAATATCTTATTGAGAAGATGGCAGACTTGGAAAACAGGTACAGGGGAGATTTGATAATCATAGGCCTACCTGAAAATCTGGAAATGAAAAGAAATCTTGACATCATACAGCAAGAAATTATCCAAGAAAACTGCCCTGATGTTCTTTAACAAGAGGGCAAAATAGACATTGAAAGAGTCCATAGATCACACTCTACATTAAATCCTAAAAAGACACCCCCCTCATAAATGTAATTGCCAAATTCAAGAGCTTCCAAAATAGGGAGGAAATATTGCAAGAAGCCATAGGGAGACAATTCTGTTGACAAGGAGCACCAATCAGGATTATACAGGATCTGGCACCCTCGACACTAAAGGATCATAAGGCTTGGAATATGATATTCAGAAAGGCAAGAGAATGAGGCCAACAATCAAGGACCACTTACCCATCAAAACTGACAATATACTTCCTGGGAAAAGTATAGGCGTTTAACAAATTAGAAGATTTCCAAGTATTTGTAAAGAAAAGACCATAACTAAACAGAAAATTTGTTGTCCAAATACAAAAATCACGAGAAACATAAAAAGGTAAATAAGAAAGAGAGGGAGAATATTATTCTTTTAAAGGCTTCAGTAAGGTGAAAATGTTTATACTCCTATATGGAAAAATGATGTTTGTAACTCTAAAAAACTGCATTAATTATCATAGTAATTAGAAGAATTATTCATATACAGTGATTGGTGTACTAAGTCATTAAAGATGATATATAAAAAAGAAAGGGAGGACTTCCTGGTTAAGATGGTGGCAGAGTAAAAAGCAGCTGCTTAGTCTCTCCTAACCAAAACATACAGGACTCCTCAAGAAGACACAAAATCAAATCCAGAGGAACAAAGGGACCCCACAACAGGGCACAGCTTTGGAGGTATGTGGAATCGGGGCATTTCCATGCTATAAAGGGGTGAAACAGCTCTCACTAAAACACGAGCTGAGCAACCCCCTACCCCACCCCACACCACCTACAGTGCCAAAGTCAGCTCACAAGGGTTAGAGCAAGTTTGGGGCATGTATTAAGCCCTTGGCAGCTACCTGGGGTCACCAGGGCCTGCTCGTGAGAGCAGCAAGACTTAAGACCCCAAGAGGCTAAAGAATGTGTGGACTTTGAATGCAGACCATGAGCACAGGCACAAGTGCGGGCTCAGACACAAGCCCAGACAGACCCTAAGCATAGGCAAGGACTCAGATCTTGAGAGCAGGCATGGACCTTGAGTGGGGACCCAGTGCAGAAGGATTCACAACTGTGGAAGCAGCTCCCTGAAACTGTTAAAGAAGCCTTGGGCAGAGGAACAAACAAGGGGACCAACAGGAGGCTTGTGAGACATCAGGAGCCAAAAGAGCTCAGACAGACCCTGAGTGTGAGGATAAATCTGAGAGGGCACAGGGATAACAATGACAAGCCAGAGACAAGAATCCCAAAAGAGAAATATCATCAAGAAGAAATCTGTAACACTCAACAATATATACACAGATAACAGAGCAAACAGCAGAGGAGAACAAACAAGTAATCATATCCAAACCTTCCCAAAATAATGAAAACTGGCCACAAGCTATTGAAGAGTTCAAATCTGAGCTAATGAGAAAGATGGAAGAGATTTTGCAAGAGAAGTGGGAAATAGCTCTAAAGGAAATTAACAGGTTAGTAGACAGAAACTCCCAATTGAAGAAAGATGCACCCAAATCAAATGAAATAGTAAGAAAACTGGAAACCAAAATCTGGCAAGAAAATAACAGTATAAAAGGCAGAATTTTGCAATTGGAAAGGGAGGCTCAGAAATCAAATGAACTGATAAGCAAATTGAATACCAAAAATGACCAGACTGAAAAGGAAAACCAGTCCCTAAAGGCTAGAATTGAACAATTAGAAGATAATGATCTCTCAAGACAACAAGAACAAATAAAACAAAGTCAAAAGACTGATAAAATAGAAGGAAACATGAAATATCTTAATGAGAAAGTGACAGACCAAGAAAACCAGTCTACAAGAGACAATTTGAGAATCATTGGTCTTCCAGAAAAAGCAGAAATTAATAGAAACTAGGACTCAATACTTAAAGAAATTATTCAGCAAAATTGCCCTGAAGTTCTACAAGAGGGCAATATAGACATTGAAAGGATGCATAGATCACTCTCTACACTAGACCCAGAAAAGACAACACCCAGGAATATAATAGCCAAATTCAAGAGCTTCCAAGTGAAAGAAAAAAATCTTACAAGAAGCCAGAAAGAGACAATTCAAATATCAAGGAGTACCAGTCAGGATCACACAGGATCTGGCAGCCTCCACACTACAAGACAGCAAGGCTTGGAATATGATATTCACAAAGGCAAGAGAACTGGGTCTACAACCACAGATCACCTACCCATCAAAACTAACCATATACTTCCAGGGGAAAGTTTGGGCATTTAACAAGATAAAAGATTCCCAAGTATTTGCACAGAAAAGACCAGAACTAAATGGAAAGTTCAATATCCAACCACAAAAATGAAGAGAAACATAAAAAAGGTAAATAAGAAATAGAGGGGAAAGAAAGAAAACTTTTATTTTTTTAAATTTGCCTCTTTAAGGGCTTCAATATGATCTAATCATTTGTATTCCTATGTGGAGAAATGTTATGTATAAATCTCTGTAAGGAACTCTATTCACTATTATAGTAATTAGAAAAATTATTCATAGGGAGAGGTTGAAATACTAGATGGTCTAAGATAATATGGGGGAGGGAAATATGGAGGTGAATATTAGAGGACACCAAGAGAAACTTGAATGAATAAGAAAAATAGGATTTCTATTACACACTAAGAGGACATGGGAATGGAGAAGAGATGAATACTAATATAAGAATAAAAGGAAGAGAGCATTAAGAGGTAATATTTAAACATTACTCTCAATGTAATTAACCCTGAGAGGGAAGAGTAACTTTATCCATTCAGATATAAAACTTTATCTAATGTACTGAGAAAGTCAGAAGGGATAAGTGAAGGGGAGCAGGAGAGTGGAGAGGTCATAAAAGGGAGGGCAGAAGAAGAGGGAGGGAATTCATTAGGCCTTAAAAATAAATACAGGGGAATAATAAGGGAGGGGGTAGAAAAGGGAAGTGAATCAAGGGAGGGAACAAGGGTTACTGGCATAAAGCAAACCACTGGTTTCAAAGGAAATAGTGTAAGAAGAAGGGGTAGAACTAGGAGAGGATACAAAAATGTCAGCAAATACACAACTGATAATTATAACTCTGAATGTGAATGGGATGAATTCACCCATTAAACAGAAGCAAATAGGAGAGTGGATTAGAAACCAAAATCCTAACATGTTGTTTACAAGAAACACATATGAGGCGGGTGGACATACACAGGTTTAAGGTAAAGGGCTTGAGGAAAATCCTTTGGGCATCAAATGAAAAAAAGAAGGCAGGTTTGGCTATTATGATTTCTGACAAAGCCAAAGTAAAAATAGATAGGATTAAAAAAGACAGGGAAGGTCATTACATCCTTATTAAAGGCAATATAGACAATGAGGAAATAACATTGCTCAATATGTATGCACCAAATGGCATAGCAACCAGATTCATAAAGGAAAAACTGGCAGATCTCAAGAAGGAAATAGATAGTAAAACCATACTAGTGTGAGATCTAAATATCCCTGTTTTGGATCTAGATAAATCAAACCAAAAAATAAATAAGAAAGAGGTAAGAGAGATGAATGAAGTCCTAGAAAAATTAGATTTAATTGATGTTTGTAAAAAAAAATAGGGACAAAAAGGAATACACCTTCTTTTCAAACCAAAAAATAAATAAGAAAGAGGTAAGAGAGATGAATGAAGTCCTAGAAAAATTAGATTTAATTGATGTGTGGAAAAAAAATAGGGACCAAAAGGAATACACCTTCTTTTCAACTGCACATGGTACATTCACAAAAATTGACCATTTAATAGGGCATAGAAATATTGCAAACAAATGCAAAAGAGCAGAAATAATAGTATCAAACATGAAAAGGGAGACCTCACCTCTAATGAAAGGGAAATTAAGGCAATCATTAAAAACTATTTTGCACAATTATATGGCAATAAATACAGCAATCTAGGAGATATGGATGAATATTTCCAAAAATACAAATTGCCTAGATTTGCAGAAGAAATAGAAAACCTAAATAATCCCATATCAGAAAAAAAAATTGAACCATCCATCAAAGAACTCCCTAAGAAAAAATCACCAGAACCTGATGGATTCACAAGTGAATTCTATCAGTCATTCAAAGAGTAACTAATCCCAATATCATATAAATTATTTGATATAAAAAACAAAGGAGTTCTACCAAATTCCTTTTATGACACAAATATGGTACTGATTCCAAAGCCAGGGAGATCAAAAAAAGAGAAAGAAAACTATAGACCAATCTCCCTAATGAACATAGATGCAAAAAATTTTAAATAGAATATCAGCAAAGAAACTCCAGAAAGTGATCAAGAGTATCATCCACCATGATTAGGTGGGATTTATACCAGGAATGCAAGGATGGTTCAACATTAGGAAAACCATTCACATAATTGACTATATCAACAATCTAACAAACAAAAATCACAAGATTATCTCAACAGATGCTGAAAAAACCTTTGACAAAATACAGCACCCATTCCTATTGAAAACATTGATAAGTATAGGAATAGAAGGACCTTTCCTAAAAATAATAAAGAGTATATACCTAAAACCATCAACAAGTATCATATGCAATGGGAATAAATTAGAAGCCTTCCCACTAAGATCAGGAGTGAAACAGGGATGCCCATTATCTCCTCTATTTTTTAATATTGTAATAGAAACTAGCATTAGCATTTAGAGAAGAAAAATAAATTGAAGGTATCAAAATAGCCAATGAGGAGACTAAGCTATCACTCTTTGCAGATGATATGATGGTGTACTTAAAAAATCATGGAGAATCAACTAAGAAGCTTGTAGAAATAATCAACAACTTTAGCAAAGTTGCAGGATACAAAATAAATGCACATAAATCATCAGCATTTCTATATATCTCCATCACATTAGAGCAGCAAGAGGTAGATAAAGAAACACCATTTAAAATCACCCTAGACAATATAAAATACTTAGGAATCTATCTACCAAAACAAACAGAGGAATTATATGAAAACAACTACAAAACACTTTCAAACAATTAAAACTGGATCTAAACAATTGGAAAAATATTGATTTCTCATGGGTAGGACAAGCTAACATAATAAAAATGACCATTCTACCCAAATTCATTTTCCTATTTAGCAGCATACCTATCAAACTACCAAAAAACTTTTCTACTGAATTAGGAAAACCTATAACAAAGTTCATCTGGAATAACAAAAGATCAAGAATATCAAGGGAAATAATGAAAAAAAATGTGAAGGAAGGGGGCCTAGTAGTACCAGATATTAAACTATACTATAAAGCAGTGGTCATCAAAACGGTAAGGTACTGGCTAAGAGACAGAAGGGGGGATCAGTGTAATAGACGTGGGGTAAGTGACATCAGCAAGACAGTGTATGATAAACCCAAAGAGACCAACTTTGGGGACAAAAATCCATTATTTGACAAAAACTGCTGGGAAATTTGGAAAATAATATGGGAGACAATAGATTTAGATCAGCATCTCACACCCTACACCAAGATAAATTCAGAATGGGTCAATGACTTGAATGTAAAGAGGTAAACTCTAAATAAGTTTAGTGAACATAGAATAGTTTACTTGTCAGATCTCTGGGAAAGGAAAGATTTTAAAACCAAGCAAGAGTTAGAGAAAATTACAAAATGTATAATAAATGATTTTGCTTACATCAAACCAAAAAGCTTTTGTGGAAACAAAAACAATGTAGCCAAAATCAGAAGGGAAACAACAAATTGGGAAAAAAATCTTTATAACAAAAAACTCTGACAAGGGTCTAATTACTCAAATATACAAGGAGTTAAACCAATTGTATAAAAAATCAAGCCATTGCCCAATTGATAAATTGGCAAGAAACATGAATAGGCAATTTTCAGTTAAAGAAATCAAAAGTATCCATAAGCACATGAGAAAGTATTCTAAATCTCTAATAATTAGAGAAATGCAAATGAAAACAACTCTAAGGTATCACCTCACACCTATCAGATTGGCTAAAATGATAGAAGGGGAGAGTAATGAATGCTGGAGGGGATGTGGCAAAATTGGGACATTAATGCATTGCTGGTGGAGTTGTGAACTGATACAACCATTCTGGCTGGCAATTTGGAACTATGCTCAAAGGGCTATAAAAGAATGCCTGCCGTTTGACCCAGCCATACCATTATTGTTTTTGTACCCCAAAGAGATCATAGATAAACAGACTTGTAAGAAAAATTTTATAGTCGCCCTTTTTGTGGTGGCAAAATACTGGAAAATGAGGGTATGTTCTTCAATTGGGGAATGGCTGAACAAATTGTGGTATATGCTGGTGATGGAATACTATTGTGCTCAAAGGAATAATAAACTGGAGGAGTTCCAGGTGAACTGGAAAGACCTCTAGGAATTGATGCAGAGTGAAAGGAGCAGAGCCAGAAGAACATTGTACACAGAGACTGATACACTGTGGTAAAATAGAATGTAATGGTCTTCTGCACTAACAGCAATGCAATGACCCAGGACAATTCTGAGGGATTTATGGAATAAAATGCTACCCACATTCAGAAGAAGAACTACAGGAGAGGAAACAAAGAAGAAAAGGAACTGCTTGAACACATGGGTTGAGGCAGACATGATTGGGGATGTAGAATCAAAACTACCACACCAATGCAACTATCAACAATTTGGAAATAGGTCTTGATCAAGGACACATGTTAAAACCAGTGGAAATACACATCAGCCATGGGGGAGTATGTGGGGGGGGTGAAGGGAAAAGTAAGAGCATGAATTATGTAACCATGTTAACTTTTCTAAAAAATAAGTATTAATAAATGTTTAAAAAAAAAGAAAGGGAGTAGGAAATAGAAGATGGCACCAAGAAAAACTTGAGGGAATAAGAAAAATATGATGAATTGTACTACAAAAAGAGGCATATGGGAGGGGAAAGGGAAGAATACTATTATGAGAAAGAGAAGAAACGAGTGCTAATATGTAATGCTTAAACTACTCTCAGTAGAATCAACTCTGAGAGGGAAGAGCAGCTAGATCCACTGAGGTATCAAATTTTATCTAACCCTACAGGGAAGTTGAGAGGGGAAAACATAAGGGGGGAGTGAAGCAGAGAATAACAAAAGGGAGGTAAAGAGAGCAGGGAGGGAATTCAATAGACCCTCAAGAAGAATAAGAGATAAATAAGAAGGAAGGAGGTGGGAAGGAAAGTAAAAAAGGGTGGGGATTAGGGGGAGTGATTAAAAGCAAAACACTGGTGCAGAAGGAAATAATGAAAGAAGGAAGGGCAGGAATAGGAGAGGAAATCAAAATGATGGGGGATACTGTTATGTAGAAATGGCTGCATGGAATCGCTGTAAAATACAGGGACAGCCTCACCCAGAATTCCAGGGGACCCCCCCCCCGGAGAACTTTGGGTGAGGGGGCAGTTGAGAAGAGTTGTGACAGTTGCTTCCTGGGGTTTGAGGTGAGCAGATGACTGCTTACTGATCCTGACTTGGGGGGTTCACCTGAGTGGCCATTGTGGCATAAGCCATCGTGGTTTGTACTTAAAGGTTAGCTGGGTTTATTAGGATTAATCCTTATCAATATCAATACAACAATTATTTAATGATTAGATATATACACTATTTAGCAAGAGAGCCAGTTCAGTTAGATGCCTTCACCCCCTCCTGTGGGGGGGTGGGGAATGGCAGCTTCAACCTAACAGATCAGGGTCACCTTTCCTTATCAAAAACCCTAATTACCCCCTCTAGCTTTTCCTTTTACTTCTTAATATAAGCTTTATCTAAAATATCTGTGCCTGGAAATTATTTGGGGGATACTCACTGCTCAAATCTGGTCATCTTGCTTGAATCCTGTCAGCTGCCAGGTTTAAGAAGATCATCTATCTCAGTCCTTCAACATTTAGATAACTAGCTTCTACTTATTTCTCTAACAGACCTGTGGGGAATATAAGTTGAAGAAAAGGGAACATCATTGAAGTCCAGTTTCAACAGAAACTTACCAGAAGTATCTCAGTCAGTCTCCATTTTTCCAACTGAAATATCAACTGATTAGGGGGAGGGGTTTGAGAGCCAGGAGTGTCTAACCCCCTTCTTTCTCACTGAAGCCTGTCAATCAGCTTCTCCAAAATATCAGTTATTTTATCAAAATAACATACACAGGTGGTAATCATAACTCTGAATGTGAATTGGATGAACTCATCCATAAATGGAAGCAAATAAGGAGTAAATTCATAGTAAAAACCATACTAGTGGGAGAGCTGAAACTTCCTCTATCAGCTATAGATAAATCAAACCAAAAAATAAATAAGAAAGATGTAAGAGATGTGAATGAAATCTTAGAAAACTTAGATTTAATAGATATGTGGAGAAAAATAAATAAGGACAAAAAGAAATATGTCTTCTTTTCAGCAGCACATTGTACATTAAAAAAGATTGACCATGTACTATGGCATAGAAACATGGCAAACAAATGCAAGAGAGCAGAAATAATAAATACAACCTTTTCAGATCATAATGCAATAAAAATAATAACTAGTAAGGGTACATGGAGAGGCAAATCAAAAATTAATTGGAAATTAAATATGATTCTACAAAATCAGTTGGTTAAAGAACATAATTTCATTGAAAAGAATGACAATTATGAGATATTCAAATAAAATCTAAGATATACAACCAAAGCAGTATTTAGGGGCAAATTTATACCTCTTAATGCATATATTAACAAATCATGGAAGGCAGAGGTCAATGAATTGGGCATGCAAATTAACAAACTAGAAAGAGTACAAATTCAAAATCCAGAGTACAAATTCAAAATCCACTGATAAAAACTAAATCAGAAATCCTAAAAATTAAAGGAGAAGTTAATAAAATTGAAAGTGAAAGAGTTATTGAATTAATAGATAAGATTAGAAGCTGGTACTTAAAAAAACTAGTAAAATAGATAAAGTACTGGTTAATCTGATAAAAAAGAAAGAAGAAAACCAAATTAACAGTATCAAAAATGAAAAGGGTGACCTCACCTCTAATGAAGAGGAAATTAAGGTAATTAATGAGAACCATATTGCCCTGTTATATGGTAATACATATGGCAATCTAGGTGATATGGATGTTTATTTACAAAAATATAAATTGCCTAGACTAACAGAAGAAGAAACAGAATGCTTAAATAATCCCATAACAAAAAAAAAAAGAAATTGAACAAGCCACCAAAAAAATCCATAAGAAAAAATCCCTAGGGTCAGATGGATTCACAAGTGAATCCTATCAAACATTTAAAGAACAATTAATCCAAATACTATGCAAACTATTTGACAAAATAAACAAAAAAAGGAATTCTACCAAATTCCTTTTACGAAACCAATATGGTACTGATTCCAAAGCATGGCAGATCACAGAGAAAGAAGCCTACAGACCAATCTCCTTAATGAATATAGATGCAAAAATCTAAAACAGACTAATAGAAAAACATTCCATCAAGTGATCATGAGGATTATTAACTATGATCAAATGGGATTAATACTAGGAATGCAAAAATGGTTTAATATTAGGAAAACCATCCATAGAATTGGCCATATCAACAAACACACAAACAGAAATCACATGATTATCTCAATTGATGCAGAAAAAGCCTTTGACAAAATATAACACTCATTCCTACTGAAAACAGTATACCATTAGCAAGCATCATATGCAATGGGGATGAATCAGAAGCCTTCCCAATAAGATCAAGAATGAAACAAGGATGCCCATTGTCATCTCTATTATTTAACAATATGCTAGAAACACTAGCATAGCAATTAGAGAAAAAAAAGAAATTGAAGGGATTAAAATAGGCAATGAGGAGACTAAACTATCACTCTTGGCAGATGATATGATGGTCTACTTAAAGAATTCTAGAGAATCAACTAAAAAGCTAGTGGAAATAATCAACAACTTTAACAAAGTTGCAGGATACAAAATAAATGCACATAAATCATCATCATTTCTGTGTATTTCCAACACATCTCAGCAGCAAGAGTTAGAAAAAGAAAATCCATTTAAAATAACCCTAGATAATATAAAATATTTAAGAATCTATTTGCCAAGAAACACAGAAACTATATGAACACAACTACAAAACCCTTTCCACACAATAAAAACTAGAGTTTAACAATTGAAAAAAAAATTAATTGCTCACAGGTAGGATGAGCTAATATAATCTTACCCAAATTAATTTACTTATTCAGTGCCATACCAATAAAACTACCAAGAAACATTTTTACTGAATTTGAAAAAAATATCATAACATAGTTCATTTGAAAAAACAAAATATCAAAAATATCAAGGGAAATAATGAAAAAAAAATGTGATGGATGGGGCCTAGCAGTACCAGATCTTAAACTGTACTATAAACCAGTAGTCATCAAAAAAATATGGTACCGTCTAAGAGCCAGAAGGGAGGATCAGTGGAATAGACTTGGGGTAAATGACCTCAGCAAGCTAGTGTTTGACAAATCCAAAAATCCCAGCTTTTGGGACAAAACCCCATTATTTGACAAAAACTGCTGGGAAAACTGGAAACAGTATGGGAGAGATTAGGGTTAGATAAATCAGAATGGATGAACGACTTAAATTTAAAGAAGTAAACTATAAGTAAATTAGGTGAACATAAAATAGTATACTTGTCAGATCTTTGGGAAAAGAAAGATTTTAAGACCAAGCAAAAGATAGAGAATATTACAAAATATAAAATGAATAATTTTGATTAAATTAAATTTAAAAGTTTTTGTACAAACAAAACCAATGCAATCAAAATTAGAAAGGAAGCAACCAATTGGGAGAAAAAAATTTTTATTACAAAAACTTCTGACAAAGCTTTAATTACTCAAATTTATAAGGAGCTAAATCAGTTGTACAAAAAAAATCAAGGCATTCCCCAATTGATAAACGTGGAAGGAACACAAATAGGCAATTTTCAGATAAAGAAATCAACACTATCAATAAGCACATGAAAAGGTCTTCTAAATCTCTTATAATCAGAGAAATGCAAATTGAAACAACTGGGAGATACCACCTCACACCTAGCAGATTGGCTAATATTAGAGCAAAGGAAAATAATAAATGTTGGAGGGGATGTGGCAAAATTGGGACATTAATGCATTGCTGGTGGTGTTGTGAATTGATCCAACCATTCTGAAAGTAAATTTGAAACTATGCCCAAAAGGTGTTAAAAGAATGCCTGCCTTTTTATCCAGCCATACTGCTGCTGGGTTTATAACCAAAAGAGATAATAAGGAAAAAGACTTGTAGAAAAAGATTTATAGCTTCTCTTTTGTGGTGGCAAAACGTGGAAAATGAGGGGATGCCCTTCAATTGGGGAATGATTGATCAAATTGTGGTATTTGTTGGTGATGGAATACAATTGTCCTCAAAGGAATAATGAACTGGAGGAATTCCATGTGAATTGGAATGACCTCCAGGAATTGATGCAGAGTAAAAGGAGCAGAACCAGGGAACATTGTACACAGAGATGGATATGCTGAGGCACAATTTGTTATAATAAACTTCTCTATTAGCAGTAATGCAATGATCTAGGACAATTCTGAGGGACTTATGAGAAAGAAAAATATCCACATCCAGAGAAAGAACTGTAGGAGAAGAAATAAAGAAGAAAAACAACTGTTTGATCCTATGATTGAATGGGGATATGATTGGGGATGTAGACTCTAAAGGATCACCCTAGTACAAATACTAATAACATGGAAATAGGTCTTGATCAATGACACATGTTAAACCCAGTGGAATTACTCATTGGCTATGGGAGGGAGGTAGGAGGAGCAGAGGGAAAGAACATGATTCATGTAACTATGGAAAAATATTCTAAATCAACTAATTAAATAAACTTTAATATGATTAAAATTTAAAAAATTGATTTCCTGTTTTGTTAATTTAGGCAGTATATGCTTTTTAAATATATGTACATTTCACCTAGATTGCCATATTTATTGTCATGTAATTGGGTAAAATAGCTCTTAATAATTGCCTTAATTTCCTCTTCATTAGAAGTGAGATCACCCTTTCAATTTATGATGCTTTTAATTTGGTTCTCTTTTTTCTGAATTAGATTAATCAATACTTTAACTATTTTTGTTTTTTTCACAAAACAGCTGTTAGTCTTCTTTATTAGTTCAATAGTTTTTTACTTTCAATTTTATTAATTTCTCCTTTGATCTCTAGGGTTTCAAATTTGTTCTTTTTTGAGGGTTTAAATTTTTTTTCTATTTTTTGCATGAACAATTCATTAATCTTTTCTTAATCTTTTTTGGTAATATTGGCTCTCAGAGTTATAAATTTTCCCCTGAGTATTGCCTTGGCTGTATCCCATAAATTTTGATAAGTTGTTTCCTCATTGTCATTCTCTTCAATGAAATCAATAATTGTTTTTATGATTTGTTTTTTAACTTGCTCCTTTTAGAGAATTAGATTATGTAATTTTTAATTAATTTTTAATTTACTTCTCCATGTCCCTGTACTAATTATAATCTTTATCTCAGTATAATCTGAAAAAGTTGCATTTAGTATTTCTGCTTTTCTGCATTTGTTTGCAATGTTTTTATGCCCTAGAATATATTCAATCTTTGCAAATGTACCATGTGCTGCTGAAAAGAAGGTATATTCCTTTATGTTCCTATTCATTTTTCCCCATATTTATATTTACTCTAATTTTTCTAAAATTTTATTCACATCTCCTTATTCTGATTTATTTTTTGATTTGATTTATTTAGAACTAACAAAGGAAGGTTGACATTTCCTACTAATATAGTTTTACTATCTATTTCCTCCTTAAGCTCCAGTTGTTTCTCCCTTTAAAATATGGATGTTATACCATTTGGTGACTATATTTTGAGAATTGTTATTTCTTCATTGTCTATTCTGCCTTTTATCAGGATGTAATTACCTTCCTTATCTTTTTAAATCAGATCTATTTTTGCTTTAACATTAATAGATATATGATTACTATTCCTACATTCTTTTTCTCAATTGAAGCTTGATAAATTCTGCTCCATTGTCTTATCTTTACCCTGTGTGTGTCTACTTTCCTCATGTGTGTTTCTTGTAGACAATAAAAGGTTGTATTTTGGTTTTAATCCACTCTGCTTTATGCTATATGCTCAATTTTATGGGTGAGTTCATCCCATTCACATTTAGAGATATGATCATCATCTGTGTATTCCCCATCATTTTGATTTCCTCTTTTAATCCTGTCCTTTCTTCTTTCATTATTTCCCTCCATACCAGTGTTTTGCTTTTAATTATTATTCCCCCTTTTCCCCACACTTATTTTACTTTCCTTCCCATAATTCTCTTCTTATTCCCCTTCTATTTCTCTTTAGGGTCTTTTAATTGCCCCCCAACCAACTTTTCCCTCCCTTTTAATACTCCCTCCCCAAACCTCCCCTTCCTTATTTGCATTCTACTTCTCTATAGGATAAGATAAATTTATACCCCCCACCCCCAAATCTGGCTGTTCTTCCGTCTCAGAATCAATTCTAATGAGAGTAAAGTTAAAGTATTTATTGTCACCATTCTCTTCCTCCACTTCTTATAATATAGTATTATAAAAATATAGTATTTTTGCCCTTCACCCACCATGTACCTCTTTATGTTGTATAACTTATCATATTTTACCTCTTCCTTCATATTTCTATTAGTATAATCTTCTTTTTCCCTAATATTTTTTTAACATTTATTAATAATCATTTTTAACATGGTTACATGATTCATGCTCCTACTTTCCCCTTCACCCCCCGCTCTCCCCCCACCCATGGCCAACGCACATTTCCACTGGTTTTGTCATGTGTCCTTGATCAAGACCTATTTCCAAATTGTTGGTGGTTATATTGGTGTGGTAGTTTCAAGTCCACATCCCCAATCATGTCCACCCCGACCCATGTGTTCAAGCAGTTGCTTTTCTTATATGTTTCCTCTCCTGCAGTTCTTCCTCTGAATGTAGGTAGCGTTCTTTACCATAAATTCCTCAGAGCTGTCCTGGGTCATTACATTGTTGCTGGTACAGAAGCCCATTACATTCGATTTTACCACACTATGTCAGTCTCTGTGTACAATGTTCTTCTGGCTCTGGTCCTTTCGCTCTGCATCTGTTCCCGGAGATCTCTCCAGTTCGCCTGGAACTCCTCCAGTTTATTATTCCTTTTAGCACAATAGTATTCCATCACCCGCATATACCACAGTTTGTTCAGCCATTCCCCAATTGAAGGACATCCCCTCCTTTTCCAGTTTGTTGCCACCACAAAAAGCGCAGCTATAAATATTTTCGTACAAGTCTGTTTATCTATGATCTCTTTGGGGTACAAACCCAGCA
>NC_058135.1:51785827-51800413 GCF_016433145.1 Gracilinanus agilis
TCTCTTAGCCAGTACCATATTGTTTTGATGACTGCTGCTTTATAGTATAGTTTAATATCTGGTACTGCTAGGCCCCCTTCCTTTACATTTTTTTTTCATTATTTCCCTTGATATTCTTGATCTTTTGTTATTCCAAATGAAATTTGTTATATTTTTTTCTAATTCAGTAAAGAACTTTTTGGGTTTTCCCTAATATTTTTACATATAATCCTAAATAACTTAATACCACATCTACCTATTTATATAATGAAAAAAAATTAAGAATTACAGATATAATTTTTCCATGGGAATATAGACCTTAAAATTTTTCCCCCTTTTCTGGTTTACCTTTTTGATGGCTCTCTTGAATTTTGTATTTGAACATCAAATTTTCTGTTTATTTTTGGTCCTTTCTTTAGGAATTCTTGGAAATCTTCTGTTTTATCAAATACCCATAATTTCCCTTGAAAGTATAGTCAGTTTTGATGGGTAGGTGATTCTTGGTTGTAGACCCAATTCTCTTGCCTTCCTGAATATCTTATTCCAAGCCTTGTGTTCCTTTAATGTGGAGGCTGCCAGATCCTGTGTAACCCTGATTTGGGATCTCTGATATCTGAATTGTTTTTTTTGGCTGCTTACAGTATAGTATTCCTGGGAAGTTGTCATTTGGGATTTTAATGTAGGGGGTGATCTGTGGATTCTTTCAATGTCTATTTTGCCCTCTTGTTAAAGAATATCAGGGCAGTATTTATGGATTATTTCTTATGATGCCCAGACATGTTCCCTAGTCATGGCTTTTAGGTAGTCCAATAATTCTTAAATTATCTCTCCTGGATCTGTGTTCCAGGCGATTTGTTTTTTCAGTGAGATATTTCATGTTTCCTCCTATTTTTCATTCTTTTGATTTTGCTTAATTATTTCTTTCTGTCTCATGAAATCATTAACGTCCACTTGCTCAATTCTAGTCTTTAAAGACTGATTTTCAATTATGATCTTTTGATTTCCCTTTTTGCTTTCATCTATCCTACTTTTCATTGCTTCTAGTAGGTCAATTCTGGTCTCTAATTTTTTAATCTGTTTCTTTTTTGTATTACTTTAATTTCTTTTTCTCACTTTTCTTCCCATTTTTCTCCTATCATTCTTAATCGGTTCTTGGAAACCTTTTTTGAATTCCTCTACAGCTTGCGACAAATTTTCATTTTGGGGGGGGGTGGAGAGAGTTCGCATGTATTTTCTTGTTTTTCAATCTCTTCTACTGCTTCTGTATTTTGTTCTTTTTCTCTATAGAAATTGTCCAGGGTGAAAGGCTTTTTTGCTGTTGTTTACTCCTTTTATCACTGTAGTATTGCATGTTGGTGGTCATTGCTATTTAGGCTTCTGTCTTGCAGGGCTTTGCCTTGGGACTATTTTCCCTTCCTTGTCAGAAGCCTGAATGTGGGCAGTTAGATCCACAGTGTTTTTTGTGTACTTTGGTTTCAAAGCGTTTTGCCCTGAAGCTATCTTCCTCAGCTGCTGTTGCTCCTTATTGTTGCCTCTGTTGCTACTGCCTATTGCTGCTGTTACTGCTGCAGCTCTGAATCCCACCTCCAATAGTTGGTATTTTCAAGGGAGGGTTTGTGGTATGGCACACTGCACTGGCTTTTTGGCCTGAGGCTATATTCCTAGCATCTCTTGCCATGGCTCTGGCCATGCTGCTACCCCACTGCTAGGACCAAATTCTGTTATTTAGCCTGGAGTGTTGATGTCCAAGCCTGGTGGGGTCCTCAGTGGTGAATCTGTGGTGCTTTCAGCCAGCCCCTGAGAGTTCAGAGATTTCCCTGCCCTGGCTCTGATTCCGATCTGCAAGGCGGGGGGGTTTGGGAGGAGTAGTCACCCTGAGCTTTAGCTAGTGCAGCTTTGCCCCCTTATAGCATGGAAATCCTCTCTCATATTGTTTAATTTCCAATTGGTTTTTGATTTGAGTGTCCAGGTGACCATACTAATTATTACTTTTATTGCATTATGATCTGAGAAGGTTACATTTATTATTTCTGCTCTTTTGCATTTGTTTGCAAAGATTCTATGCCCTATTACATGGTAATCTTTGTGAATGTACCATGTGCAATTGAAAAGAAGGTGTATTCCTTTTTGTCCCTATTTATTTTTCTCCACATATAAATTAAATCTAATTTTTCTAGGAATTCATTCACCTCTCTTACCTCTTTCTTATTAATTTTTTAGTTTGATTTATCTAGATCTGAAAGAGGAATATTTAGATTTCCCACTATTATGGTTTTACTATCTATTTCCTTCTTGAGCTCTGCCAGTGTCTCCTTTATGAATGTGGATGCTATGCCACTTGGTGCATACATATTGAGCAGTGTTATTTCCTCATTGTTTATACTGCCTTTAATCAGGATGTAATGACCTTCCCTGTCTTTTTTAATCATATCTATTTTACTGTGGATTTGTGAGAAATCACAATAGCCACTCCTGCCTTCTTTTTCTCATTTGATGCCCAAAAGATTTTGTTCAAGCTCTGAACCTTAAACTTGTGTATGTCCACCCGCCTCATATGTGTTTCTTGTAGACAACATATGGTAGGATTTTGGTTTCTGATCCACTCTGCTATTTGCTTCTGTTTTATGAGCAAGTTTATCCCATTCACATTCAGAGTTACAATTATCAGTTGTGCATTCACTGACATTTTTGTATTCTCCCCTATTCCTACACCTTCTTCTTAAACTACTTCCTTTTAAACCAGTGGTTTGCTTTTAAGCCAGTATGCCTTATCCCCTCCCTTGATTGACTTCCCTTTCTATCCCCTCCCTTGTTATTCCCCTCTTTTTGTTTTTGAAGGCCTAATAAATTCCCTCCCCCTTCTTCTCCCCTCCCTTTTTTGACCTCCCCACTCCCCTGCACCCCTTGGTTTATCCCTTCTGACTCTCTCAGTAGGGTTAGATAAGAGTTTTATATCCCAATGGATAGTATAGCTACTCTTCCCTCTCTGAGTTGATTACACTGAGAGTAAGGTTTAAAAATTACCTTTTGATGCTCTCTTCCTCTCCTTCTTATAATAGTATTTGTCCCCTCCCCATCCCATGCCCTCTTTGTCTGTAGTAGAATATCCTATTTTTCTTATTCTCTCAAGTTTCTCCTGGTGTCCCCCTCCATTCACTTTCCTCTTTCCCACCCCCTATATCTTCTGAGACTATTCAGTACTCCACCCTCTCCCCATAAATCATTCTTCCTACCACTATAATAGTGCATACTTAATAGTGAATAGAGTTCACTACAGAGAATTATACATAGCATTTCTCCACATAGGAATACAGATAATTAGATCTTACTGAAGCCCTTAAAAAGGCAGATTTAAAAATTATGAGTTTTCTTTCTTTCCCCTTTGTTTCTTATTTACCTTTTCATGTTTCTCTTGATTTTTGTGGTTGGATATCAAACTTTCCATTTAGCCCTGGTCTTTTCTGTGGAAATACTTGGAAATTTTCAATTTTGTTGAATGTCTATACTTTCCCCCGGAAGTATATAGTCAATTTTGATGGGTAGTTGATCCGTGGCTGAAGGCCCAATTCTCTTGCCTTTTTGAATATCGTATTCCAAGCCTTGTGGTCTTTTAGCTTGGAGGCTGCCAGATTCTGTGTGATCCTGATTGGTGCTCCTTGATATTTGAATTGTCTCTTTCTGACTTCTTATAAGATTTTTTCTTTTACTTGGAAGCTCTTGAATTTCGCTATTATATTCCTTGGCATTGTCCTTTCTGGGTCTAGTGTAGAGGGTGATCTATGGATCCTTTCAATGTCTATATTGCCCTCTTGTTGTAGGACTTCAGGGCAATTTTACTGAATAATTTCTTTTAATATGGAGTCCAAATTTCTATTAATTTCTGGTTTTTCTGGAAGACCAATGATTCTCAAATTGTCTCTTCTAGACTGGTTTTCTTGGTCTGTCACTTTCTCATTGAGATATTTTATGTTTCCTTCTATTTTTTCAGTCTTTTGACTTTGTTTTATTTGTTCTTGTTGTCTTGAGAGATCATCAGCTTCTAATTGCTCAATTCTAGCCTTTAGGGACTGATTTTCCTTTTCAATCTGGTCATTTCTGGGCTTCAGTTGACTTGCATCACTTTCCAATTGCAAAATTCTGCCTTTTAAACTGTTATTTTCTTGCCTGATTTCCTTTTGAGCTATTTCCCATTTCTCTAGCCACATCTTTTCCAACTTTCTTGTCATCTCAATTTTGAACTCTTCAAGAGCTTTGACCAGTTTTCATTATTTTTGGAGGGTCCGGATGCTTGTTTGTTCTCCTCCTCTGTTTGCCCGGTTGACTGGATTTTCTCTGTGTAAAAGTTGTCAAGTGTTAAAGATTTCTTCTTCTTGTTGTTAATCTTTCTCTTCTGAACTTCCTGATTCTGGGTAGCCATTGTTAGCCCAGCAGCTTCTCAGCTTTACCCTGCCACTCAGGGTCTGTCTGTGGTGTTTTGGGTCCTGAGGTCTGAGGTCTGGTTTTTCTCGAGGTCAAGCCCGGTGATGGACCCCCTTGCTTTGTCCTCTGCTGGAGGTTCCTTTACAAGTCTCAGGGAGCTGCTTCCACAGTCGTATACCCATCTGCACTGGTTCCCTCTCAGGGTTTCAGAGCCTTCGCTCATGCACGTGCCTGTGTCTGCCTCCACTCGTGCCTCTGCCTGAGCCGCTCCCTGCGCCCGTGCTCAGAGTCCATGCGCGTTCTTTAGCTTTTTGGGGTCCTAAATCTTGCTGCTCTCAGGAACAGGCCCTGGAGCTGCCAATGACTCAATGGGTGCCGCAAACTTGCTCTATTTCTTTTGTCCTGGCTTTGGTGCTATAGGTGGTGTTTGTGGAGGGGGTGTGGGGGTTGGTTGCTCAGCCTGCAATTTAGTGAGAGCTGTTTCACCCCTTTATAGGATGGAAATGTCCCGATTCCACGTACCTTCCACACTGCGCCCTGTTGTGGGGTCCCTCCGTTCGACTGGGTTTGTTTTTATGTCTCCTTGAGGAGTGTTATATGTTTTGGTCAGGAGAGGTTAAGAGCTGATTTTTATTCTGCCGCCATCTTAACCCAGAAAAAAATTCCTCCATATTCTTTTATAGGGTGTTATTGCTTAAGATTTTCTCTGAATCCCTTTTTCCCAAAGGTTAGCATAGTGTGGGTTCCTTCTCAAACTACCCTTACATGTGCCCCTC
Organism: Gracilinanus agilis; assembly: GCF_016433145.1. Classification (NCBI taxonomy): domain Eukaryota; kingdom Metazoa; phylum Chordata; class Mammalia; order Didelphimorphia; family Didelphidae; genus Gracilinanus; species Gracilinanus agilis. The sequence continues at coordinate 51,791,002 of NC_058135.1, forward strand.
ATTTGTCCCCAAGATTCCCATATGTCTCCTTTAATTCAAATATGTCATGATCTTTCTATGCCATAACTACTTTTCCAATACTACAAAGCATCTTTTTTCCATTTTCTTTTATTTTCATTCTTAGTAATCATTCAGGATAGGCTATTATATTGAATAGAAAGCCTTTTGGAAAATCTGGTGAAGCATATTTGACATTTGTTGGGTGAGGAAACATAGTAAGCCACATAATATTGAATACCTTTATCTTCCATCTTGAAATCAGTACTGTTTATTGGTTCCAAAGTAGAAGAGTGGTAAGGGCTAGACAATGGAGAATAAGTGACTGGTCCAGAGTCACACAGCTAATAAGTATCTGAGGTCAGATTTAAACCCATATCCCCCCCATCACTTGGTCTGGATCTCAGTCCACTAAGCCACCTACTTGCTTCTGCAAAAATACATTTTAACCACAATTGTAAATCCACATCAATTCAATGTTGACTGTTTGATGACTGATATTCTGGCTAAAATGTTCCCATAGAAATTCTCAGACTTTCCATGTGAGCTAACGGCTTATCTATCACTTGAGCCCCAGAGTAGGTAGATCCTGATCTGAGATCAATTCCATCCAATTTCAGCCTGGCACCTTTCTCCAATGTACTTAATTATTAAAAAAAAAAAGAATATGGAGAGAGATCCACATATGGAAGGGTTGTAGATCCACTTAGGCTTCCCCCTGAATACCCAGCTGGGTATTCTAACCTCTGGTTAGTGAAAGTGAAACAGAATCACTTTCTCTCACTGGGCCAATTGTGCAAATGCCTTGGAGACAATTTATATAAAAATTTCTCTTTTATTTTAAGAGGGGATACAAACTGAGGATCAGAATAAGGGGTCCCTAACTCTAAGTGATCTTGATAATTTCTCAAAATCCTCTATGTCCCTCTAAAGAGGGAACCTTCTGGTCTTCCAGCTAACTTACTAGATCTCTGTTTCTATGTGTTCCCCCAAATCTGACTAAGCTACCTACCTATATATGACCCTCAGTAGTTGGTTAGATTTATTTCCCAAAAGCTGTCTCTGAAAACCATTATGAATGATCTCTAACAGCTAAGTTCACCCCAGGGGTTCTAACCCCTGAGGTAACACCTCAAAGCCAATCTGACAGGACTTTTTAGATAAAACCTTCTGGAAAGCACAGCAGTATAGTCAGATCCTTTTCTAGATATTTCCCAGTTAAATAGAATGCCTCCAAAGATGAATTGGGGGTTTCTCCTTCAGTGAAGTTGAGGAAGATGAGCTCCAAAAAGCCTGCATTTCCTCCCCCATTCCCCCATTCCCTGGAGGAAGCCCTCTGCCTCCTCCAGGAAGCCACTACTCTCTAACAGTTGTCACTTCCAAGCTATTCCTTCTCTGCCTTCTGCCTGCTAAAATTCTTTCCTCTGAGGTCCTAGTATGTGCCTTAAAGACAGCCTTCCACTTCTCTTAAATCTTATCCAACTTTATCCTTTTCCCATTATGACAGCTGCGTTTCAGATAGTGTACAATCCACACGACATCAACAATAACTGCTGGAAGCCAGCCAGCAGTTTCCAGTTATCTTGAGAAGTGTGACGGTGTAGCTGAAATGGAGAAAGAGAGAGAGAGTCAGAGACACAATGGATTTATGGAACATATTCTGAGAACTTCTTGTGAAACTTTTATTTTTTATGCTTTTCTCTCACAGTCACACAAATGCTGGGAAAATTTACATTTCAAAATCAAAACAGGGAAGCGCTCAAAATTATACTGGTTAAAGCTGGCACACCTAACGAATTTCTACAAAATTCAACATATAGATTACATTTAGTCTAAACATTCATCAAGGTTACCAAAACTCTACTTTATCTAAGTTTTATTTTTATAAAAAGAACCTTCAACATATTTAAAAAGTAAATTAGAATGTGAAAACCCTCAAATTTTGGGGAACAAGTCTAATGTGAGAAAGTAGTGAAGTGTGAGAATATTTTGGTTTCAGGGGGTTAAATTCAGCATGAGAAAGAATTGAGGCAAAAAGGTATTTTTGTTTTGCCATGCTATGTCCTTCAAACTCTGAGAAAGAGAAAAAAACCAGCTTCTCCTGTCTTGTTTTTTGCTAAGGGTAGGAGCTATTAACTCGTTAAATGCTGGTTTATTATAGAGTAATTAGAAGATTTCTATGAAGGGATTTCTATTAGACTTAGGGATATCCTAAAAATATAGATTATAATAATTTCAATAATAAAAGGTGTTGGTCAGAAGAGAGTCACACAAAGGGGTCTGAATGGGTTATCCATCCATTCTGTGGCTGATTTTCAGATCACAAAGGTCAATGTAGGGCTTTGCCATCTACACTGACTTGATGGTCCCTCATTCCTCTGGGGGGGCTACCAGCAAATAACATTTTTTAAAATTTATTTTTAATAGTCAGATGTTTATTTTTTCTCCCTCACGTCTACCCCTCCCCAATGAAAAAAATGAAAGGGAAACAAAACTCTTATAACAAATAAGCAAACAAAACAAATTACCCTAATGGCCATTCTGAAAATGCATGTCTCATTCTGTAGGTAGGAGGTAGAGGGCATTTTCTATCACTGGCTCTTTATAATCACAGTTGATCATTGTATTTATCAGAAGTCTTAAATTGTCCAAAATTTTTTATTTTTACAATGATGATGTTATAATAAAATTTGCTATATTGGTTCTGCTCACTTCATTACTTCACATGTGTCTCACAATGTTACTTCTTAAAACACTTAATCCTTATATCCACTATATCATTCCAAATAGACCAGTGGACTGGGAAGTTTATCCTATGGAGTCAAAGGCATAGATTTTGGTTCTTTGAGAATGAAACACCACTCCCTTCACCCAGCTGCTAAACCTTCAAATTGAGATCATTAGCTTTCAGTGGTAAGACATAATGCTGACAGATGACACAAATGGCTTCAGGAAAAGCTGGATCTTACTCTCCAGGCAAGGTACTCTCTGCAAAGAAATTATCTATCCAAAAAAGGAATTATCTGGGGTTCTGGACCATAACAGATTGGCTTAAGAGTTCTAGAATCAAAGGAGTGGAACCAAGAAGGTGGAGGAGGTAGATTGAACTGTCTAATTTTTACCAAATTACCCTCAAAATAACTTTAATATAATGCCTCAACACTAATTCTGGGGTGTCAAAACCAACAAAAGGAAGGCACTAAACTACTAGCTGTATTTATTAGTTCATTAGTTCTTTTACTTTCAATTTTATTGTCTTCCTTTATTTTTAGAATTCCCAATTCAGTTTTTAATTGGGGATGTTTAATTTTTTCTTTTTCTATTAGTTCCATGCCCAATTCACTGATCTGCTTCTTCTCTATTTCATTGATATAGATATTCAGGGTTATGAATCTCTTAAGTATTGCTTTGTGTGTGTCCCATAAATTTTGATATGTAGTCTCCTCATTGTCATTCACTTCAATGAAATCATTGATTGTTTCTATAGGTTGTTCTTTGATCCACTTGTTTTGAAGAATTAGGTTTTTTTAACTTCCAATTAATTTTTAATTTGCCTTTCTATAAATCCTCAATGATTATAATCTTCATTGATTATGATATGAATGAGTTGCATTTATTATTTATGCTATTCTGCATTTGGTTGTGAAGTTTTTATAACCTAGGATAAGGTCAATTTTTGTATATATACCATGTGCTGCTGAAAAGAAAGTATATTCTTTTTTATTCCTATTCAGTTTTCTCCAGATATCTATTAAATGTAACTTTTCTAAAATTTGATTCACTTCCTTTACTTCTTACTTATTTGTTTTTGTTAGATTTCTCTAATTCTGATAGGGGAAGGATGAAATTCCCCAACTAGTTTTGTTGTGTGTTTCCTCCTTAAGTTCCTTTAGTTTCTCCTTTAAAAATATGGAAGCCATATCATTTTATGTATACTATATTTTATCAAGATGTAATTACTTTCCTTATCTCTTCTAATCAGATCTATCCTTTTATCTTTACTTTGTTTGTGCCTGCCTCTTCAAATATGTTTCTTGTAAACAAAATATGATAGGATTTTGTTTTTTTAATTCATTCTGCTATCTGCTTCCATTTTATGGGTGAGTTCATCCTGTTTACATTCAAATATGATTGCCATCTGTGTATTCCCCTCCATCTTGTTTTCCTCTTTTAACCCGGTACTTTCTCCTTTCACTCTTTACTTTGACACCAGTGTTTTGCTTTAAATCACTCCTTCTTTACTGCTCCCTGGTATTATTATATCCCTTCCTACTACCATCCTTCTTATTCCCCTCCTACTTCTGTATAGGGTCTTTTAATCAGACCCCCAAATTTCTCCCTCCCTTATATTACTCCCTTCCCCACTACCCCTTTTCTTACTACTCTTCTAATTTTCTATAGGGTAAGATAGAATACTGTGTACTAATGATTCTGACTGTTCTTTGCTTTCTGAGCCAAATCCAATGAAAGTAACATTTAAATATTATGTATCACCACTCTCATCCTCACCTCCACAATAATAGTTCCCCCCCACCGTGCTTCTTTATATGATGTAATTTATCTGATTTAACATCTCTCTTCCTATTTCTCTTAGTGCAATCCTCTTTTTTTCCACTAGATTTTTTTTGCATAAAACCAGTTTATTACTTATCTTGCACATATTTCTTCTAACTACTATGATAATAATAAAAAATGTTAAGAGTTACAAATATCTTCTTTCCATATAGGAATATAACCATTTGACCCTATCAGGGTCTTTATATTTTTCTCTTATTTTCCTTTTTATGATTCTCTTGAATTTTGTATTTTGACATCACATTTCTATTTAAGCTTGGTATTTTCTTCAAGAATGCTTGTAAATCTTCTATGTTATTAAATGATAATATTTTCCTCTGAATCAATATAGTAAATTTTGATGGATAGGTGATTCTTGATTATAAACATACTTCCCTTGCCTTCTAGAACACCACATTCTAAGCCTTCTGGTTCTTCAATATGAAAGCTTCCAGATTCTGTGTAATTCTGACTAGGGTTCCATGATATATGAATTGTTTCTTTCTTGCTGTTTGAAGCATTTTCTTCTTGACCTTAGAGCCCTTTAATTTAGCTATAATATTCATGAGAGTTGTCATTTGGGAATTTATTCCAGGTGGTAATCTATGTATTCTATCAATTTTTTTTTTATTTTACCCTCTTGTTTAAGAACATCAGGGCAGTTTTCTTGAATAATTTTTTACAATATAAGATCTAGACTCTTTTTTTTTTGATAATGACTTTCAGGAGGTCCAATAATTCACAAATTATCTATCCTAGATCTATTTTCCAGGTATGTTGTTTTTTTAATGAGATTTTTTATAATTTCTTCTATTTTTCCATTAATTTGACTTTATTTTATTTTTTCATAAGATCTTGTGAAATCATTAGCTTCTATTTGTCCAATTCTAATTTTTTTAAGAATGAATTCAATTAATTTTTAAACCTTGTTTTCCATTAGATTCATTTCACTTTTCATGGAAGTCTTTTCTTCATTTGCCTTTTTTGCCTCTTTTTTCTAATAGGCCAATTCTCTTTTTAGAAAACTCTTTTCTTCACTGGATTGTTTTTGCTTCTTTTTACAGTTGATCAATTTTGCTTTTTTAAGCTGTTATTTTTGTTTTGTTTTGTTTTCATTTCTTTTTCTCATTTTTCTCCTACTTATCTTATTTGTTTTTTCTAATTCACTTTTGAATTCTTCCAGTGCCTAAAACCAATTACCATTTTTCTTTGAAATTTTGAATGTTGTTGCTTGGATTTCACAATCCCCTATTGATGCTGTGTCTTGCTCTTTGTCTCCACAGAAATTTTCTAGGGTTAGATGTTTCTTTTGATGTTTGCTTATTTTCCCAGGCTTTTTTTGCCTGTGGACTGTGAATTCTGAAAGTTACTGATTCTATCTCCTCTGTTGATGGCTCATCACTGAGCTATTTTGTCCTGGCAATAAGAACTTCAACACATTTCAGGCTTGAAAGTATGAAGCACTACAGGCTTCTGGGCCTCTCTGTGGGCTGATGGCAGGGCCTGGGACTTCAAGGGGGTGGTATGGGGTGGTCTGTTGCTGGTGTAGACAGGGTCTTAGGATCCTGAAGTTGGCTCATGTCCAGACTTGTAACTTGGTGTAGTAGGTGGGGAGATAGTTAGTCAGCACTCCTCTGTGTGCTCTTTTGCTTCCAGGTTCCCCTTATCCTGTGAAAATTGATGCTCTTTGCATATCTTTCATGTTGTTTTTAGTTTTTGTTGTTAGTTTTTGACTCTTGTTTTTTTGAGGCACTTTTTAAAAAACATTTATTAATATTCATTTTTAACATAGTTATATGATTCATGCTCCTACTTTCCCCTTCCCCTCCCTGCTCTTCCCTCCCCCCCATGGTCGATGCACATTTCCACAGGTTTTAACATGTGTCATTGATCAAGACCTATTTCCAAATTGTTGATAGTTGCATTGGTGTGGTAGTTTCGAGTCCACATCCCCAATCATGTCCACCTCAACCCATGTGTTCAAGCAGTTGTTTTTCTTATATGTTTCCTCTCCTGCAGTCCTTCCTCTGAATGTGGGTAGCATTCTTTACCATAAATCCCTCAGAACTGTCCTGTGTCATTGCATTGCTGCTGGTACAGAAGTCCATTAAATTTGATTTTACCATAGTATATCAGTCTCTGTGTACAGTGTTCTTCTGGCTCTGCTGCTTTCGCTCTGCATCAGTTCCTGGAGGTCTTTCCAGTTCACCTGGAACTCCTCTAGTTTATTATTCCTTTTAGCACAATGGTATTCCATCACCAGCATATACCACAGTTTGTTCAGCCATTCCCCAATTGAAGGACATACCCTCCTTTTCCAGTTCTTTTGAGGCACTTTTTAAAAAACTGTTTTGGAAGGATTGCTAGAGTAGTTTCAGTTTTCACTGCTACTGAGCTTGGCTCTGTCTCTGAATCTTCTTTTTAAAGGCATTCATATAATATGATAGATTTTGGAATTTGAACTACAAAATGTACTTTGACTTTGTCGTCTTTTGGTTAGCTTTTCCCTTTTCAACATGAGTTTCAGTCTGTCTTACTGAATTAGTGTAATCATCTATGTGTGTTTTTATATTGTATGAATTTCTGGGGCCAGTTAGGTGTGATTCATGTACAATATAAAGACTTCCTGACACTTTTCATTCTGTTATTTGGACTTTTAAACAGTACATCACAGACAAAGGTATGTTTCAAAAGTAATTCCATGTGAATTCCTATGAATAGAAAAAAAAAGCAAATGAACTAAGCCTGGTTATGTCATTTCTCTCTCTCTCTCTCTCTCTCTCTCTCTCTCTCTCTCTCTCTCTCTCTCTCTTCTCTCTGTTTCTCTTTCTTCCTCCTTTAAATGAACACTTTAATGAAATGGCCCAGANTATAAGAGACAGCTCTCTCTCTCTCTCTCTCTCTCTCTCTCTCTCTCTCTCTCTTCTCTCTGTTTCTCTTTCTTCCTCCTTTAAATGAACACTTTAATGAAATGGCCCAGATGTGCTGTGTTCTTTCTGTACCCCTTTTTTCAAAGAGAAGATTCTAAAGCCTGAAGAAATAACATCTTTAGAAAATCCACATGTGCTATGATTGGAAGGAAGGAGCCTAGGACTTGTACAATAGCAAAAATAATAATGTCCATAAATCTATATGGATATTACTCAAAGTCAAAATTTAAATAAATAAAATGTCCAATTCTACAATTTTAGGCTAAGAAGTGTTATATTAGTAGCAAGGTCCACTGTCAATAGTCAGTGCCACTTGCCATAGACATACTGGGCAAGTGCATGCCAAATAAATGGGAAGGAAACTGGTTTTATTTATTTTTCTGCCTATCACTTGAATTACAAGAAAGGTTCATGAAATTTTATTTTTTTTTTAAAATGGGATCATTATTCAATATTGTCAAGATATTGTTTAAAAATCTATTTGTATCCCCTCGCTTGAGGTTTCCGGGTTAAGATGGCGGCAGAGTAAGAAGCAGCTCTTAACCTCTCCTGACCGAAACACACAAAACTCCTCAAGGGGACATAAAAACAAGTCCAGACAAACGGAGGAACCCCCACAACAGGGCACAGCGTGGAAGGTACGTGGAATCGAGGCATTTCCATGCTATAAAGGGGTGAAACAGCCCTCACAAAACCGCGGGCTGAGCAACCACCCCACCCCCACCCCCTCCACACTCATCTATAGCTCCGAAGCCAGCTAAAAAGAAATAGAGCAAGTTTGGGGCACCCATCGAGTCATTGGCACCTCCGGGACCTGTTCCTGAGAGCATCAAGACTTAGGACCCCATTAAGCCAAAAAACGCAGGCAAAATCTGAGGGCGGGAGCAGGACGCAGGGTGCAGAGCGCAGGCTGAGCAGAACGCAGGCACTGCGTAGGTGTGGGTGGAGGCAGACACAACCAGGAACTAAAGCCTAAGTGGGGAACCAGTGTGGACGGGTATACAACTGTGGAAGCAGCGCCCTGAGACTTGTAAAGAAACCTCCGGCAGAGAATCAAGCAAGGAGGTCCACCAGGGGGCTTGACCTTGGAAAAAACCAGAACTCAGACCTCAAGAGCCAATAGATTGCGGACAGACACAGAGCGCGAGGATAAACATGAGAAGCTGCTGGGCTAATGATGGCTACTCAGTCTCAGGAAGTTCAGAAGAGAAAGAATAACAACAAGAAAAAGAAGTCTTTAAAACTCGACAGCTTTTACACAGAGAAAATCCAGACAACCGAGCAAACAGAGGAGGAGAACAAACAAGCATCCGGACCCTCCTCAAATAAGGAAAACTCCTCACAAGCTATGGAAGAGTTCAAAACTAAGATTTTTGAGGAAAATGGAAGAGATCTGGCAAGAAAATAACTGTTTAAAAGGTAGAATCTTGCAATTGAACACCAGAGATGACCAGATAGAAAAGGAATACCAAAAGATTATGGCCAAAAACCAGAAGATTATGGCAGAAAACCAGAAGATTATAGCCGAAAATCAATCCCTAAAGGCTAGAATTGAGCAAGTAGAAGCTAATGATCTGTCAAGACAACAAGAACAAATAAAACAAAGTCAAAAGACTGAAAAAATAGAAGGAAACATGAAATATCTCAATGAGAGAGTGACAGACCAAGAAAACTGGTCTAGAAGAGACAATTTGAGAATAATTGGTCTTCCAGAAAAACCAGAAATTAATAGAAACCTGGACTCTGTACTAAAAGAAATTATTCAGCAAAATTGCCCTGAAGTCCTACAACAAGAGGGCAATATAGACATAGAAAGGATTCATAGAACACCCACTACATTCGATCCAGAGAAAAAAACGGGTAGAAATATTATTGCCAAATTCAAAAGCTTTCAAGCAAAAGAAAAAATCTTACAAGAAGCCAGAAAGAGA
>NC_058135.1:51805412-51805937 GCF_016433145.1 Gracilinanus agilis
CACATGATTATCTCAATAGATGCTGAAAAAGCCTTTGACAAAATACAGTATCCATTCCTATTGAAAACATTGGAAAGTATAGGAATAGAAGGACCCTTCCTAAAAATAATAAACAGTATATACCTAAAACCATAAACAAGCATTATATGCAATCGGGATAAATTAGATGCCTTCCCAATAAGATCAGGAGTGAAACAGGGATGTCCATTATCACCTATATTATTCGACATAGTACTAGAAACACTAGCAATAGCAATTAGAGAAGAAAAAGAATTTGAAGGTATCAAAATAGGCAATGAGGAGACTAAGCTATCACTCTTTGTAGATGATATGATGGTCTACTTAAAAAATCCTAGAGAATCACCTAAGAAGCTTGTAGAAATAATCAACAACTTTAGCAAAGTTGCAGGATACAAAATAAATGCACATAAATCATCAGCATTTCTATACATTTCCAACACACTAGAGCAGCAAGAAGTAGAAAGAGAAACACCATTCAAAATCACCCTAGACAATATAAAATAC
>NC_058135.1:51806037-51829030 GCF_016433145.1 Gracilinanus agilis
CAAAACAAACACAGCAATTATATGAAAACAACTACAAAACACTTTCCAAACAAATAAAACTGGATCTAAACAATTGGAAAGCCATTGATTGCTCATGGGTAGGACGAGCTAACATAATAAAAATGACAATTCTACCCAAATTAATTTACCTATTTAGTGTCATACCTATCAAGCTACCAAAAAACTTCTTTACTGAATTAGAAAAAAATATAACAAATTTCATTTGGAATAACAAAAGATCAAGAATTTCAGGGGAAATAATGAAAAAAAATGTGAAGGAAGGGGGCCTAGCAGTACCAGATATTAAACTATACTATAAAGCAGCAGTCATCAAAACAATATGGTACTGGCTAAGAGATAGAGAGGAGGATCAATGGAATAGACTGGGCATAAATGACATCAGCAAGACAGTGTATGATAAACCCAAAGAGCCCAACTTTTGGACATGAATCCACTATTTGACAAAAACTGCTGGGAAATTTGGAAAACAATATGGCAGAGATTAGATTTAGATCAACATCTCACACCCTACACCAAGATAAATTCAGAATGGGTGAATCACTTGAATATAAAGAGGGAAACTATAAATAAGTTAAGTAAACACAAAATAGTATACTTGTCAGATCTCTGGGAAAGGAAAGATTTTAAAACCAAGCCAGAGTTAGAGAAAATTACAAAATGTAAATTAAATAGTTTTGATTATATTAAGCTAAAAAGCTTTTGTACAAACAAAACAATGTAGTCAAAATCAGAAGGGAAACAACAAATTTGGAAAAAATCTTTATAACAAAAAACTCTGACAGGGGTCTAATTACTCAAATATACAAGGAGTTAAAGCAATTGTATAAAAAATCAAGCCATTCCCCAATTGAAAAATGGGCAAGAGACATGAATAGGCAATTTTCAGGTAAAGAAATCAAAAGTATCAATAAGCACAGGAGAAAGTGTTCTAAATCTCTAATAATTAGAGAAATGCAAATCAAAACAACTCTGAGGTATCACCTCACACGTAGCAGATTGGCTAAAATGAAAGAAGGGGAGAGTGATGAATGCTGGAGGGGATGTGGCAAAATTGGGACATTAATGTATTGCTGGTGGAGTTGTGAACTGATACAGCCATTCTGGCTGGGAATTTGGAACTATGCTCAAAGGGGTATAAAAGAATACCTACCCTTTGATCCAGCCATACCATTGTTGGATTTGTACCCCAAAGAGATCATAGATAAACAGACTTGTATGAAAAATTTTATAGTAGCCCTTTTTGTGGTGGCAAAGAACTGGAAAAGGAGGGTACGTCCTTCAATTGGGGAATGGCTGAGCAAAATGTGGTATATGCTGGTGATGGAATACTATTGTGCTAAAAGGAATAATAAACTGGAGGAGTTCCATGTGAACTGGAAAGACCTCCAAGAACTGATGCAGAGCAAAAGGAGCAGAGCCAGAAGAACACTGTACACAGAGACTGATATACTGTGGTAAAATCGAATGTAATGGACTTCTGCACCAGCAATAATGCAATGACATAAGACAGCTCTGAGGGATTTATGGTAAAGAATGCTACCCACATTCAGAGGAAGATCTGCAGGAGAGCAAACATAGAAGATAAACAATTGCTTGAATGCACGGGCTGAGGCGGACATGATTGGGGATGTAGACTGGAAACTACCACACCAATCCAACTATCAACAATTTGGAAATAGTTCTTGATTGATGATACATGTTACAACCAGTGGAAATGTGCATTGGCCATGGGTGGGGGGAGTATAGGGGGTGAAGGGTAAAGTAGGGGCATGAAGCATGTAAGCATGTTAAAAATGCATATTAAAAATGTTTAAAAATAAATAAATAAATAAATACCATGCCAAATAATTAACATTCAAAATGATTGAATAATAAAGAAAAATAAATTATAAAAAAAAAGAATATGGAGGAGACCGAGGCCATAACGGCCAACCTCTATCTGAGCAGAAATCCTTTCTATAACCCTATAGACAAGTGGGTATCCCTACTTTATTTGATAATATCCAGTTAAAGAGAACCAACCATTCCTGAAGTCATCTATTCTCCTGTTGGACAATTATAATAGAAGAAAAATAATCCTAACATCACACTGATGAGTCTGCCTCTCTAAAACTTCCTGCCATTTTTAATTCCTAGTACTGCTCTCTCGGACCCTCAGAACAATCATAAATTCTTTGCCACAGATCAGAATTCTAGATACCTAAAAACAAACATCATGTACATTTTACTTTTCCAGGCTAAATATCATGCATCAATTCAATTTATCTTCAAGTGAGCCTTTCTCACTCTGGAACATTTACCTGCCTCTACAGTCCCCTTTTCCCAAAATTGAGTTACTCTTGGTGCCTCTATTTTTCAGGAAGGGTCCCAGGCCATCTATTCTTCATTCCTTTACCAGTATTGTTTCTAATTCTCTGGATTTTACCAGAGTGCTCCACTTGGTTGCCTTATCCTGCCACCCATCCTTCTTCCCATAGCTTTTCAGCTCTCTTTTTTATGCATCCTTCCTCATTAAAATATAAGCTCTGTGAAGGTAGATGCTGTATTTCCTTTTCATTGCATTTGTATCCCCAATACTTGGCAGAGTGCCTGGCACATATCAAGTGTTTGATAAATTCATGTTTGCTGACTGCTAACTAACTAGACCTTGTTACCAATATATTCTTCATACATTAAATTGTTATGCTATAATTTGTCAGCACGTTTCCTAAAATGTCATGCCCAGAACTAAATATGACAGCCATCATCTGACTTGTGAAGAATACAACAGGGCTTGACTTGTACTAGACACTGTTACTTCTCTTTATCCAGCCTAATAAAGTCTAAGATCCCATTAACGTTTATGTTTGTCCAGTCACACTATTGACTCATGTAAAGCTTGAAGTCCATTAAAATTCCCATTTCTTTATCGCGCAAAGTGTCATCTAGCAACATCTCCTCCACACTGTAATTGTAGCATTAATTTGTTTTAACCCAAGTATAAAAAGGAAGCATTTTGCAATGGAAAGGGTTATGTTCCTAGAGTTCCAGGATTCCGTAAATTATTATCTGTGCGACCTTGAGCAACGAATATCCTTTCTGGGACTCATCTCATCTGGAAAAATGAGGAATTAGATCTCTAAGGTTGCTTACTTCTGTAACTCTTTAATCTAATAGGAAAATATATTTATCACTGCTAAATTTCATTTTACTGGTTTAACTTATTGTTCTAATTTGTAGTCATCAATTGTTTTAGTCCTGTCTAACTCTTTGTGACCCAATTTGGGGTCTTTTTAGCAAAGATATTGTAGTAGTTTGAGATTTCCTTCTACATCTCATTTTACATATGAAGAAATTAAGGCAAACAAGGACAAATGACTTCTCCAGGATCACTCAGCAGGGAAGTTTCAGAAGCTAGATTACAACTCAAGAAAATGAGTTGTCCTGACTCTAAGCCCAGAGCTCTATCTACTCTGTTACTCAGTTCCTGTTCTAATTTGTATGTCTATCTATCTATCTATCTATCTATCTATCTATCTATCTATCTATCTATCTATCCATACATACATACATACATACATTTAAATGTATATCCATATATATATATACATATAAGTATATATGTAAATACATATATACCTATACACAAATACAGATATATGTATATTTACACATATAAACTGTGGGTTTTGAAGTGTTGTGGCTGAGGAAACTACATTCTCCAGCATGCCTCAGGGGTCCCTCCCCCTTACTTCCTGGCGTGGGATTGGTCCATTTGGGGAGACCACACACTCCCTACTTCTAGGCACCGGATTGGTCTATATAAGGACCAGTTCCACATCTAGGAGGGAACTTTGAATCAGAGGAGATTCAGCATAGTGGGGGAGTAGTTGATTTCAGCCTAGGGGAACTCTGGTGGTATTTAGTAGTTACTATTCTTATCCCCATTTTACAGATGAAGAAACTGAAGCAGAGAGAGACAAAGTGATTTACCCTGCATCATACCAAGTAAATGTCTAAGGTTAGATTTGAACCCAGATCTTCCTGACTTCATCTAATGCCCTATTCACTATATCATACTGCCTCTCATAAGAGTGCCAACCTTGTAATCAAGAGATCTAGCCACATCCTAATCAGGCAACCATAAGTAAAATATTTACCTTTCCCAATTTTGGTTCACTCATCAGTAAAATAGGAAGCAATACTTAAATTCCTTTCCTCATAGAGTGACGCCATTTTAACTTTCCTTAAAGCTCTCTACAAATATGTAATTTTGATGGCTCTGGGGGCTCTAATTACTCAGCCCATATATATCCAATTATGCGTACTGTTGTTCAGCTCACAGTTCTACATATTGTCCACAAGGATAGCATATATTCCTATGCTGAACCAGGAATAGTATGAAAAGGGAACTCTCTTGAGCTACCAGTCTTGGAAATACTGCCTAGAGGTAGCCAGATGGTACAGTGGTTAGGGAACTTTAGCTTCCATCAGGATGATATGAATTCTAATCCAGCCTCAGACAACTCACTGTTTGTGTGACCTTGGCAAGTTACTTAACTTCTGTCTTCCTCAAGTTCATACTCTGTAAAATGGGGATAATAAATAGACTTACTTTCAGGAGTTGTTATTAGGATCAAATGAGATAATATTTGTAAAGTGCTTTATAACCTTTTAAGTATTAAAAATGAAATGTAATTAATATAGTAGAACTTGAAGAAGATCTCCTGATCAGCTCCTTCTTTTCATTCCACAATGTTGTCTCCTCTGTTCTCAAAAGAGCTAATTTTATCCACTGAAATATTTACCAATATCTTTGAAGATGTGATCTCATTTGATCTTTGCAACAACCCTGATACAATGACAGGGTTACATAGGCAGACCTGTAGTCTGTGAACTTTTTTTATATATTGATAAATACATAATTTTTAAATAATTGATTTGCTTTGTAAAGCAATGTATTTTAATCATTAAAAACAATACTCTGAATAGAGGTACATAGTTTCATTAAAAAAAGTTAAGAACTCTGCCCCATAATACAAACGTATTATCATCATCTCTATTTTTCAGATGATTGAGATAAAACTTGAAAATAACTTTCTAATAACTATATAGATAGTATCAGAAGTGAGAATTGATTATAAGTGTCTTCTTCCTCTCAAACCAGTATCTTTTACTTTACAATGTTTTGTCTCTATATATGTCTTGTATCTAGAAAGACTGTTTTTGGAATGAGATGTCCTAAGTTCAAGTTTCACCTCTGATACTTACTATCTGACATTGGACAAATCATTTATTCTCCATGTGCCTCTCAGTTTCCTCATTTTTAAAATAAAAAAGTTGAGCTTTATTGTCTCAGAGGTTCTTTCTGGCAATGGATCAATAATTCTATCTTTTCTTCATAAGTCTCAACTCAAAACATTTCTCTTAGCTTACTATTACTAGAGAATATTTCATGACTTTTCTTGATGAATCATAATTTTGGAGCCAAAGAGATATCAAGACCAGTTAATCTAACTTTCTTATTTTACAGATGAGGAAACTGAGGACAATCATGTTAAGTATCCTGTTATCTTGATATTTTTATATGGGCTATTTCTATCCAGTCTGCAGTGGAACCTTCCAAGAAGAGTTAGTATAATCAATCATAGTTGCACACACAGTTCATTGACCATGACATAGCAATGCCATTTTGGTTTTCATCTAGTACAAAGGGCAAAAGCCTACTAATCTTGATGACCTAGGGAAGCAGTATCAGAGGTTAGATTTGAATGATCCTCTGACTCCTGATCCAATAATTATTTTCAATGTACCATGTTTTCTTTTTGGGTATTTTAGGTACCTTTTGATTTTCTTCATGCATTACTGTGAAGATGAATTATCCATGTCAGAGCTATATTCCCCTGAATTATAAGCTCTTTTGTGTAATTGGAATTTTGTACTATATTACCCAACATCTTATGAAGATGGGATTAACTCTACCCTGCCCATTTTCAGATTTAATCACCAGAAGCATATACACCCCACTTACACTTGGGTGGGGGAGGTCTGTAACCTACATGGGCAAAAATGGGTGACAAATCAGAATTGACTGACTGCCCCCTGGGCAGTCCTAAGCAAAGCTTTAGCTATAATTTGTATATATAAAGTGGGAGGAAGGCACAGAAAGTGACAAAAGAAAGGGTCTTTAAAAAGTGGCCAGAACTTCTAGTGACGCTCTCTGGCTGAGGACCTTGGACTGCTTTCTATCTTTCCCTTTGAACTACCACGTGGGTAAGTGAAAAAGACTGACTCCTTTCCTGGATTTTCTAAAGGGACTAGTCTCAGGTGAGGCCTCCCTTCTTGAGAGAGGCTTTGTGGCTGAAGCCCTTAGATGGGCCCTCAGTTTAAGTCTGAGGCCTTTCTGACTGAGGACTAATTAGCCCTGCCTGGGTTGAGCTAGAGACCAGAGCAAAATAGTTAGCATGTTAGGTTAGATATCTTAACCTGTCCTCTCTCTGATTTTCTTACATTCACTCTCTCCTTCTGCAAATAAATTACCATAAAAATCATTTGGAATTGAGTAATTAAATTCCTGGAGACCATACTCTTAAATAATTTAATCCAACCTTTTATTTTTACCCCTTACACATTCTCTCTCTTTACAATTCCCTTCCTCTTTCATACCCATGCTGTATCCTTATGTTTTGTAAATAAGTTTGCTGCAACCTCACCTTTTCTCTCTCTTCTTCCCACTCTCTCCTCCTTGCTCTCTCTGCCCTGTGCCCAAGGCCTGGGATCCTCCTCTTTGCTCAGGCTATCATTATCCTGTTCTTCAAGTTATTATTAATAAATTATTATGAAAATATAATCCTTGAAGTATTGGAATATTAATTTTTAATCTTAAATTTTGAAGGACAAGGGGATGTATTAAATTTTTAAGCACTGAGCACTCAGTAGGTTTGTTATAAAAGCTTGATTATCTAATTGAATCATTAAATAAAAAGTCAGAAATGTCCCAGAGGTGAAACCAGGGGACAGTCTTGATTCTTTGGCTAATTGTGTGCCTTTGGGCAAATACTTTAACTTTTCTATTTCTTCAACTACAATATTTGAAAAATAAATGTCTGCTCCACTTACTTCAAAGGGTTATTGGGAAAATTAAATGAGATAATACTCAATAAAGCATTTTGAAAATTACATGACGTTATTATAATGATCATCATTTTAATAGCATTCAGCAATAAAACAATATGAGAATGTGTAGTCTGGACCTAAGGGTCCTTCTATGTGGTATATAGTATCTTACTGTCATCTCTGCAACAATTGAGATGTTACCAGAAGGGATTCCTGTCTAATCATCATATGAGTGAGATGACTCCAAGGTGGTCTTCTTCAACTCACTAGATTCTGCCATCTAGTCATCCTCTTTGTCATCATACTCCTTAATCTGGACAAAAGAAAACAGTATCTTTGATTCATAAGACTAAATTGATCTAGGTGAGTCTATACATCTAAGTAAGTACATAAGTTTGTGTGTTATGAAACACTGAAAACATAAGCTGTCTGTTGAGTTAGGACAGATAGATTAAGCTTGATCCTGGATGTTTATCAATAATAATATTATTATTTGACTAAGTGCCTCCACTCAAGTTTTCTCTATTGAATTGGACAACCAAAATGGAGTAGTGGAGAGAGTATTGGGGACTTAGTCAGGACTCCTAGTTTCAAATCTTATTTTAGATACTTGCTGCCTAGCTGACCATAAGTAAGTCACTAAATTTCTCCGTGACTCTGTTTCCTCATCTCTAAAGTAGGATAATAACATTTTCACTGTTAACCTCTGTTTAATTCCTATTCCTCACTTGAGTGACCTTGAACAAATCATTAAATTTCTCTGGACCACAGTTTCTGGACTATAAAATTTAAAAAAATTAGATGATATTTAGGATCTCTTCTAGGGGCAGCTAAATAGCTGAGCAAGTTAGCTCAGTAGATATAGTGCTGGGCCTAAAGTCTTAAATACAACCTGAGTTTAAATACAACCTTAGATACTTACTAGCTGTGTGATCGTGGGTAGGATGTTTAAGCTCTGGTTACCTCAGTCCACTAGAGAAGTAAATGACAAAATACTCCAGTATCTTTGCCAAGAAAATCCCTGGGTCCAAGAGGTCACAAAAAGTCAGGCACAATTGAACAACACAACAAAGAAGAAATCCTTTCCATTTCTAGCTCTATCATCTTATATTCTGAAAAAAGGGATGATACTTCTTGAACTATGGGTTCCCACCCACCTCTGACATTTATTATCTATGTGACCTTGAGCAAAGCAATTAACCTCTTTGTATTCCATTTTCTCATCTTTAAAATGAAAAAGTTGGACTAGATTGCTTCTGAGGTCCATTTCAAGGCCCTTTCTAGTTCTATGATCCTATAAAGTTGGCTTACCCGCAAATCAAATCAAATTTTTAAATTGTACCTATTTCAAAAATAGAAGTAGAACATAATAACAAAAATAGAGGTAGAACAACACCAGATGTCAAATTCTATTATAAAGCAGGTATTATCAAAACTATCTGGTACTGGCTAAGAAATAGAAAAGATCACTGGAACAGAATAGATGTACAAGAAATTGTCTAAAAAGATTATACTAACTTTGTGTGTGACTTTGTGTGTGTATATATAATACTAACTTTGTGTGTGTGAAGTTTCAAAGTTCTGGAATAAGAATACACTATATGATATGATAAAAATTGTTGGGAAAACTGGAAGGTAGTTTGATAGAAATGAGATATAAAATGCCATTTTCCCAGATAAAATCAAAATGAATACATGATTTAGGTGTAAGGGAGATATAAACAAGATAGAAGAAGGGGGAAGATATTACCTATCACATTTATGAATAGGTGGAGAATTAATGAATAAACCAGAGATAGAATGCATTGCAGAATATAAAATAGATAATTTTAATACATTAAATTGAAAAGGTTTGTACAAATAAAACTAATGTATCCAAGATTAGAAGGAAAACAATAGGATATGAAAAAAAAATTTAGACAGTTTCTCAAATATAGGTCTCATATCTAAAATTTAGAGAATTTTGCCAAATATATAATAATATGAGCCATTCCCCAACTGATAAATGGTAAAAAAAGATATGAACCAACATTTTTGGATGAAGATATCAAAACTATACATAACATATAAAAATGCTCTAAAGTATTATTGATTAGAGACATTCAAATCTAAACAACTCTAAAATATCACCTCACACCCATCAGATTGGCTAAAATAATAAAAGGGCGAAATTACAAATATTGGAGGATATGTTGAAAAATAGGAACATCATTTCCTTCACACTGGTGATGGAACTTTGAACTGATGCAACTATTTTTTTTAATTTGGAAAATTTTATTTAATTAATTTAAATATTTTTACATGGTTACAAAATTCATGTTCTTTCCCTCTCCTGCCCCACCTCCTCCTGTAACCAGTGCACAAATCCACTGGGTTTTACATGTGTCATTGATCAAGACCTATTTCCATATTATGGATATTTGCTCTAGTGTGCTCATTTAGAGTCAATATCCCCAATCACATCCCCATCATTCCATGTGCTCAGGCAGTTGTTTTTCTTCTGTGTTTCTACTACAAGAGTTCTTCCTCTGAATGTGGGTAGCATCTTTACCATAAGTCCCTCAGAATTGTCCTGTGTCATTGCATTGCTGCTAGTACAGAAGTCCATTACATTCGATTGTACCATAGTGTATCAGTCTCTGTGTACAATGTTCTTCTGGCTCTGCTCCTTTCACTCTGCATCAATTCCTGGAGGTCTTTCCAGTTCACATGGAATTCCTCCAGTTTGTTATTCCTTTGAGCACAATAGTATTCCATCACTAGCATATACCACAATTTATTCAGCTATTCCCCAATTGAAGGGCATTCCCTTATTTTCCAATTTTTTTGCCGCCACAAAGAGCTCAGCTATGAATACTTTTTTACAAGTCTTTTTCCTTATTATCTCTCTGGAGTATAAACCCAGCAGAGGTATGGCTGGATCAAAAGGCAGGCATTCTTTTAATACCATTTCTTCATTTCCTCCTAGAATTTTTCTCTAATGTAAGCAATACATCTTGTTTCCTAACATGATGAACATGGAATAGATGTTATAGGATTATATATGTACAACCTCTATCATATTACCTACCTTCTTTTAGAAGGGGCTTAGGTGGGAAGGAGAAGAAAAAAGAATGAGACATAGATTTTTGGACAAAACTATTGTGAGAATTTATTTCTTTTGGATAAGAACATTTATATTTATAACTTATTACATATTTATAACAAATTATATGTATTATATTATTGTTATATTATGTAATCTATAAAATAAATATAGAAACTAAAAAATAGTTAAGGGCATTGATGAGATAGAGACCTCAGCCTATTAATAGGGAACAAAAGCACAGCTTGAGTAGAAATAAACTTTTAAGCACCTTTGGCTTTCATGTAACTGGGACATGGGGCATGTAACCTTTGTTTTCTCTAGTCAATGCATATATACTCTTTCCCTGAGGATGAAGAAGAAAGGAAGGAAGTATCAGCTCTCCAAGGTGTTTGCTACACATTTTATATAATGCAAGGAATGTTCCAACTTACAATTTTCCTCACTTCCTATTTTACTTGACGCCAATATCCCACCTGTGCCAGGGGTAGAATCAGCTTGATTTTTAGTGACAATCCAGCAAAATCTGCCATGAGGGCCTGAGGCAAAATGTAGACATGGATAATGTTGATCTATAGAACCTACTTACTTAACTTCTGTAACTTTTTCCTGCCTTCTGGTCCTGCTTTTATCATTCTACAATAATGGTATTATTTAGATTGTTAGATACACTAAACTATTTTGTGCTATGATGTTATGTTGAAACCTGTCAAATAATTTTCAACAAATTTTGGCTTCAGGCCCCTGTGGCTTCCTATCTTTATTCCGTGGTATCCACCCATACAGTATTTTCAAAGAATGATCCATTGTGCCTAAAAGTTCAACTATAATCAAGATGAGGCTATCCATAGGTGGATTATTCAATCTAATTATGTGGCATTTGGCTGTTTGCCTTCCCTTTCCTATTACCTGTTGTTAAGTCATTTCCCTGCTCATTAACTACCACCAGAGAAGAAGGATAAAGAAATAAAAGAGAATAAAGTTCTAGCTATTCAATTTTGATACTTGTTGATAATTCTCATAAATGGCTGTGTGGTAGAGAAAATGGAAATGATTTCCTAAAACAAAATTTGGGGCTATTCCTTAAATTTTGATTAACTACAATATTCCTGCTCTCCATTAATATCAATAAGTTTTCTTTATATCAGGGTAACAAAGGAACATAATATAGTGATCTCTAATGAGAAAACCAAAGGAGCAGACCTATCTCCTTTCTTTTTTTCAAAACAACTGAACTTTATAAGCACCTGCAAAAATGCATATTTCCTTACAGGTAGAAGAACAAAAAAAATAGGTCATATTTTTCCAGCCTAAGATAACTTAGGAGATGAGCAGAAGTCTGAATCACCAGGGTAGGTACAGGTCTTCGTGGGGCCATTATGCCAACAGTGAACCATGCAGGGACAACAGCAGCAGCTTTAGGAGCTCTCAGTCCAGAGATAGTAAGGGTCAGATAACTGGTGAGAAAGATATTCAGGAGACCTTTTGCTGGCTTATTGACAACTTTATCACTTATAAGAATTTCTGGGTCCCAGTTTCAGGACTTAAAGAAGAGCTTATGATGGGTCACAAGGGATCAAGGGACCTGGTTGCAGTCCCTCCAAGACTAAGAGAGAAAGAATTTTGTACTTTAAATTTAAAAAGAAAAGAATGTTTAAAATATAAGTTTGGGAAAACAATTTGTTTATCTGTACTTATGATATTATTTCAGTAAGACAAACTATTTGGGAACAGGAACTCTTTGTTCTCCATCTTCTAGTAGAGCCTAGCACATGGTAGGTCATAAATAAATATTTCTTCAGCTGTTGAATTAGTTATGAAGAAAATTACTGGGGAGCTTCACACTACAAACACATATGTTCATGCAGGTATGAATTGCATAGGCATAGACTCAGAGAACAATATTCTTCCTCAAATAAAGGTATAGGAGTACCCCTGAATTGAGAAAGTGTGAAAATTCAGCCTATTGTAAATCTCAGGGGATATTTTACATTCTCTTCAATTTCTGGTTATCATCAATAAGTAGAAATTCATTGAGCCAAAGGGTCAAAAATGAGACAGGAACCCCTAGGCACTTAGTCTCCTTTGGGTTCCAATGCTCTGTTCCAATAAAAAACACATGACAGATTGCATAACCCAGACTGACCAATATTGTTTCTCCTGCCATCTCTAAATGACATCAGTTCTCTAATGCAGAATAACAGGATGAGTGTATTTAAACAATTGTTCCTGGTAGCCACAGAACTCTGTGTTTTATCATTTCCTAATCTTTTGCCAGGCTCCTACCTCTCTGACGTCTATTGGAGTTTATTTAACTGAGATCACCTCTATCCTAGTAATTTTGACAGATGAAATAACTTTTTTTAAAGTCATTTGCTTTATGCTGTGTATGGTTTCTGATAAGAGGAATAAAAAATAGACTCATTCCTTTGGCTGATTTTTTTAACCTTGTTAGTTTTATCCATTTCTAATCTGAGGTCACCTTAACCTTTCATTGATTGAGTTTTTCTAACCATCTAATATATGTTTTCTTCAAAAATAAATGTAGCTGCATTAGATATGACTCTATTTATCTTCATTAAATCCATCAAAATTGACAACTGATTACCTCTAGCTTCAGGTATATTTAATTGTGACCCACAGTCTGTGATTTGTGTTAGGAATCCATAAACTCATGCTCAAGGAGTGAGTTTGTTTTCTCTCATGAGGGAGATCTTGGCTCTTCCCCAATGCTGAAATCCAGTTAGATTTCAAAGCCTGGTTTCTGTCTCTCCCTTTTCATTCAAATGTATATCAGAAATTCCCAATCCTGTTGACAGAATGGTATAAACACTGGATTTTAAAGCATTTATCAAGATGCAGAGCATAGAAGGAAGTTGGACAGCCAGGTCAATATAAATTCCATTATTCTCCTTATTTGTACTGATTTATGATATTGTTTTCAAATGCAGGTAATGAGAGAACTAAAAAAAATTAATTAAAAACTTTACTTCATTTACTTAATTTCCAGGTTTTTTCCTACAGGAAAGAAAGTATAATGGAAAGAGTACTAACTCTGAAGGTTTGTATAGTGGATAGACATCTGGTTATGAAGTCAGGAAGAACTAGGTTCAAGTCCCACCTCATTTATATATGCTTGTTTGACCATGAGCAAGTTGCTTCATCTCTTGATGCCTCCTGGAAGCATTCCAAGACCATAAGTGGCAGAGCAGCAACTAGTCTACACTGGAAAAGAGAATTTTTTAACATTTATTAATATTCATTTTTAAGCTGTTTACATACTTTATGCCCCTATTTTCCCCTTCACCCCCTGCTCTCCCCCCACCCATGGCCAATGCACATTTCCACTGGTTGTAACATGTGTCCTTGTTAAGGGCTTATTTCCATATTGTTGTTAGTTGCATTGGTGTGGTCCTTTCGAGTCTACATCCCCAATCATGTCCGCCTCAGCCCGTGCATTCAAGCAATTGTTTATCTTCCATGTTTCCTCTCCTGCAGATCTTCCTCTGAAGGGGGTTAGCATTCTTTACCATAAAGCCCTCAGAGCTGTCTTGTGTCATTGCATTGCTGCTAGTATAGAAGTCCATTACATTCGATTTTACCATAGTATATCAGTCTCTGTGTACAGTGTTCTTCTGGCTCTGCTCCTTTCACTCTGCATCAGTTCCTGGAGGTCTTTCCAGTTCACTTGGAACTCCTCCAGTTTATTATTCCTTTGAGCACAATAGTATTCCATCACCAGCATATACCACAATTTGTTCAGCCATTAACCCAATTGAAGGACATACCCTCCTTTTCCTGTTCTTTGCCACTACAAAAGGCGGAACTATAAATATTTTCGTACAAGTCAGTTTATCTATGATCTCCTTGGGGTACAAACCCAACAGTGATATGGCTGGATCAAGGGGCAGGCATTCTTTTATAGCCCTTTGAGCATAGTTCCAAATTGCCAGCCAGAATGGTTGGATCAGTTCACAACTCCACCAGCAATGCATTAATGTCCCAATTTTGCCACATCCCCTCCAGCATTCATTACTCTCCCCTTCTTTCATGTTAGCCAATCTGCTGGGTGTGAGGTGATACCTCAGAGTTGTTTTGATTTGCATTTCTCTAATTATTAGAGATTTAGAACACTTTCTCATGTGCTTATTGATACTTTTGATTTCTTTACCTGAGAATTGCCTATTCATGTCTCTTGCCCATTTTTCAATTGGGGAGTGGCTTGATTTTTTATACAATTGATTTAACTCCTTGTATATTTGAGTAATTAGACCCCTGTCAGAGTTTTTTGTTATAAAGATTTTTTCCCAATTTGTTGTTTTCCTTATGATTTTGACTACATTATTTTTGTTTGTACAAAAGCTTTTTAGCTTAATATAATCAAAACCATTTAATTTACATTTTGTAATTTTCTCTAACTCTTGCTTGGTTTTAAAATCTTTCCTTTCCCAGAGATCTGACAGATATACTATTTTGTGTTCATTTAACTTATTTATAGTTTTCCTCTTTATATTCAGGTCATTCACCCATTCTGAATTTATCTTGGTGTAGGGTGTAAGATGTTGATCTAAACCTAATCTCTGCCATATTGTTTTCCAAATTTCCCAGCAGTTTTTGTCAAATAGTGGATTCATGTCCCAAAAGTTGGACTCTTTGGGTTTATCATACACTGTCTCATTGACGTCATTAACCCCAAGTCTATTCCTCTGATCCGCCCTTCTATCTCTTAGCCAGTACCATATTGTTTTGATGACTGCTGCTGCTTTATAGTATAGTTTAATATCTGGTACTGCTAGACCCCTTCCTTCACATTTTTTTCATTATTTCTCTTGCTATTCTTGATCTTTTCTTATTCCAAATGAACTTTGTTATAGTTTTTCCTAATTCAGTAAAGAAGTATTTTCGTAATTTGATAGGTATGGTGCTAAAAAGGTAAATAAATTTGGGTAGAATTGTCATTTTTATTATGTTAGCTCATCCTACCCATGAACAATTAATAGTTTTCCAATTGTTGAGATCCAGTTTTATTTGCTTGGAAAGTGTTTTGCACTTGTTTTTGTATAATTGCTGTGTTTGTTTTCGTAGATAGATTCCCAAGTATTTTATATTGTCTAGGGTGATTTTAAATGGTGTTTCTCTTTCTACCTCTTGCTGCTCTAATGTGTTGGAGATATATAGAAATTAATGTGCATTAATTTTGTATCCTGCAACTTTTCTAAAATTGTTGATTATTTCTACTACCTTCTTAGTTGAATATCTAGGATTTTTTAAGTAGATCATCATATCATCTGCAAAGAGTGATAGCTTAGTCTCCTCCTTGCCTATTTTCATACCTTCAATTTCTTTTTCTTCTCTAATTGCTATTGCTAGTGTTTCTAGTACTATGTTCAATAATACAGGTGATAATGGGCATCCTTGTTTCACTCCTAATCTTATTGGGAAGGCTTCTAATTTATACCCATTGCATATAATTCTTGTTCATGGTTTAAGGTATATACTGTTTATTATTTTTAGGAAAGGTCCTTCTATTCCTATACTTTTCAATGTTTTCAATAGGAATGGATGCTGTATTTTGTTAAAGGCTTTTTCAGCATCTATTAAGATAATCATGTGATTTTTGCTGATTAGACTGTTGATATGGTCAAATATGTGGATGGTTTTCCTAATGTTGAACCATCCTTGCATTCCTGGTATAAATCCCACCTGATCATGGTGGATGATCTTGCTGCAGTCTCTTTGCTAATATTCTATTTAAGATTTTTGCATCTATGTTCATTAGGGAGATTGGTCTATAGTTTTCTTTTTCTGTTTTTGGTCTACCTGGCTTTTGGATCAGTACCATATTTGTGTCATAAAAGGAATTTGGTGGGACTCCTTCTTTGCTTACCATATCAAATAATTTGTATAGTACTGGTATTAGTTGCTCTTTGAATGTCTGATAGAATTCACTTGTGAATCCATCAGGTCCAGGTGATTTTTTCTTAAGGAGTTCTTTGATGGCTTGTTCAATTTCTATTTCTGATATGGGATTATTTAGGTATACTATTTCTTCTGCTGTTAATCTAGGCAATTTATATTTTTTAAAATATTCATCCATGTCTCCTAAATTGTTATATTTGTTGCCATATAATTGGGCGAAATAGTTCTTAATGATTGCCCTGATTTCCCCTTCATTAGAGGTGAGGTCTCCCTTTTCATCTTTAATACTGTCAATTTGGTTTTCTTCTTTCCTTTTTCTTATTAGATTGACCAGTACTTTGTCAATGTTATCTGTTTTTTCAAAATACCAGCTTCTAGTCTTATTGATTAATTCAATAGTTTTTTTACTTCTGATTTTATTAATTTCTTCCTTACTTTTTAGTATTTCTAATTTAGTTTTCATCTGGGGGGTTTTAATTTGCTCCCTTTCTAATTTTTTGAGTTGCATACCCAATTCATTAATCTCTGCCCTCCTTAATTTGTTAATATATGCACTCAAGGATATAAATTTCCCCCTGAGTACTGCCTTGGCAGCATCCCATAGAGTTTGGTAGGATGTCTCATCATTGTCATTCTCTCCAATGTAATTGTTGATTGTGTCTATGATTTCTTCTTTGACAAATTGGTTTTGGAGAATCATATTGTTTAATTTCAAATTGGTTTTTGATTTGAGTGTCCAGGTGCACTTACTAATTTTTATTTTATTGCATTATGATCTGAGAAGGTTACATTTATTATATCTGCTCTTATGCATTTGTTTGCAATGATTCTATGTCCTATTACATGGTCAATCTTTGTGAATGTACCATGTGCAGTTGAAAAGAAGGTGTATCCCTTTTTGTCCCTATTTATTTTTCTC
Source organism: Gracilinanus agilis (assembly GCF_016433145.1). Taxonomy (NCBI): domain Eukaryota; kingdom Metazoa; phylum Chordata; class Mammalia; order Didelphimorphia; family Didelphidae; genus Gracilinanus; species Gracilinanus agilis. The sequence goes on from NC_058135.1 coordinate 51,823,077, forward strand.
CACATATCCATTAAATCTAATTTTTCTAGGACTTAATTCACCTCTCTTACCTTTCTTATTTATTTTTTGGTTTGATTTATCTAGATCTGAAAGAGGAATATTTAGATCTCCCACTATTATGGTTTTACTATCTATTTCCTTCTTGAGCTCTGCCATTTTCTTGTTTATCAATTTGGATGCTATACCACTTGGTGCATATATATTGAGCAGTGTTATTTCCTCATTGTTTATACTGCCTTTAATCAGGATGTAATGACCTTCCCTGTCTTTTTTAATCATATCTATTTTGACTTTGGCTTTGTCAGAGATCATAATAGTCACTCCTGCCTTCTTTTTTCATTTGATGCCCAAAACATTTTGCTCAAGCCCTTAACCTTAAACTTGTTTGTGTCTACCCGCCTCATAAGTGTTTCTTGTAGACAACCTATGGTAGGATTTTCGTTTCTGATCCACTCTGCTATTTGCTTCCATTTTATGAGCGAGTTCATCCCATTCACATTCAGAGTTATAATTATCACTTGTGCATTCACTGACATTTTTGTATCCTCCCCTAGACCCACTCCTTCTTCTTACACTATTTTCATTTAAACCAGTGGTTTGCTTTGAGCAGGTATCCCTTATCCCCTCCCTTGATTGACTTCCCTTTCTGCCCCCTACCTTCTTATTCCCCTCTTTTTGTTTTTTAAAGGCCTAATGGATTCTCTCCCCTTTCTTCTCCCCTCCTTTTTTTGACCTCCCCACTCCCCTGCTCCCTTTGTTTTATCCCTTCTGACTATCTCAGTAGGGTTAGATAGAGTTTTTTATCCAAATGGATAATATAGCTACTCTTCCCTCTTCGGGTTGATTACACCGAGAGTAAGGTTTGATTATTACCTCCTAATGCTCCCTTCCTCTCCTTCTTATAATAGTATTTATCCCCTCCCCTTCCCATGCCCTCTTTGTGTGTAATAGAATATCCTATTTTTCTTATTTACTCAGATTCTTCTTGGTGGGCCCTACTATTCCCCCCCTCTTTCACACCCCCTATGTCATCTTAGAACATTTAGTATCCTATCCTCTCCTATGAATTATTCTTCTGGTTGCTATAATAGTGAATATTATAATAGTGAATATAGGTCACTACAGAGAATTATACATAGCATTTCTCCACATAGGAATACAGATAATTAGATCTTATTTAAGCCTTTAAAGAGTCAAATTTTTAAAAAAAATTAAGTTTTCTTTCTTTTCCCTCTATTTCTTATTAATCTTTTCATGTTTCTCTTGATTTTTGTAGTTGGGTATCAAACTTTCCATTTAGTCCTGGTCTCTTTTGTGCAAAAACTTGGAAATCTTCAATTTTGTTGAATGCCCATACTCTCCCCTCGAAGTATATAGTCAGTTTTGATGGGTATTTGATCCCGGGCTGAAGGCCCAGCTCTCTTGCCTTTCTGAATATCGTATTCCAAGTCTTGGGGTCTTTTAGTGTGGAGGCTGCCAGATCCTGTGTGATCCTGATTGGTGCTCCTTAATATTTGAATTGTCTCTTTGTGGCTTCCTGTAAGATTTTTTCTTTTACTTGAAAGCTCTTGAATTTGGCTATTATATTCCTTGGTGTTGACTTTTCTGTGTCCAGTGTAGAGGGTGATCTATGGATCCTTTCAATGTCTATATTGCCCTCTTGTTGTAGAACTTCAGGGCAATTTTGCTGAATAATTTCTTGTAGTATGGAATCCAATTTTCTATTGATTTCTGCCTTTTCAGGAAGACCAATGATTCTCAAATTGTCTCTTCTAGACCAGTTTTCTTGGTCTGTCAGTTTCTCATTAAGATATTTCATGTTTCCTTCTATTTTATCTGTCTTTTGACTTTGTTTTATTTGTTCTTGTTTTCTTGAGAGATCATTAGCTTCTAATTGCTCAATTCTAGCCGTTAAGGACTGGTTTTTGGCTATAATCTTTTGGTTTTCAGCTATAATCTTTTGGTTTTCCTTTTCAATCTGGTCATTTCTGGTGTTCAATTTGCTTATCAGTTCATTTGATTTCTGAGCCTCACTTTCCAATTGCAGAATTCTGCCTTTTAAGCTGTTATTTTCTTGCCAGATCTCTTCCATCTTCTTCAACATCTCATTTTTGAACTCTTCAATAGCTTGTGACCAGCATTCATTTTTTTTGGAAGGTTTGGATGTGATTACTTGTTTGTCCTCCTCTGTTGTCTGGATTTTCTCTGTGTAAAAGTTGTCAAGTGTTCCAGAGTTTTTCTTGATAATCTTTTTCTTCTTCTGGAGTTCTTGCCTTGCCATCATTAGCCCCGCCCCTTTTCAGGTTTGTCTTCACACTCAGGGTCTGTCTGAGCTTTCTAAGCTTCCGGGGGCTCTGGTCTCCTTGTCCTCATGGTCAGGCCTCCTCATAGACTACAGTCTGCCCCTCTGCCCAAGGCTCCTTCAGCAGTCTCAGGGGCTGCTTCCACAGCCACACTCCTGTCTTCTCCGGGTCCTCACTCAAGGTCCAAGCCTGTGCTGGAGATCTTTATTCAAGACTAGGGCACTGCCTTCACCCATGCAGATGCTTGGGAAAGTCAGTGCCCTGGAGATCTTTATTCATGCCTTAGGAGATGCCTTCACCCGCACAGATGCTTGGGAAAGTCTCTGCGTTAAAGTTCTTTGTCCTTGCCCACCCAGATGCTGGGGAAAGTCTGTGCGCGCCCCCCAGCCACTTGGGATCCCTCATCTTGCAGCACACAGGTACAAGCCCTGGGGCTACTAGTGATTTACTGGTTGCCCCAGTCCTGTTTTCACTCTTGTGCATTGGCCTTGTCATTGTGGGAGGTGTGTGGTGTGGGGGAGGGTGTACGTGCTTCTTCCTCTCGCGTTTTAGTGAGAGCTGTTTCATCCCTTTATAGAGTGGAAATGCCCCGATTCTGCGTACCTTCAATGCTGTGCCCTGTTGTGGGGTTCCTTTGTTTGTCTGGTTTCATTTTTATGTCCCCTTGAGGAGTTCTGTATACTTCAGTTAGGAAAGAGAGCAGCAGCTCCTTACTCTGCTGCCATCTTAACCTGAAGTTCAGAAAAGAGAAATTTTTACACTAATGAAGTTCTATATCCCATTTAAAATAAAAATTTTAAAATACTATAAGGATAGTATTCCATCCACATCCCATTTATTCACAAAAGGCTCACATTCTTCTTTGAATTGATAAATTAAGAGGATAAACTACATGGGAACAATTCCTTTATCATTGTGAGAGCTTTAGGTTCAGGGTTAAGATGGCGGCAGAGTAAGAAGTAGCTCTTAACCTCTCCTGAACAAAACACACAAAACTCCTCAAGGGGACATAAAAACACGTCCAGACCAATGGAGGAACCCCACACCAGGGCACACCGTGGAAGGTACGTGGAATCGAGGCATTTCCATGCTATAAAGGGGTGAAACAGCTCTCACTAAAACGCGGGCTGAGAAACCACCCCACCCCCACCACCTCCACACACAACATCTATAGCTCTGAAGCCAGCTAAAAAGAAATAGAGCAAGTTTGGGGCACCCATCGAGTCATTGGCAGCTCCGGGGCCTGTTCCTGAGAGCAGTAAGATTTAGGACCCCAATAAGCCAAAGAATGCATACGAAATCTGAGCGCGGGAGTAGAGAGTGGATGCAGGGCGCAGAGCGCGGGCTGAGAGCACAGGCACGGGTGGAGGCATGGGTGGAGGCAGACACAGCCAGGAACTAAAGCTCTGAAAACCTGAGTGGGGAACCAGTGCAGACGGGTATACGACTGTGGAAGCAGCGCCATGAGACTTGTAAAGGAACTTCCTGCAGAGGATCAAGCAAGGGGGTCCACCAGGGGGCTTGACCTTGGAAAAAACCAGAGCTCAGACCTCAGGAGCCAATAGATCGCGGACAGACACTGAGCGAGAGGATAAAGCTGAGAAGCTGCTGGGCTAATGATGGCTACCCAGTCTCAAGAAGCTCAGAAGAGAAAGAATAACAACAAAAAAGAAGCCTTTAACACTCGACAACTTTTACACAGAGAAAATCCAGACAACCGAGCAAACAGAGGAGGAGAACAAACAAGCATCCGGACCTTCCTCAAATAAGGAAAACTCCTCACAAGCTATGGAAGAGTTCAAAACTGAGATTCTGAGGAAAATGGAAGAGATCTGGCAAGAAAATAACTGTTTAAAAGGTAGAATCTTGCAATTGAACACCAGAAATGACCAGATTGAAAAGGAATATCAGAAGATTATGGCCGAAAACCAGAAGATTATGGCCGAAAACCGAAAGATAATAGCTGAAAATCAATCCCTAAAGGCTATAATTGAGCAAGTAGAAGCTAATGATCTGTCAAGACAACAAGAACAAATAAAACAAAGTCAAAAGACTGAAAAAATAGAAGGAAACATGAAATATCTCAATGAGAGAGTGACAGACCAAGAAAACTGGTCTAGAAGAGACAATTTGAGAATAATTGGTCTTCCAGAAAAACCAGAAATTAATAGAAACCTGGACTCCGTACTAAAAAAAATTATTCAGCAAAATTGCCCTGAAGTCCTACAACAAGAGGGCAATATAGACATCAAAAGGATTCATAGAGCACCCACTACATTCGATCCAGAGAAGAAAACGGTTAGAAATATAATTGCAAAATTCAAGAGTTTCCAAGCAAAAGAAAAAATTTTACAAGAAGCCAGAAAGAGACAATTCAAATATCAAGGAGCACCAATCAGGATAACACAGGATCTGGCATCCTCATCCCTAAAAGATGGCAAGGCTTGGAATACGATATTCAGAAAGGAAAGAGAGCTGGGCCTGCAACCACAGATCAACTACCCATCAAAATTGACTATATATTTCCAGGGGAAAGTATGGGCATTTAACAAAATTGAAGAATTCCAGGTATTTGCACAGAAAAGACCAGGGCTAAATGGAAAGTTTGATATCCAACCACAAAAATCGAGAGAAACCTGAAAAGGTAAATAAGATACAGAGGGGAAAGAAAGAAAACTTATAATTTTTAAATTTGCCTTTTTAAGGGCCTCAGTGAGATCTAATTATCTGTATTCCTATGTAGAGAAATGTTATGTTTAATTCTCTGTAGTGAACTCTATTCACTATTATAATATTCACTATTATAGTAATCAGAAGAATAATTCACAGGGTGAGGGTTGAACACTAAATAATCTAAGATGGCGTGGGGGATGGGAAAGAGGGGGTAAATAGCAGGGGACTCCAAGAGAAACTTGAGTGAATAAGAAAATAGAATATTCTATTATACACGAAGAGGGCATGGGAGGGAGAGGGGACAAATACTATTATAAGAAGGAGAGGAAGAGAGCATAAAGAGGTGATAATCAAACCTTACTCTCAGTGTAATCAACCCAGAGAGGGAAGAGTAGCTATACTATCCATTGGGAAATAAAACTCTTATCTAACCCTTCTGAGAAAGTTAGAAGGGATAAACCAAAGGGAGCAGGGGAGTGGGGAAGACAAAAAAGGGAGGGGTGAAGGGGGAGGGAATTCATAAGGCCTTTAAAAACAAAAAGAGGGGGGAAAATGAGGGAGGGGGTAGAAAGGGAAGTTAATCAAGGGAGGGGATAAGGGATAGAGGCTCAATAGCAAACCACTGGTTTAAAAGGAAAAAAGTATAAGGAAAAAGGGGGTCGGAATGGGGGAGGATTTGAAAATGTCAGCAAATGCTCAACTGATGATTATAACTCTGAATGTGAATGGGATGAACTCCCTCATAAAACGGAAGCAAATAGCAGAGTGGATTAGAAACCAAAATCCCACCATATGTTGTCTACAAGAAACACATATGAGGCGGGTGGACATACACAAGTTTAAGGTTCAGGGTTTGAGCAAAATCTTTTGGGCGTCAAATGAGAAAAAGAAGGCAGGAGTGGCTATTATGATTTCTGACAAAGCCAAAGTCAAAATAGATATGATTAAAAAAGACAGGGAAGGTCATTACATCCTGAT
>NC_058135.1:51849030-51849926 GCF_016433145.1 Gracilinanus agilis
TCTCCTACTAGTATAGTTTTACTATCTATTTCCTTCTTGAGCTCTGCCAGTTTCTCCTTTATGAATTTGGGTGCTATGCCACTTGGTGCATACATATTGAGCAATGTTATTTCCTCATTGTTTATACTGCCTTTAATCAGTATGTAATGACCTTCCCTGTCTTTTTTAATCATATCTATTTTTACTTTGGCTTTGTCAGAAATCATAATAGCCACTCCTGCCTTCTTTTTCTCATTTGACGCCCAAAAGATTTTGCTCAAACCCTGAACCTTAAACATGTGTATGTCCACCTGCCTCATATGTGTTTCTTGTAGACAACATATGGTGGGATTTTGGTTTCTAATCCACTCTGCTATTTGCTTCCGTTTTATGAGGGATTTCATCCCATTCACATTCAGAGTTATAATCATCAGTTGAGCATTTGCTGACATTTTCAAATCCTCCCCCATTCCTACCCCCTTTTTCCTTATACTTTTTTCCTTTTAAACCAGTGGTTTGCTATTGAGCTGCTATCCCTTATCCCCTCCCTTGATTAACTTCCCTTTCTACCCCCTCCCTTATTTTTCCCCTCTCTTTTTGTTTTTAAAGGCCTTATGAATTCCCTCCCCATTCTCCCCTCCCTTTTTTTTGTCCTCCCCACTCCCCTGCTCCCCTTGGTTTATCCCTCCTAACTTTCTCAGAAGGGTTAGATAAGAGTTTTATGTCCCAATGGATAGTATAGCTACTCTTCCCTCTCTGGGTTGATTACACTGAGAGTAAGGTTTGATTATTACCTCTTTATGCTCTCTTCCTCTCCCTCTTAGAATAGAATTTGTCCCCTCTCCCTCCCATGCCCTCTTTGTGTATAATAGAATATTCTATTTTCTTATTCACTCAAGTTTCTCTTGGTGTCCCCT
>NC_058135.1:51850010-51862555 GCF_016433145.1 Gracilinanus agilis
CCCATGCCATCTTAGATTATTTAGTGTTCCACCCTCACCCTGTGAATTATTCTTCTGATTACTATAATAGTGAATATTATAATAGTGAATAGAGTTCACTACAGAGAATTATACATAACATTTCTCTACATAGGAATACAGATAATTAGATCTCACTGAGGCCCTTAAAAAGGCAAATTTAAAAATTATAAGTTTTCTTTCTTTCCCCTCTGTATCTTATTTACCTTTTCAGTTTTCTCTTGATTTTTGTGGTTGGATATCAAACTTTCCTTTTAGCCCTGGTCTTTTCTGTGCAAATACCTGGAATTCTTCAATTTTTTTGAATGCCCATACTTTCCCCTGGAAATATATAGTCAATTTTGATGGGTAGTTGATCCGTGGTTGCAGACCCAGCTCTCTTGCCTTTCTGAATATTGTATTCCACGCCTCGCGGTCTTTTAGCGTTGAGGCTGCCAGGTCCTGTGTGATCCTGTTTGGTGCTCCTTGATATTTGAATTTTTTCTTTCTGGCTTCTTGTAATATTTTTTCTTTTGCTTGGAAACTCTTGAATTTTGCAATGATATTTCTTGGTGTTTTCCTTTCTTGATCTAATACCGCAGGTGTTCTATGGATCCTTTCAATGTCTATGTTGCCCTCTTGTTGTAGGACTTCAGGGAAATTTTGCTGAATTATTTCTGTTATTATGGAGTCCAGGTTTCTATTAATTTCTGGTTTTTCTGGAAGACCAATTATTCTCAAATTGTCTCTTCTAGACCGGTTTTCTTGGTCTGTCACTCTCTCATTGAGATATTTCATGTTTCCTTCTATTTTTTCAGTCTTTTGACTTTGTTTTATTTGTTCTTGTTGTCTTGAGAGATCATTAGTTTCTACTTGCTCAATTCTAGCCTTTAGGGATTGATTTTCGGCTATAATCTTTCGGTTTTCAGCCATAATCTTCTGGTTTTCGGCCATAATCTTCTGGTTTTCGGCCATAATCTACCGGTATTCCTTTTCAATCTGGTCATTTCTGGTGTTCAATTTCTGAGCCTCACTTTCCAATTGCATGATTCTACCTTTTAAACAGTTATTTTCTTGCCAGATCTCTTCCATTTTCCTCAAAATCTCAGTTTTCAACTCTTCCATAGCTTGTGAGGAGTTTTCCTTATTTGAGGAGGGTCTGGATGCTTGTTTGTTCTCCTCCTCTGTTTGCTCAGTTGTCTGGATTTTCTCTGTGTAAAAGCTGTCGAGTGTTAAAGACTTCTTTTTCTTGTTGTTATTCTTTCTCTTCTGAACTTCCTGAGACTGAGTAGCCATCATTAGCCCAGCAGCTTCTCATGTTTATCCTCGCGCTCAGTGTCTGTCCGCGATCTATTGGCTCCTGAGGTCTGAGTTCTGGTTTTTTCCAAGGTCAAGCCCCCTGGTGGACCCCCTTGCTTGATCCTCTTGCGGAGTTTTCTTTACAAGTCTCAGGGCGCTGCTTCCACAGTTGTATACCCGTCCACACTGGTTCCCCACTTAGGTTTTAGTTCCTGGCTGTGTCTGCCTCCACCCACGCCTACGCAGTGCCTGCGTTCTGCTCAGCCTGCGCTCTGCGCCCTGCATCCTGCTCCCGCGCTCAGATTTTGACTGCGTTTTTTGGCTTAATGGGGTCCTAAGTCTTGCTGCTCTCAGGAACAGGTCCCGGAGGTTCCAATGACTCGATGGGTGCCCCAAACTTGCTCTATTTCTTTTTAGCTGGCTTCGGAGCTATAGATGTGTGTGGAGGGGGTAGGTGTGGATTGGTTGCTCAGCCCGCGATTTCGTGAGGGCTGTTTCACCCCTTTATAGCATGGAAATGCCTCGATTCCACGTACCTTCCACTCTGTGCCCTGTTGTGGGGGTTCCTCCATTCGTCTGGACATGTTTTTATGTCCCCTTGAGGAGTTTTGTGTGTTTTGGTCTGGAGAGGTTAAGAGCTGCTTCTTATTCTGCCGCCATCTTAACCCGGAAAAAAAAAAGGAGATTTTTATTTTTAATATAATGTACAAATGGGGATCATAATTAGATTTTTTAAAATATATAACAAATGTTCTGAGACTTTGTATAAAATATGTATTATTAGCATTATTATAAATGTTCTACCCTTAGAATACAATAAATTTTTTAGCCAGGAGACATATGTATATCACATTCATTTTTACAGTTCAGGTACACTTCCTTTCTCAAAAATCCATGTGCCAATCAATTTTTTAATTAACTGAATGTAATGTTTATTAACCAAATGTTATTCATTTATAGTAAAATACAGAGAAATGACATCATTCATTGATATTCAAATTTCCGTGGTTTGCACTTTTTTCACGTTTAGTTCATCTCTTCCCCCAAACACTAGGATGAAGAAATTATATGAAAAAGAGGGTATTCAGGGAACTCTGATATTTGAAGGAATATAGTAATGGTTTTCTTCCTTCCTTTTTTTAAAATAAAGCAAAGAATTCCTTAGTTATACAGTTAATTACTTAGTTGTTTTACTAATTGGCCTTTGAACATAGGATTCATCTAGCATTTTTAAGGTGTCACAGAAGATAGTACACTAAGCCTGGAATCAGACAAAACTGAGTTCAAATGCCTCAGATGTTTAATAACCGTGTGACAATGGTCAAGTCATTTACACTGTTTCAATTTCTTCAAATATATATTGAGAAAAAAAATATATATATATATTAGAAGAAGCACCTACCGTCAGGAATTGTTATGAAATACCAATAAGATAATACATGTAAAGTGCTTAGCAAAATACCTAGAACACCCCTAAGTCTTTAATTAATGCTTATTTCCTTCCCTTTTCCCCTTTGAACCCTTTTATCTACTAGCTACAAAAGTGTAGTGGAAAAGACAATAAATCATCTATGAACATAACTCGCAGATCAACATATATAGTCTTAATCTCTTTCCTCATTTCCAGATGTACTAATTGTATTGGATGTCTAAAAAAAACAAAAAAAGGACTAACAATATGTCTCTCCCCGACTCACTACAACTTTCACCTCATCTTAAATTTCCTCTTCCCACTAAGGTCACTGTTATCCTTTAATCACCTACATATGTGATTTCACAGTGTTTCCTTGACTCTTCACTCTACTTCTTTCTCCAGTAGGAACTAGGTCTTAAGGTGGATCCCTTTAATTTCCACCAACTCTCTTATAGATCTTCCCTTCCTGTCACCCAGATAGCCACCATCTGAAATTATCACCCCTCAGACAAATGTGTATCTAATCTAGGCTCCCAAATCTCTCTAGGATAAAACAAACCCATTAGTTTGGCATTTAAAATCCTTCATTACCTGGCACCAGTCACCATTTCCAGACAACATACATTACTCCATTTCATATATTCTTGACCCTTCTACTTCGTTTTTTAAATTTGAAATTAATTAATTAAAGTGTTTGTTACATTAAAATTTTCAGGTGTCTCCCTCCCTCTCTCCTCTTCTTGCACTAGAAAAGGCATCATTGACAAATACATCTATACATATCTATATAATTATTCCTATTTATCAGTTCTTTCTATGTAGCTAGACATACAGAAGTCAATTCTTCAAACAATGTTTCTGTTGTTATATATAATGTTCTCTTGGTTCTGCTTGTTTCACTCTTTCTAATTTCATATAGGTCTTTTCAAGGGATTTTTATTTAACCTGCTCATCATTTCTTATAGCACAATAGTATTCCATCAAATCATATTCCACAGCTTGTTCATCTTTTTTTCTCAATTTCCCTTAATTTCTAGGTCTTTGTCACTAGTAAGAGAGCTGCTGTAAATGTTTTAGAATACTTAGAATATGAAATGGAATAATTAGAATATTTGTTATTTTCCTTTTTCCCTGATCATCTTAGGAGAGAAATCTAATAGTATTACTGGGCCAAAAGCTATAATTTTATAAATCTTTGAGCAAAATTCCAGAATGCTCTCCTAAATGGTGGATCCATTCACAGTTCCACCGACAGTGTATTACTGTTCCAGTTTTCTATATCCCCTCCAAAGTATGTCATTTTGCTCTTTTGTCATTCTAGCTAATCAGATTTATAAGAATATGAACCATTCCTTAATTGCCAATGGTCAAGAGATACACATAGTTTTTGGATGAAGAAATCAAAGGTGTATATAACCATATTTATAAAAAAGTCTACATCATTATTGAATAGGGAACTACAAAACAAAACAACTTTGAGATATCTTCTCACACCCACTTCTTATAAATCTTGGTTTTCTTTCAAGTTCATCTTAGGTGCAACCTCTTATAAGAGGCCTTCACTCATCTACAACTCCATCCCGACTGCAAGTACCTCCTTCCATCATTATCTCTGATAATTGTTTTTTGCATGTATTTTTTTTCTTACATTTATTTATAGATATGCATACTCTCTGGGTGGAAAGCAAGTTCTTTGCAGGGAGGGACTTTTAAAATTTTTGTCTTTATATGCTTGATGCCTAGAAGGGCCTTGAAAATATAAGGAAATTGATAAGTGTATATTGACTTGCTGGCAATTAATCACATCTGTTTAGGGACAGAATTAGAACTAGAATTGATATCAATTGACGCTAATCTTTTTTGTGATTTGGAATTTTTTTCCTTATTCAGGATTTTCTAAAAATGGGGAACTTCAATTTAATTCAAAAAGTATTTGTTAACAATTTAGTGGTTGCCAGAAAAGTATCAGTTGTTAAATACATAAAGACAGGAGATAAAAAGATTTTGTAAAAAGATGATATTCTCTTGAGAAGTTTGTTGTGATTGTTTAGTCATGCTTGACTCTTTGTTTACACCAATTAGGGTTTTAGATTTTTGTTTTTTGGCAACGATACTGGCATAATTTGGCATTTCCTTCCCCAAAGCATATTGTATAAGAGGAAACTGAGGCAAATAGGGTTTACTGATTTGTCCAAGGTCAGACAGATAGCAAGTGTAGGAAGCCAAACTTGAACTCGTCTTCCTGACTCCAGGCCCAAGGTTCTTTCCACTGTACCACTTAGCTGCCCCAAAACATGAGCAATAACAAATGAATTCAAAGTAATTTAAAAAAAAAAGGCAAGAGTAATAACTGGGAGCATCAGGGAGGTTTTCATTCAGGAGGTATCACTTTAGGGGAAGATAAGAATTCTGGGAGGCCAAAATTCCCTATCTTAAGATAGGGAACAATGGGCAAATACAGAAAGAACCAAGAAGAGAATGGAGAATCATTCAGGTTGGCTGAAAAGTGAATTGTATCCAGTGGAAGAATGTAAAATAAACACAAAGGATAGGATGTATGAACATATGCCAAAATATTTCATGCAGTTACAGAAGGTAAGAATGTAATCAATCACTAGGTATAAAGAAATAATTTTCCACCAATTCTATAATAGCAATTCCTTAATCTACTTGATAAGATTATAGGGACTAATTAAAAACAACTGAAACTACCCAAGAAACATCTTATGACTTTACAAGCGAATCTGTTAGATCCCTTGGACATACCTCCCCATCTCTGTTTGTACATATTTGTATTGTGTACACATGCACAGAAATTATATATACGTGTGTATTCCTAGAAAAGCAAGCCATGTAGCAGCTGAGTAGTTCAAGTTTAAGAATGAACATTTTCAAGCAAATACAGATATAATGAGAGAATCAGACAGACAGATGGACAGAGAGGGAGGGAAGGAGGGAAAGAATGAAGGAAAGAGAGAGTCACTAGAGGTAAGAAGATGCTATGAAACAGTCACTGAAAGTCAAACTAAGGGGAGAAGCCAACCCTAGGAGTCGTGCTAAGCACCAGTTCAGCAAAGATACTGCACCCAGAGCTAGTTGTGAGAAAATTCCACAGAGAAAGGACTTTTAGGACCGGTAATACCAAGAGTTCTGAGGTACCTTTGCCATACCTGTACCCTACATGTGCACCTCACTCACTCGTTTTGTAATATTAGGTTTGTGCCCCCTTTTTCCACTGCTTGCTTGGGAATTTGTGGGAAAGTCCATGCCAGGTTTATGAGAGAATTCATTGTAGGAACTGCTCTTATTATACCACTATCTTGGTATTTGCCTTTCTTGAAAGCTAATTGTGCCTTGAAGGCTGATTGTTATTTCAAAGCACACCACTGGGAGCTGGGGAGCAATGGTTTCAGAAAGTTGATTCCACAAGCTCCATTCTAGAGGAATCCTGATAGGAGCTGTCTGTCTGGGGAGAGAATCATCATTGTGAGCTGGGGTTGGAGCCTGGAAATATTGCTTCATAAGGTTGAAAAGGTCAGATAGTGGAAAAAATACTTAGATTATATGGAGTTTTTCTTTTCTTATAGAAGCAATAGGAGAGGGTATCTGTTCCTTTCCTGCTTATGCTTCTGACTTTTTGGATTTCAATGTCATGCTCCTTTGCAGTTTCCCTTGAAATTTCATTCACTGTTTGGGTCCTGCTTAACCTGTTATGGATCTAGATATTTAGAAAATGGGGGTGTCCTTGACAGTAGCAGGAAAGTTTTGGAGGAAGGATTGGTTCAGGGGGGAAAGATGATAAATCTGTTCCTGAAGTCTTCTCATTCTGGAATATTCTTCTGCCATCTTGTCCCTTTCTTCCATTGATGAGTCCTCCCAGAACCTTTATTTTGAGGATGTGCACAGGACATTCCCCTACTGACTTTGTAACTTATTTGACTGAGGGAAAGAAGAGAGCAGAGCGAGGCAGAAGACAGGAAAGAGTAATGAATGAGTCTGAGATTGTGGATCTAGATATTCCAAAGGATGGTGATGTCCTTCACCGAAGCAGGAAAGTTTGGAGGAAGGATAGGTTCAGGGAGGAAAGATGATAAATTCTGTTTTGAACATATTAAGTTTGAGATGACTATGAGATATTCAGGTGGCAACTATCCTTCAGGGACTCAGGAGGGATCTCAGGGCACAACTCTCATTATTTCTTGCAGAAGAATGATGCTAAAGTCCTCAGGGAGAAGAAAGGTTAATGGAGGGAATTTTGCCTTGATACAGATAGACTGAAGAGCCATAGAACTCCTGCAGGGAGTAAAAAATCCCCTGAAATGTCCTTGGTCTTGCACTTCATTCAGAAACAAACTCAGTCAAATGTCCAGGTGCTGTATTGTAAAGCAGGCCCACAATTTAGTAGCCTGTACTGTTCACTGCAGCAGATTGCCCACTGAGTGACCCCAGGGCCCCCTGCATTTCACAATGAATGGCCATTTCCTGTTTACCAGACCAGGTCATGGGCACACAGCCATTGGGACAATCAATGCTGGCCCCTGTGCCTGGGGCCTAAAAGAAATCTGAGTGGCCTCAGGGACCTCAGGCTATGAGAATAAAAGAATTGTTTCATATGTGCAGCCTTTTTTCCCATTCTCTTTTATGTGTGGATTTCCTGGAAATGTCTTTCCAAGGTAGCTCTGAGTTCTTTCTAAAGGGATGCCTGTGTTCTCTTACCCTAATGATAAAGGAAACAGTAGACATGGGTGGCTGGAAATGAGAAAAAGGAACGAGCTGACTTTGGTAATTTGGACCTCACCTTGAGATGCTCTCTTACAGAGTTCTTGTTTTAAAGGCAAATAGCAAGATAAATAAATAAAAGTGTTTCTTCCTGACTGAAAATGTGAGTCACCAGGGAGAGGAGCTGATGTTAATTTTCAAATGAAAATCTAATTTTGGCCAGCTAATGATGTGAGAAAACTGTCCAGGGCTCACATATGGTTCTGGTAACTTCTCTTGAGTGCCTATCATTTGGAAATGTAACGAAAAGAGCTAAGAAAGAACCAAAGGCATTGGAGTACCAAATCCGGTCACAAGGTGACGAGGGCTAAACTTAAGCATGCATCATCCTTGAAGATGACAAGCAAGTGTGGACGAGCACAGCTGGTCTGCTCAGCCCCAAACAGAGAGAGGCAATAAAAATTGCTCTCTGAAGGCTGTTTGCTGTTACTCAGAACCTTAGGGCTTGCATCTTAATTTGTAGCGTGCTTCTGCCACAGGTGCTGCCCCATTATTAGGAAGGTTAATAAGGAAAAATGTCTCTAACAGGCCAAAGCTTGGTTCAAAACTAAAGACACTGTTTTTACTTGCAGTTCTACAATGAAATTTTCCCACAGCATAATCATGGAGAATTAACTGTGGGTTAGGGAGATGTAGCTTGGAGTGGGGGAGGTGTAAAGAAGAGTCAGCTTTGGGGTACATGTTGATTCTGGTACTATAGGGAAGGCACCGAACCATTCAGTGGTCCCAGATGATGGGGAATTGAACAATTGCTAATCTGTATTGATAAGAAGAACTTCCTCATCCAGGAATTTCTTACTCAGATGGATAAATATCCCTCCAAAAATCAACTCCAAAACAAAACAAGAACTCACAATTCTTTTACATCTGTATATTTTAAAATGTAGTTTGGGGCTCTTTCATGGGCCCTCTCTTTTCTTTCTCTACTAGTTGGTGATTTCATGGTTGCTGATGATCATCAAATTTTCCTTTTCTGGAACAATCTCTCCGCTGACCTCCAACCTCATATTTCCAACTGCTTTTCGGTCACCTCAAATTGCACATCTAGTGGACATCTTAAACTCTCATATGACAAGATCTTGCACATATGTCCCAAACTGACATTATCTATCCCCCACAACTCTTTCCCACTTCTACCATCCCCATTATAGTAGAGGGCAACATTATCCTCCCAGATTCTCAGGCTTAAGACACAAAAGCTGTCCTCAATATCTCATTTCTCTTCTATAAGCTTTTGCCAGGTCTTGTTGATTTTACCTTTTGAACGTCTCTTGAATTCACTCCCTCCTCTCCTCTGACACTACCATCTCTCTAATGCCACCCCAAATCACCACACATCTGAATTACTGCAATAGCTGGTGATGGGTCTGCCTGCCTCAGGTCTCTATATGCTCTAATCTATCCTCCATTTAGCCACCAAAATGATTTCCTAAAACTTATGTCCAACCACATCATCCTTGTACGCAATAGACTCTAGTGACTCTATCTCCTCCAGAATCAAATTCAAAATCATTGGTTTGATATTCAGATCTTTTCATACCTTAGTCTCCCCAACACACACCTTTCCAGACTTCTTTCATATAACACCCTTTACATACTCTAATCCATTGAAACTGGACTTTTGGGTAGACTCTAGGCATTTTCTCTTGCTGTCCCACATATCTACAAAGCTCTTTCTCATCCTTTTAGGCTTCCTTTAAGACCCAATTAAAATCCTACATTCTATATGAAGTCTTTCCAAACCCCTCCTAATTATAATGTTTTCCATCTTTAAAATACATAATATTTTTTTTCTGTTTGTATGTATATTTTTTTCTTGTTGACTCTCCATTAGGTTGCTCCTTCAGAGAAGGGTCTGTCTTCTACCTCTTTCAGTTCCTCGTGCTTAGCACTACACTTAACATATAGTGGGCACTTAAGTGATTATTGACTGACTGTCTAGTAAATGAATAATCAAAATCAATGCAGATCATCATGGTATAGTGGGCAGAGCAATAGGTAAATTGGAGTCAGGTGTGCCTTGATTTAAATTCTGACTCAGACACTTGATATGTGTGACCTTCACCTAATCACTTATCCATTTCAAATCTTGGTTACATCTATTCTATTAAAAGAAAATGTAAAGAGAATGTTGGATTCATTGATTTCAAAGATTACTTTTAGCTCCAAATCTAATAATATATGTGCCCAGTGTTAAAGGCTGATTATATATAATGTATATCTCCATGGGAAAGGAAAAAAGGAAAAGAAAAGAAAAGGAAAGGAAAGAAAAGAAAAGAAAAGAAAAGAAAAAGAGAAAAGAAAGGAAATTGGAAAAGAAAAAGATATCTGATTATTTTCCCTCAAGGCCCTGATAGCTTCATTTTGGAAGGAACTCTATTATGACAATTCTGGAGATAACAATGTGAGTTGCTCTTTTCTTGAAATTTATCAAGGCTGATGCCACCATCACTAATGTTTGTGGGGAACAGAAATTAAAGTTGATGCATGAAAGGCAAGTTTTTTTTTCTTTAGGTGAAAGAGATTGGATGGAACCAGGGTATTTTGTTTCTCTGAGAGCAGCTAAGTGTTACAATAGAGAGAGTGATGGACTTGGAGTCCAGAGGATGTGAATTCAAATCCAGCCTCAAATACTTGCTAGCTGTATGACTTTGGAGATGTCACTTACCAGCCTTCTGCCTCAGTTTCCTCAACTGTAAAATGATGATAATGACAGGGTTGCTGTGATGATCAAATAAGATACTATTTATAAAGGATGTGGCAAACAGATACTTAATGATTTTTCCCTTCCTTCGTGATGCATGGAAAGATATGACTACCATAGTGAAAAAATCTGAAGAAAGTGGAGTAGATAGCATTAGAGGAGAAGTATTCTATGCTGCCTGCTTTTGCTTCACTCCATTGCTTAGGTATCTCTTATTTCTGTCCTTTTAAAATGACCACTATCATTAAATATGAGTTAAATTATGAATTTCCATGAAACAGCAAGCTAACAAAAATTATTTATACTTCTCTATTAATTCCTTCCCCCAAAACTACTTATCTTCCAAGAATTAATATCTTTTGTTCATCCAAAATAAATACAACATAATATAATGGGTAGGAGAATATAGGTGATGGAGAAGACTAGTAGGGAAGGTCAGAATTTCTTTTTATCAGAAATTTGGTTACCAAAGAAAATGATATAAATTTTACAACCTCAGAGGTCCC
Source organism: Gracilinanus agilis (assembly GCF_016433145.1). Lineage (NCBI taxonomy): Eukaryota > Metazoa > Chordata > Mammalia > Didelphimorphia > Didelphidae > Gracilinanus > Gracilinanus agilis. The sequence goes on from NC_058135.1 coordinate 51,860,710, forward strand.
CTAGCTCCCCTCCCTTTTCAGAACTTAATGGTCACTCGGGTTGACATATTTTCCACTTAACTGCTGAAAAGAGATGCCAGATCCCTCTCCTTCCTTGCCCCTTTCTCTCCACCCAGATGCAGATGAAATAGGGCTTCATGAATGAGAAGATACTAGTATGAGTAGAATGAGTTGAGATGGCCTGGATTGAGATAAAACAGATGATCTCCATATCATTTCCTAGATATAATCCTTCCTCTTTGCATGATGTCTTAGGAAATTTCTGAGCTCTCCTTTTTAGTGGAAGGATTTCCCCTCTCAGTACCTAGGACACACCCTGGGTCCAAGTTGTAACCTGTCTAGTCCACTTATACTTAGGTAGGATGTCTCCCATCAAGCTGCACCTTAGGGTTGATACCAAATCTTGTCTCAGTGCTACTGGGTCTAGTGCCTGTCTCTAGTTTCCTGATGTGCCTATATCTTTGTGCCCTACATGTAGATTATTTTCAGTTCCAGAGCCCTTCTCCTGTTCCTAGTTTCCTTATTCCACTTGAGGGGACTACCATTCCCTCAGTCAACCAGATTCAAAATCTAAGTGTCAGGGGCAGCTGGGTGACTCAAGGGGACAGCTGAGTGGCTGAGGGGATTGAGAGCCAGGCCTAGAGACAGGAAGTCCTAGGTTCAAATCTGGTCTCAGATACTTCCTAGCTGTGTGACCCAGGGCAAGTCACTTAGCCCCCATTGCCTAGCCCTTACCACTCTTCTGCCTTGGAACCAATACACTGTATTGATTCTAAAATGGAAGGTAAGAGTTTTAAAAAAAAACATACTACCTTAGTGTCATTCTCAACTCCTCATTCCTCTCTCATCTTTCATATCCAAACAATAGCCAAGGCCTATAGTTTCTAATTTTGTAACAGGTCCAGTAATTAATTATTTCTTCTAGCCTCTGGCATTACTACATCCCTGGTACAAGCCTTCATCACTTCACACCTAGCCTATTACAATTAACTGCTCATTAGTGGAAATTGTTTTTACCTGTTCCCACTTCTATCCATTCTCCATTCAGCTGTCAAACTGGTCATTCTAAAGTGCAGGTCTGACTGGATCTCCTCCCCAATCCTATTCAATGGACTCTCTATCATCCCCTGTGTCAAATATAAAATAATTTCAATGTAAAAACTAATTTCAAATAATTTTTCAAAACCAATCATAATTGACCCTATCTTTTTAATCTTTTTTACAATTTCCTCACCCCAACTTTCCCTTACTATTCCTCTATGCTACCAAGTATTTGTAATTGCTGTCCCTTGTACCTGGAACTCCTGACTTCTCTGGCATCCTTTAGGTCTCAACTAAATTTCTGTTTTGTTTTTTTCAAAAACCCCAAGTATTTGTAATTGCTGTCTCTTGCACCTGGAACTCCTGACTTCTCTGGCATCCTTCAGATCTCGACTAAATTTCTGTTTTTTTTTTTAAACATTTTCTAGTTCTCTTTTATTTTGGTGCCGTTCCTCAGAGGTGAAACCTAATTTGTCCTGTATATATTGTTGTTTAAACACAGTTTTATTCATATTGTCTCCCTCCTTTAGACTTGAAGCTCCTTGAGAGAAGGGCATATTTTCTTTTTCATTTATTGTGCTTTTTTGCTTATTTTTACTTTTCTCTATTCTCCTCAGGACTTAGTGTAATGTACCTGGCATATAGCAAAAGTTTAATAAATGATAATCAACAGACTAACTTCACTCCTGTCCTTTGGGAAGGGAACCTCAGAGAATGGAGACTTGTCTTGGATTCCAGAACTTGAGGAGTTTTCATGAGTACAGCCTCAATATATATATATATATATATATATGCATGTATGTAT
>NC_058135.1:51863055-51872679 GCF_016433145.1 Gracilinanus agilis
TCTCCTAAATTGTTATATTTGTTGCCATATAATTGGGTGAAATAGTTTTTAATGATTGCCTTAATTTCCCCTTCATTAGAGGTGAGGTCTCCCTTTTCATCTTTAATACTGTAAATTTGGTTTTCTTCTTTCCTTTTTCTTATTAGATTTACCAGTACTTTGTCTATTTTATCTGTTTTTCAAAATACCAGCTTCTAGTCTTATTGATTAATTCAATAGTTCTTTTACTTTCAATTTTATTAATTTATCCCTTAGTTTTTAGTATTTCTAATTTAGTTTTCATCTGGGGGTTTTTAATTTGCTCCCTTTCTAAGTTTTTGAGTTGCCTACCCAATTCATTAATCTCTGCCCTCCTTAATTTGTTAATATATGCACTCAAGGATATAAATTTCCCCCTGAGTACTGCCTTGGCTGCATCCCACAGAGTTTGGTAGGATGTCTCATCAGTGTCATTCTCTTCAAAGTAATTGTTGATTGTTTCTATGATTTCTTCTTTGACAAATTGATTTTGGAGAATCATATTGTTTAATTCCCAATTGGTTTTTAATTTGCGTGTCCAGGTGCCCTTACTAATTATTATTTCATTGCATTATGATCTGAGAAGGTTACATTCTCTTTTGCATTTGTTTGCAATTATTCAATGTCCTATTACATGGTCTATCTTTGTGAATGTACCATGTGCAGTTGAAAAGAAGGTGTATTCCTTTTTGTCCCTATTTATTTTTCTCCACATATCAATTCAATCTAATTTTTCTAGGACTTCATTCACCTCTCTTACCTCTTTCTTATTTATTTTTTTCGTTTGATTTATCTAGCTCTGAAAGATGAATATTTAGATCTCCCACTATTATGGTTTTACTATCTATTTCCTTCTTGAGCTCTGCCAGTTTCTCCTTTATGAATTTGGATGCTATACCACTTGGTGCATATATATTGAGCAGTGTTATTTCCTCATTGTTTATACTGCTTTTAATCCGGATGTAATGAACTTCCCTGTCTTTTTTAATCATATCTATTTTTACTTTGGCTTTGTCAGAGATCATAATAGCCACCCCTGTCTTCTTTTTTTTCATTTGATGCCCAAAAGATTTTACTCAAGCCCTTAACCTTATACTTGTGTGTGTCTACCCGCCTCATATGTGTTTCTTGTAGACAACATATGGTAAGATTTTGGTTTCTGATCCACTCTGCTATTTGCTTCCATTTCATGAGCGAGTTCATCCCATTCACATTCAGAGTTACAATTATCACTTGTGCATTCACTGATATTTTTGTATCCTCCCCTAGACCCACTCCTTCTTCTTACCCTATTTTCTTTTAAACCAGTGATTTGCTTTGAGCCAGTATCCCTTATCCCCTATTTTGAATAACTTCCCTTTCTACCCCCTCCCTTGTTATTCCCCTCTTTTTGATTTTAAAGGCCTAATGAATTCCCTCCCCTTCTTCTCCCCTCCCTTTTTTGACCTCCCCACTCCCTTGCTCCCTTTGGTTTAACCCTTCTGACTTTCTCAGTAGGGTTAGATAAAGTTTTTTATCCGAATGAATAATAAAGCTACTCTTCCCTCTCAGGGTTGATTACACTGAGAGTAAGGTTTGATTATTACCTCTTAATTCTCTCTTCCTCTCCTTCTTATAATAGTATTTATCCCCTCCCCTTCCCATGCCCTCTTTGTGTGTAATAGAATATCCTATTTTTCTTATTTACTCAGATTTTTCTTGGTGGCCCCTACTATCCCCCCCCTCTTTCACACCACCCATGTCATCTTAGACCATTTAGTATCCTATACTCTCCCTATGAATTATTCTTCTGATTGATATAACAGTGAATATCATAATAGTGAATAGAGTTCACTACAGAGAATTATACATAGCATTTCTCCACATAGTAATACAGATAATTAGATCTTATTTAAGCCCTTAAAGAGTCAAATTTTAAAAAAAACTTATAAGTTTTCTTTCTTTTCCCTCTGTTTCTTATTTACCTTTTCATGTTTCTCTTGATATTTGTGGTTGGGTATCAAATTTTCCATTTACTCCTGGTCTCTTTTGTGCAAAAACTTGGAAATCTTCAATTTTGTTGAATGCCCATACTTGCTCCTGGAAGTATATAGTCAGTTTTGATGGGTAGTTGATCCGTGGCTGAAGGCCCAGCTCTCTTGCCTTTCTGAATATCGTATTCCAAGCCTTGAGGGCTTTTAGCGTGAAGGCTGCCAGATCCTGTGTGATCCTGATTGGTGCTCCTTGATATTTGAATTGTCTCTTTGTGGCTTCTTGTAAGATTTTTTCTTTTACTTGAAAGCTCTTGAATTTGGCTATTATATTCCTGGGTTTTGACTTTTCTGTGTCCAGTGTAGAGGGTGATCTATGGATCCTTTCAATGTCTATATTGCCCTCTTGTTGTAGAACTTCAGGGCAATTCTGCTGAATAATTTCTTGTAGTATGGAGTCCAATTTTCTATTGATTTCTGCCTTTTCTGGAAGACCAATGATTCTCAAATTGTCTCTTCTAGACCGGTTTTCTTAGTCTGTCAGTTTCTTATTAAGATATTTCATGTTTCCTTCTATTTTATCAGTCTTTTGACTTTGTTTTATTTGTTCTTCTTTTCTTGAGAGATCATTAGCTTCTAATTGCTCAATTCTAGCCTTTAAGGACTGGTTTTCAGCTATACTCTTTTGGTTTTCGGCTATAATCTTTTGGTTTTCCTTTTCAATCTGGTCATTTCTGGTGTTCAATTTGCTTATCAGTTCATTTGATTTCTGAGCCTCACTTTCCAATTTCAAAATTCTGCCTTTTAAGCTGTTATTTTCTTGCCAGATCTCTTCCATCTTCTTCAACATCTCATTTTTGAACTCTTCAATAGCTTGTGACCAGCTTTCATTTTTTTTGGAAGGTTTGGATGTGATTACTTGTTTGTCCTCCTCTGTTGTCTGGATTTTCTCTGTGTAAAAGTTGTCAAGTGTTCCAGAGATTTTCTTGATAATCTTTTTCTTCTTCTGGAGTTCTTGCCTTGCCATCGTTAGCCCCGCCCCTTTTCAGGTTTGTCTTCACACTCAGGGTCTGCCTGAGCTTTCTAAGCTCCCGGGGGCTCTGGTCTCCTTGTCTTCAGGGTCAGACCTCCTGGTAGACCCCAGTCTGCCCCTCTGCCCAGGGCTCCTTCAGCAGTCTCAGGGGCTGCTTCCAAAGCCACACTCCTGTCTGCTCCGGGTCCTCACTCAAGGTCCAAGCCTGTGCTGGAGATCTTTATTCAAGCCTTCACCCATGCAGAGGCTAGGGAAAGTCTCTGCCTTAGAGATCTTTATTCTCGCTTAGGGCACTGTCTTCACCCATGCAGAAGCTAGGGAAAGTCCCTGGGCTGGAGATCTTTATTCGTGCCTGGGGCAATGTCTTCACCCTTGCAGACACTTGGGGAAGTCCCTGTGTTAGAGATCTTTGTCCCCACCAGCGCAGATGCTCTGGAAAGTGCACGCCTCCCAGCCACTTGGGGTCCCTTGTCTTGCAGCACACAGGTACAAGCCCTGGGGCTGGTAGTGATTTACTGGTTGCTGCAGTCCTGTTTTCACTCTTGTGAGTTGGCCTTGGCATTGTGGGAGGTGTGTGGTGTTGGGGGTGGGGGAGGGGCTTCTTCTTCTCGTGTTTTAGTGAGAGCTGTTTCACCCCTTTATAGCATGGAGATGCCCCGATTCTGCGTACCTTTAATGCTGCTCCCTGTTGTGGGGTTCCTTTGTTCATCTGGGTTCGTTTTTATTTCCCCTTGAGGAGTCCTGTATGCTTCTGTTAGGAGAGATCGAGCAGCTGTTCCTTACTCTACCACCATCTTAACTGGAAGTCGCGAATAGCTTTTATATCTCATCTGGTGTCTGTCATCAGAAGATGACAAGGGGGGCCAGTGGATTGGAAGTCTTGGGGTTTAAAAAAATAAAAAAGAATAAAAAATAACAGACACCTTTTTTCCCCCCTATCATTATGAGTTTTGAAGAACATTGAATGGTTTTGATGGCTGGATGGGAAACATTGTTGAAAGGAGTTTTTAAAATGACATTTTTCTGTGTTACATCATTTTAAATAATGAATAAACATAAGCATAATGGAATTTCAGACTATGTGTTTCAATCAACTGTAAAATAATAAAGATATGGTGCTCATTCTCTACTAACATACCTTTTGAGGAGGATTTCAAATCATGAATAGATGACTAAAAAACTTTTTATATGTTAAAGGACAGTAGACATATGCATCGATGAGAGTTGATAGAACATTTTTTAGTTGCCAAATTTTTTTTTGTATTAATAAGGTCTATTATTTTTCCAAGTCTTTCTTATTTTCCCTTCCTTTACATATCTTTGATATTGATCCCTTAGTGCCTTCCCAGTTTTCTTTCTTCTTGTATAAACCTTTTTTTTTTTGTAGATGTGAAATCAGAGCTGAGAGTTTCAAAGTGACTTGCTGAAGGTCACAGAACACATTAGTGGTGAGGAACTCAGACAAAGTTTCATGGATGGCATAACATTCAAGCTGAAAGGTGCATGGGATTTAGATAATAACAATGGCTGATATTCACATGGCATCTTAAGCTTCACAGAGTTCTTTTGTAAATTTAAATAATTTGATACTACAACAATATTAGTCAATATGATCCCTATTTTAAAGAGAAGGAAACTGATACTCAAAGAGACTAAGGTCTGATCTGGCCTATAGTTCTACAGATATTAAATATTAAAGATAAGAGGTGAACTGGGATTTTTCTTTATAATGTGTAAATTTCTCTCAATTATAAGTAAAAACCTTAATTCCTTAATTTTTATTTTGTCTCATGGAAAAAGTTATGTTTGAAATATGCAGGGAGTGACAAGATCACAGCTGTGCTTTTGGAAGACTACTCTCACTACAGTTTAGATTGAATTGCAGGTGTGAGTGGGGAAGGTTAGGGAAACAGAAGTAGAGAAATCAGAAATGGGAAATATTTCATAGAGAACTGTGGTAGTAATTCAGGCAAGAGATAATGAGGTCTTGGGCAAGGGTGGTAGCTGTAGGAAAAGGAAAGAAAAACAGATCAGCCATGTTTCAGACATAAACTAGCCCTTACCTAGAAAATCTTTGAAAGTTGGGACATAGGAATGAGAAATCAGCTATGACTGGTAGGTTATAAACCTTCAATGTTAGAAAAACTGACAGAATCAGTTCTGCCTATTTTAGTTTCTATCCATATTCTTATTAATGGTCATATTGACTGGGCTAAAGATCTGCCTTAGAGGACTTTACCTTTTCATCTTATGGTCTTCTAATCTGACATCCTACTATCCTGATTAGAAGGAAGTTCGTGTAGCAATTAAAGTACTTACTTTGCAAATCTTTGTCCCTTTCCTGATTTGGGTAAAAATTCCCAAGATGCTTCTAGTAGATGGGCTTCATGTAATGCTGCAATTAAACAAATTCTTCATCCGGCAGTCATCCTTCTGTTAATGAGTCTCCAGACTAGTCTTAGAATGATATTCAGAACCCATCACTGACTAGACTCACCCTAGCCATGAGGGTTTTACTAGCTTTAGAAACTTGGCCAGAGGTGAAGGTTTAGAGAGCCAAAGGTCCCTTCCAAGTCATGGTGGAGGCTTGGGGGTAAATAATTACCAATTAAATACATAAAATTTACGAGATTCATTAAGCAAAATGATTTTAAACAAATATATAGATTTAAAAAAAAACACATTTCCAGAGATATAATCAGGTGGACTGAAATCAAGAATACCAGGATTCAAATTCTACCTTTAACCATGTGACCATGGGTGATTCAATAAAATTCTCTCTTTGAGTCTCAGTTTTCTCATTTGTAAAATGGGAACAATAATACCTGACATACCTCTATGACAGGGTTTTTGAGGCTCCAATGAAATGAATGTAAATTCATGTAAATGTAAATGAACAAGTACTTTACAAAACTGTACCCTCAATGGCTAGTAAGTGCCTGGCATACAGAAAGCACTGCATAAAATTCTTGTTCACTGATTTAAAGAGCAATATAATATCAATTATTTTTTTCACAGGCATTCTTTGCTTTTTCTATAACTTAAGCATTGCTTTGTATTTTGGTTCCATCTAACCTTGGTACAGAAGGAGAAACACAGCCTTGAAAATGAAAAGTTCTGAGTTCAGATCTCATCCTTTAACACTTACTACTTTTATGAACTTTAAATACTTATCTTCTCAATTAAGGATTTCTTTTTGGAGTTGATCTGTGAATTCTTTCAATTTCAATTTTATTTTCTTGTTCAGGGGCAGTTTTCTTTGATAATTTCTTGTAATATGATATCCAAGGATTTTTCTTCATCATGGCTTTCAGGTAATCCAATAATTCTTAGATCATCTCTCCTAGACTTGTTTTCTAGACCAGTTGGTTTTTTTCAATAAGATAGTTGATGTTTTTCTCTATTTTTTTCATTCCTTTGATTCTGTTTTATTGCTTATTTATTTCTCATGAAATCATTAGTTTCTAGATGCTCAGTGCTGATTTTAAGACTTGGTTTTCTTCTGTCAGTTTTTGGTTCTCCTTTTTCAATTGACCTATTTCTTCTTGCATCACTTTCATTTCTCTTCCCCACTTTTCCTCTATCACTAATATTGGTTTTTGAAGTCTTTTTTTGAGCTCTTCCAGAATCTGTGCCCATTACATATTTTTCTTTTGAACTTTGCATGTGTTTCCACCTTGTCTATACCTTCTCTTTGTCTCCATAAAAAGTCTTTAGAGTTAGGTGCTTTTTTGATTGTTTGCTCATTTTTTTCTATCTAATTATAGGTAGGCTCTGATTTCTGGGGAGTTGGGGTACCCTCTTTAATTTCATTCCTTCCTTAATGTTATTTTCAGTTTATTTTCTGGGTTGTTACTAGTATACCAGATTGCCTGAGGGCTGAGTGCTCTGAGAGTCCCCTCCCCCTGATGATTCAATTGACCCTTGAGATGCTGATAGCTTAAAGACTTTCCTCAAGCTTGGGTGTAAGCTTTTGATCTCACTTTGAGTCAGGTGCTAATCATATTTTAGCCCCAGGCTTAGGCTCACATTTTTGGTCTCTAGGTGTTCTTGATTCAATCAGGCACACCCTTGATTGCCCTGTCCTGGAGCTTCTCTACTTAGTTTTGGGCAAAATGATTCCAGGGAGGCTTCCCCTGAGAACTGTGTCCTCACCCTAAGCCCAGACTTGGATTCCTGGCTTCGTTCTGGGTCCAATCAGGTCCACTTGGATTGGCCCCTTCAGTCCATATTGCTTTGGTCTGGGGCTCTGGACTTCCTCACAGTTTTGCAATTTGAAAGGGTGTTAGTTGGCTTGGACCACTATTTGCCTGGCAGGATCTCAGGGTCTGATTTAGTTTGGGATTAAGTTCAGAACCTGTGAGAGCAGATATGTGGGGTGGTGGGGTTGTGGTTTGATCTTGGCTTGTACTTCAGTCACTGCTATGCCTCCTGCTAGCTCTGCTCCCTCTCACCTCAGTTCCCTAGATGATCTCTGCCTACCTTTGGGGTTTTTCTTTCTTTGAAGGTTGTTTCCTTCAGTCTCTGTTGGTTCTTTCACTCCTATATTAATTTTGTGGCAATATTCTACTCTTGGTCACAGAGGATTTTCATGTGAAACCGTGCTGCTACTGCCCTTGTTACTCCTCCATCTTGGCTTCTGAACACTTGTCTTCTCTAGACTTCAGTTTCCTCATCTGTAAAATAGTTAATGGCCTCTGAAATTCTACCTCTTCTAAGTCAACAATCCTATGAAACTGGAAAAAGTCTCTTCATTTTCAATGAGAGGTGTGGGTTCAAAGACTTCTAAGATCCCTTCAAACTCCAGTTCTGTGAAGTCATATGTCTGTTACTCAGTAGTTAAAATAAAAAGTGGGCCACATTAGGTGATTTTTCTTCCATCAAGTGATTGAATCAAATATTCCACCTGGTGACCATCCTTCTGGTAATGAGCCTCCAGGCTGTTCTTTGAGAGATATTCAGAGTGTTTTTAATATAGGTCAGAATGTAAATTCACTTTAAAATATTGATTATGGAAGAAGTTATGTTTGGATTGTGAAAAGGGTAGGGGAAAATGTGCAACGAATAGTGGAATTTCCATTCTTATATTGTCCTAACCATTCTAAGATATTTCTCCTTAATTATATTTGACCAATAGCAACCTGGGAAAGCAGATGGGCTTCCCAGTGGAGTTTCTGAGCTCTGACCCAGCTTGAACAGGCCTCATCCTTGTACCTCATCACTTTTAGACTGAAGAGCCTGGTAGTGAATGAGGCATTTACAGAGAAGTACATTAGCTGCTTCTGGCTACTATGAAGCCATTTAGGAAAGAGCAAAGGAAGCACATGTTGTCTCCTAAAGACACCATTAGTTATGAACCACTCAAGGGCATCCTGGGGATGGGAAAGAGAAAATGTACCTCTACCTTCTACGCAGTAATTAAGCAGCAAAGCCATGGAGCCTAGGTTGGTACTGGCACAGTTTTCAGGGATTTTTTTAAGACTTGCACTTGAAATGTCAGCGAGCAGTTTAAAAATCTAAAAGAAAAAAAAAAAGACCTTTCAAGGCCACCAAGGTTAGGAAGCCTCTTGATTGGTTTATACGAGAGAGCCAAAGGAAAAGAGATTTTTACTTCCAAGGTGCATTGTGGTAGTTGGCCAAACAAATTATTCTCATTGAATAGTTTGTTCCCAGAAGCAGCTTGAGTACTAATCCTGGCCAAAAGGACTACTGGTTCCACATCTTAATGGATATAATAACTGTGATGTTCCTGTCATTGTGAGGGTCCAGGCAGGTCCTAGTAGGTTTTGTTAGCTCTTTCACCTATATTGCTCTTCCACCCCCCAACCCCACCCCACCCCATTTTCTGCGATCAGTAGCATTGCTTCTTCTACCCCAAACCCCACTCTAAAATAGCCTGAGAGCTATTCAGACTGGGGATTTGGAATTGGACAAGAGGAAGCCTTAGGCTAATACCCCAGCAGTGTTCTAGGAGAAAAAAAGTACAGAAACCCATGATAGTAAGCATGAAGAACTTATTTCACTTTATCACTGATGAATAATTCAAGATACCAAAAGAAAATAAGAAAAGGAAACAATATAAGAAATATACTTCATTCATGAGTACCTGCATAAAACAATTTTAAATATTTACACTTTCATTGATATATTTTGTTTTTACTTCGCCTTTCTTTCTAAATATATCTCCTCTATCCCTGAGATAGCTGAGTGACAAATTACATAAAGCCATGAGCCTGGAGTTAGAGAAACTAAACTTAAGTTCACATCTACTTCAGACACTTACTAGTTCAGTGATCATGGACAAGTCACTAATTTATGTCTTTCTCAGTTTCTTCAACTAAAAAATGGGCATAGTAATAAAATTCACTGTTAAGAGGATCAAATAAGATTAAAATTTAAATGCATTCTAGCTCAGTACCTGACAATAAATATGTCCTTTCTTTCTTCCTTCTTTTCCTTCTCTTCTCTTCTCTTCTCTTCCCTTCTCTTCTCTTCTCTTCTCTTCTCTTCTCTTCTCTTCTCTTCTCTTCTCTTCTCTTCTCTTCTCTTCTCTTCTCTTCTCTTCTCTTCTCTTCTCTTCTCTTCTCTTCTCTTCTCTTCTCT
>NC_058135.1:51875676-51887990 GCF_016433145.1 Gracilinanus agilis
CTTTCTTTCTTTCTTTCTTTCTTTCTTTCTTTCTTTCTTTCTTTCTTTCTTTCTTTCTTTCTTTCTTTCTTTCTTTCTTTCTTTCTTTCTTTCTTTCTTTCTCTCTTTCTCTTTCTCTCTTTCTCTCTTTCTTCCTTCCTTCCTTCCTTCCTTCCTTTTTTTTCTTTCCTCTCACAATGCCATTCTTCATAAGAAAGAATAAACACATCAACTAAGTACAACATTATTATGCACAATATTCCACAACTATATTCTCACATCCAATGTTTGTAAAGGAGGAAAGGGAGAAGATGCAGTGGCTATTTAGTGAAAGACAATTATATTCAAGACACTGTGCAGGAGGCAAAGAACATGATTGTTCTCAATGAGTTTTTATTCCAATCAAGAAAACAAGATGCAAAACAGATCAAAGAAGAATGAGAAAGTCCAAAAAGAAAGATCAAATTGCCATGAAATTAAGGAGGGGAGAGATTTACATGATAGCTTGAATTTTGGTCTATTAACTCTTATTCAGCAATATCTAAACAAGTCAAACTGGGAGTTCAATATACACATTGCTTTACTCTTTACTATTGCACTTTAGAGTCTTAATTGTGAGTCACTGGGCTGCTTCTTACTTTTGTCTCAGTGCTACCAGCCTCCTCTTTCTGGAACTGCCTGAAGCAAGCTTCTTCAGGAAGTAACAACTTCCCTCAATAGCTTTTCATTCTAATTTTGGCTCTGCCTTCAGGCAATTCTCTAGAGTAGACCTTACCTCCTCAAGTTCATCACTGTGCCAAGTTTCCTGCCTGAACTCATTAACCACATTTATTTAATTAATTCTCCCTCAGACATCTTTTTTTTTTCAGACAGACATTGAGTGGACATTAGCAATTATGTTTAAAAAGACCAGATTTTTTATTTTTTTAATTTTTTTTAGATTTGAATATTTTATGTTTTTAGAAAAAAAATTTCCATGGTTACATGGTTCCTGTTTTTCCTTTCCCCTTTACCTCCCCTTTAACTTGCCCCCCCCCCCATATCCAACACACATCTCCACTGGTTTTAACATGTGTGATCAGTCAAGACTTATTTATATATTATTGATAGTTGCATTTGTGTGGTCATTTAGTGTCTGCATCCCCAACCATATCTGCCTCAATCCGTGTGTTCAAGGGGTTGTTTTACTTCTGTGTTTCTACTCCTGCAGTTCTTCCTCTGAATGTGGGTAATGTTCTTTACCATAAATCCCTCAGAATTGCTGAGCATTGCTGCTATTACAGAAGTCCATTACATGCCATTTTACCACAGTGTATCTGCTCCTTTCAGTCTTCATCAATTCCTGGAGGTCAAAAAGACCAGGTTTTTATTATGGTCACAAAGCATATGTAAAAAAAACAACGACAAAACGGAATCTACCAATAGAGCATATAATTCAAAAGATCAGAATTATCACCAGTCTGTTTTGTCCCTCCCAGAGAACAATGAACTGCTCCCATAGGCCCTTGAAACATTCCTGGCCACCAAGTTTAGGATATTAGGAAAATGTCTCTGTGACCACATGCCCTCTCCTTTAAACCATCTGACTCTGCCATGTTCCATTGAGCTGTCTCATTCCCAGATGTCCAAACATGGGTGTTATTTTTGACCCAAAGATTCAAAGTTAGAGATTCATCTAGTGGAAAATAGAGCTAAAGGTACAAAGACATCCGTCCATTGGGCTGTTGCTGGTATATGGCACACCTTGATTTTCAAGCACACTATGTTTCCATGAACATTGTCCAAAGGGCTCAGTGAGGCCATTAGTACCTTGCTTGTAATGGATTTCATTCCATTTGAGCTAAGACAGGTTTGGAGATTCAGTGACACAATTTGGGTTCCATTAACACTTAGTAGCTCTTCTGGAATTCCATATCCAGTGAATGAGTCTTTTACTTAGCATGTGCATAGTGGTAGAAGAGAGTGAATTTTATAATAGCATCTGGCCATTTACAGCAGAAAACTAAAGATACTAATAACAAAGTACATAAAACAGTCCAGGAAAATTCATGTTCCACCATTACTGACATTTTCTGGTGACCAAAAGATATCTAAAGAAAATATATTGATATATGGTATCATTTGAAAACTTCTTTTTGTCAATTTATTAAAATAATTTCCTAAGAATGATAATAAAAGGCCTATTTTTAATGTTTCCCAATTATTTTTATATGATCATTTTCCCCCTGACCCAAGACAAAACTCAATAAGATATATAGTTTGTTCTTCTTTATAGAGAACTTTAGGACATCTTATATTGATACTTAATATGTGCATTCAAAAGAATGTCTGAGAATTTTTTATAGTAATTTACCTTACCTACTATAATAGAATTCTAGAAGAAAGCAGGAACATAGAAGATCCTGGGATCATCAAGTATAAATAACTACAATGAAACTATTTCTGGAGATAAACATTTCATTTTCTAAAGACTATCAAAGAAGATTGTAGGAATTTTTGTGCAATACTATGCATATTACTTATATAGACAAATAATTCACTTCAACAAAGAAATCAATGATGCAAACATTTATTAAGTGCATGTTACATAAACTGTTAAGGATTTCTTTTTTTCCTGTTACCAAACCTCAAACATTCTAAAAAAAATCATCATCATCATCATCATCATCATCATCATCATCATTTCCTCTTCCTCCCTCCTCCTTTTTCCTCTTCCCTCTCTTCCTCCTCCTAGTCTCCCCTCCCTCTTCATAGGCCAAGTCCAGGACTCAAGCAAAAAACAGATAGCACTGAACAGCTATCAAAGTATTCAACCAAATAACAAGAATGTAAATAATTATGATTATTTGGCAAATATATGCCAATATTATTTTTGTTGATCATATTTATTATAAAAATAATACAACTCAACTATTACACAGTGCTTTCATAGGAAAAGGAGGCAAAAATACTCAATACTACACAGTAGTTGAGGAATCAACTAATGTCTTTTTTTGAGTGCTTCTATGAATATGGCACTGTGCCAGGACACTGAGGAAGCTCAAAAAAAAGAAAATAAGTTTTTTAGTGAGAACTTATTACAACCAAGGCCATATAATAGGTGGAGAGAATAAAATGTAAACAGATGCAAAAGAGAAGATATTAAAGTGATTTCTGTTCCCAGACTCTGAAAAAAGAGAGATCATAGCTATTAGTTATTCTAAATATCTCAGTCTTCACTGAAAAATATAATGTTTAAGTTGATAAGCCAAGAATTTGTAATATGGACCCAACAGTTTATAATGAGTATGAATAATATTGTTATTGTTGGACGAAATGGTTAGTTTTTCTTTACAAATGACACACATGCCAGAACTTGATATAGAAATCTAATTTGTTGTTCGCACATTAATTATGCCCAAAAATCTATGCCTTATTCTGTTTTTGCCTCCTTCCCACCTCTCCCCCCCCTCCCTAAAGGGTCAGGTAATATAATATAGGTTATCTATTACTATATAATACATATTTCCCTGTTAATCATCTTGTGAAACAAGACACATACATATATGGCTTACACTTGAGAAAAATTCATGGAGGAAATAAAGTGAAGAATGGCATGTTTTAATCTGCATTTGGACTTCATCTGTTCCTTTTGTGCTGGTGGATAGCCTTTTTCATCTTGAGTTCCTCAGAGTTGTCCTAGATCCTGGTAATACTCAAGTCATTCACAGTTGATCATCATACATTATTATTTCTATGTACAATGTTCTCCTGGTTCTAGTCACTTAATACTTCATATAAATTTTTCTAGCTGTGTCTTTAGTTGTGTGATCATCTTATTTGTTATTTCTTATGGAACAATAATATTCCAATGCAATCATAAATCACAACTTGTTCAATCACTCCCCAACTTATGGATATTCCTTTAGTTTCCAGTTTTTTGAAAGCACAAAATGAGCTGCTTTAAGTATTTTAGAATATATGGTTTCTTTTTTATTATTTCTTGATTACCTTAGGAAATGAAACTAATAGTGTTATTACTGGATCAAAAGGTATACATAATTTCATAACTCTTTGAGTATCATCCCAGAGTGCTCTCCAAAATGGTTAGATCCGTTCACAGTTCCACTAACAAGGTATTAGTGTCTCTAATTTTCCACAATTTCTCCAATTATATATCATTTTGCCCTTTTATCATTTTGGTCAATCTGATAAATGTGAAATGATATCTCAGAGTTCTCTTGATTTGCATTTCTCTAATTAATAACATCTGGCAAACTCTTCCAATATGTGTATATATATACATATAGATATAGATATATAAAATCTATTTATTCTCATGATCTTTTCCAGCTAACTCCAAACAAAAGAGTAGGGGGGGTGGTACATGTGTGTTTCTGTTTTTTGTTTGTTTGTTTGTTTTATCTGTGATTCATTAAGTTCCATTTCTTTCTTTTCTCACCTCGCCTCCTTCTTGGTCAATCACTGTCACTTTTAATTTGGAATTTTATAGTTCTGTTAGCTTTCACCATCAGTTTGTTATACAAAAGTCCATATTACTTTCATTTTATTCCTCCATTTCTCTAGTTTTGGTTTACTATAATCATGAAGATTGAATAATAGCTTCATGATATCCTTTTTTTTTAACTGAGTTCATTTATTTATTTGTTTGTTTGTTTATTTATTTATTCATCATTTATTTATTTATTTATTTTAGGATATTTTTCCATGGTTACATGATTCATGTTCTTTCCCTCCCCTCCTTCCACCACCTCCCATAGCCAACAAGCTATTCCATTGGGTTTTTCATGTGTCATTGATCAAGACCTATTTCCATATTATTAATATTTGCAATAGAGTGATTGTTTAGTCTACATCTCCATTCTTATCCCCATCTATCAAGCAGTTGATTTTCTTCTGTGTTTCTGCTCCCATAGTTCTTTCTCGGATGTACATAGCATTCTTTCTCATAAGTCCCTCAGAACTGTCTTGGATCATTGCCTTACTGCTAGTAGAGACGTCCATTACATTCTGTGTTACCACAGTGTATTGGTCTCTGTGTACAATGTTCTCCTGGTTCTGCTCCTTTCACTCTGCATCAATTCCTGGAGGTCATTCCAGTTCACATGGAAGTCCTCCAGTTTATTATTCTTTTGAGCACAATAGTATTCCATCACCATCAGATACCACAATTTGTCCAGCCATTCCCCAATTGAAAGGCATCCCCTCATTTTCCAATTTTTTGCCACCACAAAGAGCACGGCTATAAATATTTTTGTGCAAGTCTTTTTCCTTATTATTTATTTGTAATATAAGCCCAGCAGTAGAATAGCTGGATCAAAGGGCAGGCATTCTTTTAAAGCCCTTTGGGCATAATTCTAAATTGCCTTCCAGATCAATGGATCAATTCAACCAATGAGTGGTTAGATCAATTCACAACTCTACCAGCAATGCATTAATGTCCCAATTTTGCTTCATCCCCTCCAACATTTATTACTTTCCTTTACTGTCTTATTAGACAACATCATATCCTTTTCATCTTAGGTCAACTCCTAATTTATGAAGCAAATCTTTGGCATTTCTTCATGTGTTTCCTGGATTTTGTTCCTAGTCTACATCCTTTATTTGCCACTTCTTTCTAATTCTTTAATATCCATTTAAAACAAAGTTTAAAAAAAAAAACAAAACTTCCCTGCCGGTCTTCCAAACCTATCAGGTAAAATTTTAATGTTACTTCTCTGCTTTCCCCCTTTCTCCCTCCTTTACTCCTTCTTAATATTAGTAGTTTTCTTTTTTTTTTCTTATCAGGAAAAAAGGTAATAACAAATATTAATCTTTAAAAAATAATTCCTACCAAGAGAAAGGTTAGCTCCCTTTCTTCCACAGTACTGTCTTCTGACCTTGTTCACTCAGTTAAGCTATAAAAAAAGTTTCATGTACACCCTGGTAGCAGGAGACATACATCATTAACATATGTGGAAATTGGCACTAGAAATTACATGATCTAAAATCATAGGATATTATATCAGAGAACATCTACTCTAAGCCTATCATTTTACAGATGAGGAAACTTGTCTCAGTTCATTAACTCTTATTTAAGTTTCTGATATTGGAAGTAATGAATTGACTCACCTTCAAATCCCATAAGCATTTATTAGGGACCCTCTGGCCTTCCACAGACCAGGTTTTATCCTCGGGGATGACCCCCCAAATCATATTTCTCTCTGGATCATTTTGCCCCTTTACCTAGAATTGCCTTTGGGAGTTCTCAGACTGTGGTTTCTCTGTCTAGCTCTTCAGATTAAAAGGTTCCCAGCTTCTATAAAAGCTCTTGAGATAACAAGACATATATTTGGTACAGGACAGCTTTTATTTTGCCCTTAGAGAAAATCCATAAAAACTATCAGTACTTCCTGGTAAGTTTTAATTTCACCCCATAGAACTATATAGTTATTCAACCTTTTAGTACTACCTAAAGGTTTGAACTCCCTTTTGACCAGAAGAGATTCTCATATGGGCTTCCTTAAAAGGCAACCCTAACTTTACATTTTGTCCCACTTCACTCAAGAAATACATATAGGTATCCAGCCTTATAATAATACCCTAATGTTAGTTAGGTAGCTTTATAATCATTTATTCTGCTTTGTCTAAATAAAAGTTATAATGGAAAGTCCAAACTCTTTTGCCAACTCCTCTCCCCAATCCCTCATTATTGTGGTTGAGTCTATCCTGTTGATATCCAAAACCAGGTGTCATGTTTATATTTATTGTCTTTCTCCAAAAGGATAGAACTGCTCAGTTACCCCCCATTCTCTCTTAGAGGTCTAAGAACTAGGGAAAAGAACTTCCTCTATTTAGCCATGAGATTCCCCTTCCTTGGGGCCATGTGGTCAAGTTCAAACATGTACCTGGCACTTAGTGGATTTAGATTTGGTGTAGGGTCTGGTTGTAATGTCTCTAACATATTCAGAATGAGTTTGAAAGGTTCTGTTTGTAAGTGCCTTACAGGATGATATACTTGGTGTAGGGTCTGGTTGTAATGTCTCTAACATATTCAGAATGAGTTTGAAAGGTTCTGTTTGTAAGTGCCTTACAGGATGATATACTGTTTGAGTAGCTTATTTTCTAAAACTTGATCTTGTTTTGAATAGATCATATCTAGAAGTCTATTTGCTAAGAAATGCTTTCTTTCTCAGAATATTTTAACAATTGTAGAAGATTTTTGGTTCCTGAGGGGTCATAACTGTGTGTATCTTGTGAAGTACTCAGTCACCATCATTGTATAACTTGCATTTTCACTATTTCCTTCCAAACACAGAAGGTCAGTCAGACAAACTCCAAGGAGCTGTAAATACTTCTATTCTCTTCTATTCAGTTTGAGCTGGTTGTCTTTCTTTGCTCAAAATAGCTACAAGTCTCACACTTCTTGGTAACATCTACAGCCTTACTGGACCAGTAAAGTCAAAAGCTTCAAATGGCTCATATAACCAGATCATTATGGTGAACTTTCATGTCCATCAAAATACATAGAGGTCAAAGATAACGTGACTCTAGGGTCAGATGCCAAAGTCAAATAGAAACAGGCCAATAACCTCAGATAATAATCCTTTCAGGTAACACATTGACTTAAAAATCACATATTAACATTATCTTTATTCAGTTATATTCTTCTTTACTTTGTTGTGTTTCTCAATTATATTTCATCTGATTTAGGCTTTCCTTGGCGTTGTGGGCTGGTATTGTCTAAAGATTGTGTGTTTGACACCTCTGCAACCACACCATTTTTTATTTTTTTAATTAAGTTTATTTAATTAATTGATTGAGAACATTTTCCCAAGGTTAAAGGATTCATGTTCTATGCCTTCCCTCCTCCCACCCCCTCCCATAGCTGATGCACAATTCCATTGGGTTTTACATGTGTCATTGATCAAGACCTATATCCATATTATTGATATTTGTGCTATGGTGCTCATTTTGAGTCAATATCCCTAATTATATCTCCATCCTCCCATGTGATCAGGCAGTTGTTTTTCTTCTGTATTTCTACTTCTATAGTTCTTCCTCTGAATGTGGATAGTGTTCTTTCTCATAGGTCCCTCAAAGTTGTCCTGGATCATTGCATTGCTCCTAGTACAGAAGTCCATTACGTTCAATTTTACCACAGTATATCAGTCTCTGTGTATAGTGTTCTCCTGATTCTGCTCTTTTCACTCTGCATCAATTCTTGGAGGTCTTTCCAGTTCACATGGAATTCCTCCAGTACATTATTCCTTTGAGCACAACATTATTCCATCACCAACATATACCACAATTTGTTCATCCATTCCCCGGAAGGGCATCTCTTCATTTTCCAAATTTTTGCCACCACAAAGAGCACGGCTATAAATATTTTTTTACAAATCTTTTTCCTTATTATCTCTTTGGGGTATAAATCCAGCAGTGGTAAGGCTGGATCAAAGAGCAGACAGGCTTTTATTGCCCTTTGGGCATAGTTCCAAATTGCCTTCCAGAATGGTTGGATCAATTCACAACTCCACCATTAATGTCCCAATTTTGCCACATTCTCTCCAACATTTATTATTTTCCTTTGCTATCATATTAGCCAGTCTTCTAGGTATGAGGTGATACCTGAGAGTTGTTTTCATTTGCATTTCTCTGTTTATAAAAGACTTAGAACTCTTTTTCATGTGCTTATTGATAGTTTTGATTTCTTTATCTGAAAACTGCCCATCTATAATAGGGTAATGGCTTGATTTTTTGTACAATTGATTTAGCTCCTTATATATTTGAGTAATTAGGCCTTTGTCATAGGTTTTTGTTATAAAGATTTTTTCCCAATTTGTTACTTCCCTTCTAATTTTGGTTGTATCGTTTTTGTTTATACCAACACTTTTTAATTTAATGTAATCAAAATTATTCATTTTACATTTTGTAATATTCTCTATCTTTTGTTTGGTCTTAAAATATTTCCTTTCCAATAGATCTGACAGGAATACTATTCTATGTTCACCTAATTTTTACTTATAGTTTCCTTCTTTATATTTAAGTCATTCACCACAACCATAACACTTTGATTCTCATTTGGACCAATATGGTATATTTTCTTAAAAAGAGAAAAGGAATATTTGTGGTAAATGAAATTAAAGGCCTAGCCTATCTTTTTTTAGCTGTATCTTTCTTGTTCCTTTTGAGAACATCCAATTTTTATTAGGAAGCTGAATTTTATTCCCAATAAATAGTAACAATATTCCCAAATAATGGAACAATTAGTGTACCAATATTAACCCCTGTAATTAAAAGCCATATTGAGCTGAAGTGTTGAATTCTTTCTTTAAACCCTTGTTTCTCTTAACATTCTGTCTTAAAATCAGTACTATGTATTAGTTTTAAGTATGAAGACAAGGGCTAGGTAATGGAGGTTAAGTGACTACCCAGTCACTTAGCTAGGAACTATCTGAGGCCAGAATCAAATCTAGGACCTCTTATCCCCAGGCTTGGCTCTCTATCCACCTAGCTCCCCCCAATGTTGAATTCTTAATAGTTTCCTTCTGAATAGGAGCAGACACCTATATGAAATGGTACACCTCCATGAAGCACCACAGTGAGAAAGATGAACACAAAATTCAATCACTTTCTATACAAGTAAATCCATGCATTTATATTACATACAATATTCATTGTTGTGTCTAAACTATATGCATAGATGAGGCATGCATGTGTATGTCTGTATAAATGTGTGCATGTGAGAGAACATGCATGTACAAATTGCCAACTAGAAATATTCAGAAGTTTAGATCTAGCATTTTGTGAAATCTGTCATAAGACAAGGACTGAAGATACCAAGTTTTGAAGGCAAACCAATGATTTTGCTATTTAAAAGAAGCTATACTAGGGGCAGCTGGGTGGCTCAGTGGATTGAGAGGCAGGCCTAGAGACTGGAGGTCCTAGGTTCAAGTCCAGCCTCGGACACTTCCAGCTGTGTGACCTTGGGCAAGTCACTTGACCCCTACCGCCCACCCTTACCACTCCTGGGCCAAGGACGGTCCCTAGCCTCGATGAAAAAAGGAGGAGGGTTGGGCCTCAGTGACCCTGAGCGACTGTGTCCCATTGCCTACTGGTTGTGGCCCTATGCTCCTAGAATGGAGTCCCAGGATAAAAAAAAAATACTAAAAAAGGAAATCATGGACAGTGCAAAGTCATTGATAAACCTTTTATTTCAGGCACAAATGAGCCTGGCACAGGCAAAATTATTTGTCCCAAAGAAGCACTCAGAAGTAGAAAAACTGAGGGCGAAAAAGAGAGACAATGAGACAAGGAAGTAGAATAGTTACTTCAGAGGATAAAAGGAGTTAGTGGTATTTACTGTGGAGATGAGAGTCCTCTGCTTTGGTGCTCCAACTTTCAACTTTCTGATTATTACAACTAATCCATTCAGGAGATGATTGATTGGAGGCTTATCTGCTCAGCTAGAGAAGCATGATATTTCTAACCTTCCCCCATCCCACAAAGCAGTGAGACTACAAGGTCATTCATCACACTAGGTCTGCAAACTAACCTCCATACTTTTTCTTTAGGTTAAATGAAATGTCCAAAGTCATAAACTATCAAGTGAGAAAGGTATGAGATGAGAACCTTTTCCCTACTACTAGTATAACACTCTTTTCATTATATAACCTGTCCTAAAAAATCCAAATTAAAACCTTTTCTTTGAGTTAGATGACAGTAGCAGATTGTCTCAATCTCCAGAAAACCACTCAAAAATGAATTTGTATTACCCAATAAGATCTAATGGGCCTAGCCCTTCACAAACCATGAAATCTGGATGTTTTCAACTTCATTTCCTGTTAGACCCCAAAGGTATATAAAGGCAAGGGATTTCTTTTTTTTTTAATTTTTTTAAAATTATTTAGTTTTTTAAACCCTTAACTTCTGTGTATTGGCTCCTAGGTGGAAGAGTGGTAAGGGTGGGCAATGGGGATCAAGTGACTTGGCCAGGGTCACACAGCTGGGAAGTGTCTGAGGCCGGGTTTGAACCTAGGACCTCCAGTCTCTAGGCCTGGCTCTTAATCCACTGAGCTACCCCACTGCCCCCGGGCAAGGGATTTCTAATAAACAAAAGTTCAACAACTAACTCTCTAGAGGAAAATTGCACAATTTTGACACACTTTGAAGTTTAATCTGGGCAATGACCATTTCTCCCTCATTTTGTTAAGGGTAAATTCTAGAAAATTAATAAAGAAGAAAATTAATTCCTGATTTGTAGCTGAATTTGTGAATTTTCTAAGTATGAATGCTCCCATGGAAAACTTCAAAATTAGTTCTCTTAGCCAATTTAAGCTGGGTTCAGCAGACCCAGGCATTAAGTAGGATATAGATGTAGTGGGAATCCTCAGTATTCATAAAAGGAAACCAGAAAAGTCAAGACAGGTCACAAACTGGTGGGAATTCAACTTCTAGGTATGGGGATTCTCTGATTCTTGCACATTTGTGGTATAGAACTATCAATATGCATATAACTAGGAAGACCCTGATTGCTTAGCTAGCAGGGTCACTGCTGGCTCATTCCAGAAATATGCAGGAGGAAGTTGAAGAGAACACCAGGACTACTTTTGTGGGAAAAGACTCAGATCATGTGTCTAGTGGTTAAGAATAGTCATTTTGTAAGCCAGGAGCAAAGAGAGCTTCACTTGGTTTGCTTGTTAGCATGTATGAGGCAGTTGTCTTGAGCTGTGTATATTATTTCCTTAATCTTTTAGTTTGACAATACATAGCATCACTCTAGCAATGACTTATTTTTTAAACCCTTACCTTCCATCTTAGAATCAATACTGTATTTTGGTTCTAAGGCCAAAGAGCGGTAAAAGCCAGGCAATGGGGGCTCAGTGACTTGCCCAGAGCCACCAGCTAGGAAGTGTCTGATGCCAGATTTGAACCCAGAACCTCCCATCTCTAGTGGCTCTCAATCCACTGAGCCACCCAGGTGCCTCCAATCTTCCAATGCCTTTTGAGGCTATATATTTCTGTGGATAAAATAAAGACATAATGTAATAGATCCAGTGGAAGAAGTTAAGCCTTTAGACCTTAATAGGAATACTAGGGCTTTATCATTAGAAATTTTAAAACCAACATCATTAATTTCATTTTTTCCTCTACTAAGGAAATAATATTTATAAAGATTTTAGCAAAATGTCTAGAAAATAGACACATAAATGCTCACTCTCTACCTCCTTTTCTTCCCTCCTACAAGAAAGAAAGGAAGGAGGAAAGGAAGGAAGGAAGGAAGGAAGGAAGGAAGGAAGGAAGGAAGGAAGGAAGGAAGGAAGGAAGGAAGGAAGGAAGGAAAAAATAGGAAGGAA
>NC_058135.1:51892900-51912847 GCF_016433145.1 Gracilinanus agilis
CTCTCTCTTCCTCTCTCTTCCTCTTTCTCTCTCTCTTTCTCTTTCTCTCTCTCTTCTCTTCTCTTCTCTTCTCTTCTCTTCTCTTCTCTTCTCTTCTCTTCTCTTCTCTTCTCTTCTGTCTCTCTCTGCTCTCTTTGACTTTCCCCTGCCTCTCTCATCTCTCATATTTATAATAAATGCTAGAAATTATAATTTTACTGTTATTATTAATAAAGAGACACATAGCTTTTGAGTCAAGGAGACTGGTTTGATTTAAATCAAACTACCTCAGACAATATTGACCTTGTGTCTCTGGGAAAATCACTTTAATTCTTAGGGTCACAGGCAACTCTAGAAGAATAGAAATTAGAAAACAATGATCAGATAAGTGTCACAAAAGGGATTTTCATTTCCAGGAGTTCTTTACTCCAATTAAAACATAGGTCCACCAAAGAAACAAAGCAATCACTCTGTAAGTATGAAATAGGCATCTCCATGCCCAGTACTATGACAACCATAGAATACACTCTGCTTGTGTAAGAAGACTAAATAGAAGCCTTCTTACCTCTTCTGCTGTATCATAAGCTCTTTGAAGGCAGGAATTGTGAATTATTTTTATATGCTTTGCAGGACCTATCACAGTGGAGTGTGTATGGAAGATATTGTTTAGTGTTTGTTAAAAGAATGACCCAGAGAATCCATTGCTGTTCCTGCTATTCCTTATTATTGTTCTGTTTTGATTTGGGATTCTATTTGCTACCCACCACAACTCCAATGCCCATGATGACAGTACTTTGAACCTCAAACTTTAAGCAATGAAATGACTATGATTATTTCTGCCCACCTATATTATGCCTATGGCATTCAGAGAAAAGGTAACAGCTTGGGACCTGGCATTGCCTACTAGATTCTTGATATTAAACACACAAATAACCTTCTGAAACTTGTTCCTCCTTTAGCACATATCAACCAAGTAGAGACTAGAGATGAATGGATCAGGTGGCAGGTTGCAGTTTCTTGTAGTAGTTTCTCTTTCTATTCCTGTTTGCTGTGGCAGAAAAAAAATAAATATATAGGCAAGATCAAAGAATCTAGATAAATGGACCCCAACTCTGAAAGATCAGGAATTTGGAAGATACAATTCCAATACTGTTCAATTACAATGAAAAGAGGAATTTAGTTTAGTACACAAGAAGATATTAGTTGGCTACAGAGCACATACTTGGCATACTGACTGCCAAGTTTATTAGATATTTTATAGTCCTGGGGACTACAGAAAATGGATCCAGTTCCCACATGCTGCATCAACAAGAAATGGGAGTCAGTCAAGCCACTGATATATGATGCAGCCATGAATATGCCAGACACCAGGACTAAAATGAATCAATCTGAAACTGTTAAAGAGAAACATTGTCAAATACTTGCCAAGTTTGATTTTTAATTCTTATCCTCTCCTCCACATTGTCTCTGATGCCCTTTGGGAAGATTTACCAAAATGCATGTTATTTCTTAGATTTTGATACTTTCTAGAAGCATTTTCCTATCATAGATTTTCTTTTTTACCCATTCCCACCCCACTCTCTTTTCTGATGGTTGTAGAATAGGAGGTTACTGGGTTTGATATCATTGGGATCACAGGACATCAGAGCAGCAGAACTAAGAGATCTAATCCAATCCTGGCATTTTACACATGATAAAACTGAATCCCAGAGAGGTAGAGTAATTTGTTCAAGATTGGAAAGCAATTTAGCAGGAGAGTCAGGACTGGAGACACACTTTCTCATTTCAAAGGAGAAGGGATAATAAATCAATCGAGAAGCACTTATTAAACACCTACTATGTGCCAGATGTTAGGCTAGGTGAGAATCTAATAAGCTCTTCGATTTTGCTGTGCTGGCTCAAAGGGCACAGGGAGAAGGTTAGGAAATATGTCTTGAGTTGGCATGTGGGGTAAAGGGATAGGAGGCTTTATGGGAGCTGGATTGACTAATTTTAGATGATGTCTAATTGCAGCTCCAGAACATGTTTTCAATTGGCAGACAGTGCTGACTGTTGGAATGTGGTCAAGACCCATTTACAGAGCATGCCAGGGAGCATTAAATGATAAGGAGAGAGAACGACAGAGGAAGCCGCTAACACAGCGATGACAGCCAACCACCTTGACAGGCTTGGTGAGCAAAGGCATTGAGGGATTTAACTGGGGGATCACAAGGAGTCTGAGGACAGGGAGGGAACCTTGCTACAGAAGGTGACCTTTGCCGTAGCATTCACGGAAGGCAAGCTTTCTGCCAATGGAAGAAAGCCAATGGGCTGGAACGCTCAAGTTTTACAGCAAAATCTCACCCAAGCACAAAACCAGCCTGACTCTGATTAGACTGTGAGATCTAAGGAGATTCTATTATACATAGACATTGCTGCATGCCGAATTACCAGAATTTATATATTTGGATAGAGAAGAGATGATCTCCTTGTTTTGGCATTTAAGGTTCTTCACAACCTGGCTCCCACCTATGATTTTTTATTTTAATCACATATTACTTCTCTTCCCACATGTTACATTTCAGCCAAATTGGTATTCTTGCTCTTCCTCACACCCAGTACTCCATCTCTCACCTCTGGATATTTGTATAAGGTATGCCTGAAGTCTGAAATGCACTCTCTGATCATTACTCTCTGACAGAGGTCTCTTAGAATTGCTAGTTTCTTCCAATTTTCTTGCTGCTGTTTATTATTTTTCAGTCACATCCAACTCTTTGTAAGCTATTTTGGAGTTTTCTTGGCAAAGATATTGAAGTGATTTGCCATTTTCTTCCCCAGCTCATTTTACAGATTAGGAAACTGATGAAAACAGGGTTAGATTATTTGTCCAGGGAGACAGCTAATAAGTGTCTGAGGTCAGATTTTAATTTGTGGCTTTCTGACTTCATGCTTGGTACTCTATCCACTGTACCATCTAGCTTAACCTAGGAAGGAGTAGAATTAATTTCTTCCAAAGCTCAGCCTACTTGTCACCTTCTATGTGGAATTTTGTTTTATTTTAGGCTGCTAGGTGGTAAATGTGATGGACATGGAATTAGGAAAACCTGAATTCAAATCAGAATTTGGTTCTTTATAGGTTTTGTGATCTTGAGGAAATTCTTAACCTCTTTCTTCCTCAGTTTCCTTGACTGTAAAATGGGGATGGCAAGGTTCTTGTGAGCATCAAATGAGATAATATTTGGAAAGTGCTTAGCATAGTGCCTGATACATGACTGTTGTTTGTTATTTCTTTTCAAAGCACCAGTGATATCATTGGATGATGTTTTGACTCGTGCATGAATTATATTTAAGTGAAGCAAAATTGCACAAAAGCCTCAGTCTTACTCTCCCTTCCAGTATCATGAAAGTCCAATGGCAAGGCAAAAGTCAGTATGATTGGTGATGGCCTAAGATGCAGTGGATGACCGTGGCATCTTTGATATCTGACCAAGCTCTATGCATTCCACAGTACCTACTTCAGCTACTGTCATGACCTTGAAACATTTTTTTTTCTTATCTGGCCATTCCACCAGAGCAAGTCTTTACATTCTTTGCATAGATACCTCCTGTAACTCATTGACAGATTTGTGGCCTATTGGCTAACCTCAACCTAGTTTAACTCACCTGCCAAGAGAGTTCACTAGAATGTGGTCATTATGCATCCTACAGCTTCTTGGAGGTACAGGTGAGAGTTGACTGTCAGCTGGACACCAAAGGTAGATGGAAAAGGGTTTGGCAAGCCCTTAACACAAGAAGTTCTAGTCCTTCCTGTGTAGGCATGTGGCACAATAGTGAACAGAACACTGACTCTTACACCAGATGCACTCATCCTTCTCTAGAACATCCATGCATGTAGCCCCCAGTAGTGAGAATGTACTCCAGTAAAATCTAAACCATAGCCTAGAAATAGCCAGACATGTAGGATACTCCTCACATGAGAAATCATACCATCCTCTCCCCAAATACTGTATATTTCTTCCAAGAAATTACTGATGAAGGAATTCTGTGAGAAAAGAGTTACACATTGACATACCATTTATCAGCCTATAGAAAACTCCATTTAGAGCCACTGAGGTAATCTTAATTCATTGTCTCCATCTTGTGAATCATTGACTTCTATTATGAATGATCTATTCCATCTGTTTGATTCAAACTCTCTTTAAGTATGTACCTGAGGTCAATAAACCTTGTCACTGATCATCAAGAGGCCTGTGAGTCTGTCTGTAAGTCTGTCTATGATCCTCTTGATCCCAACCTCATTCCTCTTATCTCATTCCGTGACCCACAAATAACTTGTCCAGCTGGACTCTATACATACACCTCATAGTAGATGTTTAAAAAGATTATTCCCTTCCCCTTTTATTCCACTTTAGCTACTGGTATTCACCCTCTGCATACTATTATTTTTATTTTTTCTATTCTTATATTTTCATATTTTGTCTCACCTTATACATTGCAAGTTCCACAAGGGCAAGGACTCATTTTCTTTCGTATTTTTTATGCCCAGAGCTTTGCATAGTAGTGGCTTATTTAATAATTGCTAATTGATTAATTGATATTCTATTTGCTAAAAAAAGATAATGCTGGTTATAAATTGTTCCTTTAAGAAAGAAGAAAGGAAAAGTCAAGGCCAATCTATAGGAATCAGATCACAGTACAGAAATCAGGAGCAGGTAAAAACAGGATAAACATTTTGCTAATGAGAGATCACAATCTTGTGTCTCTACTCCAATATTTTAGTGCCTTTTAAGGCGTATCAAAAGCTTTAAGATAATTAATATGCTCAGATACCAATTAATGAGAATTGAAAGGACAGATTTTTTATCTGTGCTTTCAGTTCCCATTAACTAAGAACTCGGGGTACAATGGGTCTATCCCAGGCCCAAAAAGCTTCAGCAGAAGGTACTGACTGTGGTGGCCACAGTCTACACTCAGGTTGATAGAATTTGGTTATTCCAGCTCAGTCAAGAGGAAGGCATTGGGACACATATGGAATTGCTCATTGGCTACTGGAGGGGGTTGGGAGGAGGGAAGGGAAAGAACATGAATTATGTAACCATGGAAAAATATTCTAAATTAATTAATTAAATAAAGATTTCAAAACCAAAAAAAAATAAAAGATAGCTATCTAAATATTTTTTAATAATTTCATGTGGCCCTTGTTAAGAGCCCCTCCTCTAATTGTTAGCCATTCTCTCTACCCTCACAGCAACTCCAGTTGTTTTGAATTTGTTTGGCATATACCTCATGTGGATTTATATTCTATATATATTATGTATGTGTGGATATATATGTGTATGCTGTGGTTTCTCCCATAGTAGGATGTATGTTCCTTGAAGATGGTTCTTGTCTTTGTATCTCCAGCACAGAGCAATGCCAAGTATATAACTGGTGCTTAATAAATATTTATTGAACTGTAGAAAAGAGTAAGGCATTGGAGCCTTCCATAAAGAAGAGTTATAGGCAGAGATTTCTCCATTTTGGAGAAAAGGAAGATAGAGGCAGAAAGTAGTGTCAGAGGATGGAGCTGTTGATAGCTACAGGAGGGCAGTAGAAGTGTGTTGGCCAAGGCCATGCTAACTGAGATCAAATTCATGGTATAGTCCAGGAGTCGGCAACGTATGGCTCTCGAGCCATATCTGGCTCTTTTGAGGGTCAGACATGGCTCTTTCTGCAGGAGCCATAAAGTCTATTTTTTTTTTCAGGCGCTGTTATAGGAGCGGCACTGTGAACACTGTACGATTCTCACGAAATTACATTTAAAAAAATGTGGCGTTTATGGCTCTCACGGCCAAAAAGGTTGCCGACCCCTGCCCTAGAGGATTCCTATAAGAAAAGGAAATACTTAACCTGGGCTCTTCAAACGTAGTCTGAGCTCTCCTTAGAAAACAGATGGTGCTGGGAATCCCTATCACAAGACACCTTCATGCAGAGACAAAGATTAGCTAGGAACCATCTGGTTATCAAATACATTTTGTGACATCAATGGACCTATAACCATCTAACAGAATATTAGTGAAAGTACCTACTGATGAAATCAGCAATTTAGATGCTTAACCTGGTATCTTGGCTTACTATCACAGCTCAGAAAGGCAAAAGTAGAATTCACAATGTTTACATTAATACATAAACACATAGATATATTATTTAATTATATAAATGTCATTATATATATTTAAATATTTTCTACAATTTATTTATATATTTTAGGTATATATGCATTTACACACATATTTGCAAATAAACATTTGCATACTGAATATTTATGGACATATATGGGAATATGTGTGTATAAGCAGTTGCTTGAATATATATGTACGTGTGTATGACATATGTATATACATGCATGCAATATACTTATACATGTGTGTAAAGATATATGTATATGTATGTGTATGTATATATGTATATGTATATGTATGTATGTGTATATATATGTATATATGAATATATATATACATATATATATATACACATATATATATGCCTTAATTTTGGGCAGCAGGTTTGCATTTGTCTCCAGAGAATCAGTATTTGTCACTCAAGTGACAAGTTATTTATCTGACATTAAACTCAGTTCAATAAAAGGTATATAATGGAAAGGAGTCATCAAATAAGGGTTTTCCACTTGGTTTCCTCATCACTCTGCCCCTATCCAATCTATCCTTTGAAAGATTCTAGAAAGTATCCTATGTGTGCTTTTGTATCTCTGTTTATGCTGAAGGGAACTTGACATGCATCTGGTAGAGATTATGATAATTGCTAACACTTCGTTAATTAATGTTAATGGCTAAAGGAAAAGAGAACAAAATCAGTGTTCTTTGGTTCTGCCTTCCCCAGCAGTATTGAGCCATGAACAGGAAGAAAAATAAATGGCAAAATAAGTGGGAAATATTTTGGAAAATGGTGATGAAGGGTCACTATATATAATTTTGCTACTGTACTTTCTGAAGGGAGAGCCATTTGATATATAACTCCAACAAATTGGTGGTGATTGTTAATGTGCGCAAGAACAAAGGAGAAAACACCAAGTGACTAGGGGGCTTTCAGGAATGACTTAAACATGACAAATAAACTCCAAAATGGGAGAAACCAGTAGCTATGTCAGAAATAAGAAAATAGATGTGGAAAACATGAGTTTGCAGTTTAGGACAGATGGTATTGTACAAAAGAGAAAGGCGATGAAAGTCATTGAACTCTAATTCTTCATCCTCTGCTATTTTTCTCTAAAGAAAGTAATCTTTAAATTCTGAAGCAGTAGTTTTTAACTAAAGGTACATGATGGTTTTTTTAAGCATTTTTTTTGTCAGAGGCAGCTTTTATTTATTTTTTGAACATTTTTTAAAAAATTAATTACTTTAGAAAAATTTTCCATGGTTACAGGATTCACATTTTTCACTTCCTTCTCCCAATCCCCATCCCATAGCTGACACACAATTCCACTGGGTTTTACATGTATCATGATCAAGACCTATTTCTATATTATTGATAATTGCACTAGAGTGATTTTTAGAGTCAGTATTCCCAAACATATCCCTATCAACCCATGTGATCACACACACACATAAATGTGGTATTTGTTTTTCTTCTGTGTTTCTACTCCCACAGTTTTTCCTCTGAATGTGGATAACATTCTTTCTCATAAGTCCCTCAAAATTGTTCTAGGTCATTGCATTGCTACTAGTAGAGAAGTCCATTACATTTGATTGTGCCACAGTGTATCTGTCTCTGTCTATAAGAAACCATTATTTTTAAATTGAATTTCAACACTATTAGTTTTTTTTAATATTTTACTTTGTGAAGGTAGATAGGCAATGCCATGGATCAGCACACCAGGCCTGGAGTCAGGAAGATATGTGTTCAAATCTGGCCTCAGACATTAACTAGGGCATATCACTTAATCTTGTTTGCCTCAGTTCCTCATTTGTAAATTGAGGATAATAATAGTACCTATCTCAAAGGACTGTTGTGATAACCATTTTAGATGATAATAATAAAGTACTCAGCATCGTGCTTACATATATTAATCACTATATAAATGTTAGCTATTATTATTTTTATTAACCTAGCCTGTGTTCAGAATCTTTGCTCCAAAGGATAAACAAATATGATTAAGAATAAAATGTAAGGTTGAGGCAGAAAAGTTCTTTTCACTCTAACTTCCTTACCTTACCATAAAGAGAAAAAATGAACCACACCTGTAGTAATTCATATTCTGACATGAAAAAAATGGAAATACTCAAAAATAAAGAAAAAATAAATCACTCACCAAACATTTTTTAGTATTTTGTATGGGCCTGCCACTGTATAAGAGAGTCATTATTAAAACAAAAGCTAAGTTGTTGTTGCTATCAAAGGGCTTGTAGAATAATAGTCTAATACAAAAACAAACACACACATACATAGGTAATTCCCAAATCAAACATATTTAAGATTAAAAGGAGAAAAGGGATTCACCCTTGGTTGATCCAGGAAAGGTCTTCATCAGAAGGTGGTATTTGAGCCGAGTCTAGAAAGAAACCAGGGATACTAAGACATAAAGGTGAGGAGGGAGTCCCTTCCAGATGTTAGGGATAGTCAATGAAAAAAGTCACAGAGATGGATGATCCAGTCTTAAGAATAAGGAGCAGCAAAAGTCAATGTGTGAGGAGTGGGGGGGAAAAATGTGTAATTATTGGAGTAGGAAAGGAGATGAAGAGGGATGATGTCAATGGGATTTAAAATGTAAAGGAGAAAAGAAGGGTAAGCTTAGGGCCATGATTTCCATTTTTTAAGTAAAATACAAAGTAAGGTCTTCAGCTGAAACAGAGGGACTGAAGATGGGAGATTCACAGTTGTAAAGCTTATTTGAAAAGCTGGATTTCCATGCCTAAAGAATAAGGACCTAGAATGAGAGCTTCTTTAAATCTTCTCTTCTTACAGTCCAGCTGCCTTCTTACATGGAAGTTTCCTCAAAGCCCATAGCAATCTCATTCTAGAATATCCCTCTGCCCTATAATTCCCTTCTCTAATTGGTGAAGAGTTGATGAAGGTCCAGTCTGGAAGCTCTAGAAAAGAGAAAAACAAATGCTCCTCAACAATGGAAGGGGAAAGAGCCAACCAGTCAAGAAACAAATCTGAGAAAATCTCCCTGGAACAGCAGGAAAAAGTCTTAAAGATTAAAATTCCAAAAGAGAACTTCAAGTTATAGTTCCCAATCACACAAACTAACAATTAAAATCTTTAAAAAGAAAAGATACATGAGTAAGAGCCATGAAAATGAGTATACATATATACATATGTGCTCATACACACATATATTTATGTATGTATATATAATATATATATATATGTATACTCTAAATGAAAGTGGAGTAAACAAAATGTAGGAAAAAACATAATATTCATCAGAGATCATAGAACAAATGAAGGAAGTCAAGGATAGTACATACAAATGATATTGGAAATTAGAATTCTTGAGGTAGACAAAAAAAAAGACAAATCAAAAAGTATAGAACTTAGAAAACATAAAAGAGAATTTGGATTGAGAAAGAAATTTATAGATTTCAATCTCAAATGCCAAGATAGAAGTACATTTAGATAAAAAAGTAGAAAATGACAACTTTGAAAAATCATATAATAACTATAAACATCACAGGGATTGACCTGGAAGATTGGAAACACAGATTTGTGTTTAAGATGTCAACATGAGAGGTTGGGAAGAAGTTCAACTCTCTTACATGAATCACAGAAAATATATTCAAAGAGATTCCAAAAGGCCAATGTTTATTTAAAAAGCAGAAAGTGAGACAATAGACTCATCTATCTCCTTTAGTGTTACACCACACTTTCCCCTCTCTCTATAAATGCAAGCGAGAAATGAGAAAAAGGAGTCAGAAACCAGGAGAAGGAAACCAAGAGATCACAATTAGCTCTGAAGTCAACTAGCCACTGCTCTAAGGTCATGGAGGGTTTTAGCACCTAACCCTGCCTTACCCCTTCTGCTGTCCAATCTCCAATCTCCAATTTCCAACTGCCTTTCAGATGTCTTAAATGGGATGCCTTTTACATAGTTCACTCAACATATCCAAGACAGAACTCATTATTTTGCTCCCTAAATCTTTCCTATTGCCTTTTTATCATATTATCATACAGGCAATGTAACACCTTGTGACAACATCCTTCTAAGGCCTCAGACTAATAAAATATTTTTTTTAAAAAGAAAACAAAAACTACAACAAAAAAAGAAAAGTGAAAAAAATTTATGGCAATAAACTAGGCACACAACATAAAGAGTTATCTTTAAAAGTGGAGAAACCAACTCAATTAGGAAACATAATAGTCAAGGCTATGAATCCAGTCCACTCTATGTAAATAAAAACCCAAACAGTTGACCACTATTTTTATTTTTATTTTTAAAAAGATTTAAAAATTTTATCTTTTTAGAAAAAATTTCCATGGTTTCATGATTCATGTTTTTACTTTCCCCCTCATCCCCATAGCTGATGCACATTTCCACTGGTTTTAACATGTGTTAAATCAATCAAGACTTATTTACATATTATTTATAGTTCCATTAGTGTAGTTGTTTCGAGTCTATATCCCCAATCATGTTCGCATCAACCCATGTGTTCAAGCGGTTGTTTTCCTTCTGTGTTTCCACTTCTGAAGTTCTTCCTCTGAATATGGGTAGCTTTCTTTTCCATAGATCCCTCAGAATTGTCCTGGGTCATTGCATTGCTGCTAATACAGAAGTCCATTACATTCTATTTTACCACAGTGTATTGGTCTCTGTGTACCACAGTGTATTGGTCTTCTGGCTCTTCTCCTTTCACTCTGCATCAATTCCTGGAGGTCTTTCCAGTTGACATGGAATTACTCCAGTTTATTATTCCTTTGAGCACAATAGTATTTCATCACCAGCATATACCACAATTTGTTCAGCCATTCCCCAATTGAAAGATATACCCTCATTTTCCAGTTTTTTGCCACCACAAAAAGCATGGCTATAAATATTTTTGTACAAGTCTTTTTATCTATAATTTCTTTGTGGTACAAACCCAGCAATGCTATGGCTGGATCGAAGGGCAGCCAGTCTTTTAGAGCTCTTTGGGAATAGTTCCAAATTACCATCCAGAATGATTGGATCAGTTCATACTCCACCAGCAGTACATTAATGTCCCAGTTTTGCCACATGCCCTCCAACATTCATCACTATCCCCTGCTATCATTTTAGTCAATCTGCTAGGTGTGAGGTGGTACCTCAGTAGTTTTGATTTGCATTTCTCTAATTATTAGAGATTTAAAACATTTTTCATGTGCTTATTGATAGTTTTGATTTCTTTATCTGAAAATTGCCTATTCATGTCCCTTGCTCATTTATCATTTGGGTAATGGTGTGATGTTTTTATACAACTGATTTAGCTCTTTGTATATTTGAGTAATTAGACTGTGTCAGAATTTTTTGTTATAAAGATTTTTTTCCAAGTTTGTTGTTTCCCTTCTGATTTTGGTTGCATTGTTTTTGTTTGTTACATTTATTATTTCTGCACTTTTGCATTTGTTTGCAATATTTCTATGCCCCATTAAATGGTCAATCTTTGTGAATGTACCATGTGCAGCTGAAAAGAAGGTGTATTCCTTTTTGTCCCTATTTATTTTTCTCCACATATCTATTAAATCTATTTTTTCTAGGATTTCATTCACCTCTCATATCTTTCTTATTTATTTTTTTATTTGATTTATTAAGATCTGAAAGAGGAATATTTAGATCTCCCAACAGTGTGGTTTTACTATCTATTTCCTTCTTGAGCTCTGCCAGTTTCTCCTTTAGGAATATGGATACTATACCAAATGGTGCATACATATTGAGTACTGTTATTTCCTCATTGTCTATTCTGCCTTTAATCAGGATGTAATTACCTTCCTTGTCTCTTTTAATAAGATCTATTTTTACTTTGGCTTTGTCAGAAGTCATGATCTCCACTCTTGCCTTCTTTTACTCCTTTGAAGCCCAAAAGATTTTGCTCCAGCCCTTGACCTTAAACCTCTGTATGTCCACCTTATAGAAAACATATGGTAGGCTTTTGGTTTCTAATCCATTCTGCTTCCATTTTATGGACGAGTTTATCCCATTCACAT
This sequence comes from Gracilinanus agilis, assembly GCF_016433145.1. Taxonomy (NCBI): domain Eukaryota; kingdom Metazoa; phylum Chordata; class Mammalia; order Didelphimorphia; family Didelphidae; genus Gracilinanus; species Gracilinanus agilis. The sequence continues at coordinate 51,905,018 of NC_058135.1, forward strand.
TTAGAGTTATAATTATTAGTTGTGTATTTCCCAACATTTTGATATCCTCTCCTAGTTCTACTCCTTCTTCTTATGTTATTTCCTTTTAAAAAGTGGTTTGTTTTAAATCAGTCCCTCTTGTCCCCTCCCTTGATTAACTTCCCTTTCCACCACCCCCTTATTGCTCACCTCTTTTTATTTTTTAAGGCCTAATGAATTCCCTACCCCTTCTCCTCAGCTCCATTTTTTGACCTCCCCACTCCCCTGCTCCCCTTGGTTTGTCCCTTCTGACTTTCTCAGTAGGGTTAGGTAGAATTCTATATCCCAATCAATATAGCTACTCTTCCCTCTCATGGTTAATTCGGGTGAGAATATCATTTAAATATTACCTCTTAATGCTCTCTTCCTCTCCTTCTAATAATAATGTTCATCCCCTCCCCTTTCCTTGCCTTCTTTTTGTGGTATAGAATATCCTATTTTTCTTATTCATTCAAGTTTCCCTTGGTGCCATCTACTATTTGCCCCACTTCCCCCCCATATCATCTTAGATGATTTAGAACTCCAACCTCTCCCTATGAATAATTCTTCTAATTACTATAATAGTGATTACAGTTTTTGAAAATTACACATAACATTTCTCCATATAGGAATACATAAAATTTGATCTTATTGAAGCCCTTAAAGAGGCAAATTAAAAAAAAACAGTTTTCATTCTTTCCCCTCTGTTTTTTTATTTACATTTTTTAATATTTCTCTTGGTTTTTGTAGTTGGATATCAAAATTTCCATTTAGTCATGGTCTTTTCTGTGCAAATACTTGGAAATCTTCTATCTTGTTGAATGCCCATACTTTCCCCTGGAAGTATATATTCAGTTTTGATGGGTAGGTGATCCTTGGTTGAAGACCCAGTTCTCTTGCCTTTATGCATATCATAGTCCATGCCTTGCAGTCTTTTAGTGTGGAGGCTGCCAGATCCTGTGTGATCCTCATTGGTGCTCCTTGATATCTGAATTGTCTCTTTCTGGCTTCTTATAATTTTTTCTTTTACTTGGAAGCTCTTTAATTTAACTATTATACTCCTGGGGTTTATCTTTTCAGGGTTTAGTGTAGAGGGTGATCTATGGATCCTTTCAATGTCTATATTGCCCTCTTGTTGAAGAACTTCAGGGTAGTTTTGTTGGATAATTTCTTGTAGTATGGAGTCCAAATTTCTATTAATTTCTGCTTTTTCAGGAAGACCAGTGATTCTCATATTGTCTCTTCTAGACCTGTTTTCTTGATCTGTCAATTTCTCAGTGAGATATTTCATGTTTCCTTCTATTTTATCAGCATTTTGACTTTGCTTTATTTGTTCTTGCTGTCTTGAGAGATCATTGGCTTCTAATTGCCAAATTCTTGTCTTTAGAGACTGGTTTTCTGTTATAATTTCATAATATTTTTCTATGGTTACAATTTCCAGGTTTTTCCCACCCCTATCCCTCTCTCCTCCCAGAGCTGAGAAGTAATTCCATTGCATCATTGTTCAAAACCTATTTCCATGTTATTCATACTTGTAATAGAGTGATCCTTTAACATCACAACTCTAATCATATCCCCATGAACCACATGATCATCATATGATTTCTTCTGACTTTCTATTCCCACAGTTCTTTCTCTGGATGTGGATAGCATTCTTTCTCATAACTTCCTCTGGATTGGCCTGGATCATTGCATTGCTGCTAATACAGAAGTCCATTATATTTGAATGTACCACAGTGTATCAGTCTCTATGTACAATTTTCTTGTTCTGTTCCTTTCACTCTGCATCATTTCCTGGAGGTTGTTCCAATTCACATGGAATTCCTTCAGTTCATTATTCCTTTCAGTATAGTAGTATTCCATCACCATCAGATACTACAATTTGTTCAGCCATTCTTGCTGTCTTGAGAGATCATTGGTTTCTAATTGCCCAATTCTGGTCTTTAAAGATTGGTTTTCTGCTATAATCTTTTGATTTTCCTTTTCGATTTGGTCTCTCCTGTTTCCCAGCTGTTTAATTTTGGTCTCCAATTTGCTTATCAATTCTTTTGATTTGGGGGCATCTTTCTCCAATTGGGCGTTTCTGTCTTTTAACCCGTCAATTTCCTTTTGAGCTATTTCCCCCTTCTCTTGCCAAATCTCTTCTGTCTTTCTCATGATTTCAGATTTGAACTCTTCAAGAGCTTGTGACCAATTTTCATTTTTGGGGGGAAGGTTTGGATGTGATTACTTGTTTGTTGTCCTCTGCTGTTTGCTCTGTTGTCTGGATTTTTTTCTGTGTAAAAGTTGTTGAGTATTAAAATTTTCTTCTTAATCTTTCTCTTTTGAGTTTCTTGTGCTTGGCTTGCCATTATTATTATTATTATCATCATTGTTATTATTATTATTATTATTATTATTATTATTATTACTATTTCTTTCTTATTCAGAAGTCTGGGTGAGGCAGACAAGCTCTCTGCCTATCATATCACAGTGGTGTGCACCCTCTCAGCTTTATCCTCATGCCCAGAGTTGGTCTGCACTCTTTAGGCTCCTGAGGTCTCAAGTCTAGTTGTTCTTAGAGTCAGGTCTCCTGGTGGTCCCCTTTGTTGCTCCTCTGCCCAAACTCCTTTAACATTCTCAGAGCACTGCTTCCACAGTCATGTACCGCTCTGCACTGGGTTCCCATCCAAGGTCTGTGCCTGAGCTCAAGGTCTGTGTTCAAAGTCCATGCGTTCTTTAGCCTCTTGGGGTCTTAAGTCTTGCTGCTCTCAGGAGCAGGCCCTGGTGATTCCAGGTAGTGGCCAAGAACTTAATGAATGCCCCAAACTTGCTCTAACTCTTTGGCACTGTAGTGGTGTGGGGGGAGGGAGTTGCTCAGCTCACATTTTAGTGAGAACTATTTCACCCCCTTAAAGCATGGAAATGCCCAGATCCCATGTTCCTTCAATGCTGCGTCCTTTTGTGGGTCCCTTAGATCATCTGGATTTGTTTTTATGTCTTCTTGAGGAGTCCTATCTGTGTGGATTAGGAGAGGTTAAACAGCTGCTTCTATTCTGCTGCCATCTTAACCCGGAAATTCTGACCATTATTTTTAAAATGAAAACATATTAGAATCTTTTCTAGCCCTTAGGAATTCATATCTTTTTGCATTTGTAGGCAATTTTATCCTAAAAGATGTAATGATGAAAAAAATATGCTCCCATTTCTAGGAAAAGACAAAGGTATTTAAAAAAAAAAAGATTAGCAGTTAATGGAAATAACAATTAGGAATCAACAAAATGCCAGTGGACCTAAAAGCATAAATATTCAAGTTTAATTTAAAATATTTGGAAAAGGGAAGGAGAAAGAAATGAATTAATATTATATAGAATAATGAAATATATACATATATATATAATATCTATGTATATAGAGACATGTGTATGTATATATGTAGGTTTATAGATATACATATATATGCATATAAATATACATATATTCACAAGTGTATGAGGCCTCCAAAGAATTTTGTTAGCATAAGCATATATTTAATTTATATGTAAATTATAGATAATTAATATGTAATTGTATATTTTAAATAGTAGACATATATTTATATAATTAGACATATAATTATATCATTATATATGATGAAATAATTAGTAAAAATAAAAATAAGAATAATAAGATTTAGCATGTTTTTAACACCCTTAATGTATCAGGGACTATGCTAAGTACTTTTAAATATTATCTTATTTAATCCTCACAACCTTATATGGTAGATGTTATTATTATCTACATTTTTCAACTGAATAAACTAAGGGAAGGAATGGTTAAGCCCAGGGCCATGAAGCTAGTAAGTTTTTGAGGCTAGATTTGAATCCATGTCTTCCTGACTCCAGCACTTTACCATCCATCTATCTCAGTATTGATCAATATTTGCCATATTAAAATGAACACATCTTAGTATTATTATTAAAATAGATTCACCCCCTCAGACCCCTTGAAAGAGTCCTGAGACCATTCTTTGGGAACTAATGAATTATCATAGGGGTCTTGTGCAATTTATCCCTACAGGGACAAATCAGAGCACTGGTTGGTTATCCCAAAAGTTCAATTTAAGCAAGATAAAAGGAAAAACTTCCCAAAATTAAAGTTGGACTAAAATGAAATAGGCTATTTCAGATGTTACAGTACATATCACTTTGGTGTATGTGTTGGATACAAAATCCTTACTCTTCCAAACCCCAAGTGTATGTTGAGGTTCTTTTCCATCTCTCACATTTTATGAAAACAAAGGAGAAAAGAATAACAAAGGAGAAGAGAGGAGAGGAGAGGAGAGAGATAGATGTCAGACATCTTTCTACGAGTTAAGGACAACAGAATGTAACTACACAATAGCAACAATAATAATGAAGCAATAAAAAGGAAAGGAAGAATATAAAATCTACAAATATACAAATTCAGAAATGTGCTGGAGGAAAAAGTTCAATTTTGTTATTATAGAAGCCTTGCCTATTACAAAGGGAGGAAAATAAAGAAAAAAACATATAAGCATATATGTACATATATATCTCATTTAATGAGAGATTAGATTTCAGAATAACCTAGGAGTTAAACAAATAAAAAATGGACACAGTAAATGGATATGTCTCTCTACTGAGAGTGTTACTAAAAAGTTCATATGTTGGTTGATGAAGATTTAGGATATAGAGAATTTTAAATCTCATTGATCTTAGTAGGAGGGAGAGTTCAAAAGAAGTGCAAATTCAAGATACAGATGCTACTTTAAAATAATTAAATATAATTAATTTGGCATAGGAGAAATAAACAGGACTAGAAAAGAAAGTCTCTGGGAAGAGACTAGGATTAAATTACTGTAACCAAAATAAAGTGGCAAGGACAAAGTCCTCACTTAGAAGTGAAAGAAAAAAAAAAGATGTATGCTAAAAAATAAATGAAGAAGGAAAATGTGCATTGTTTAAAGAACTCAACAAAATGAAAGAGGGTATCAAGAATGTATAAGGTAATGAAACTCAATAATTTGCCTCATATAAGAAACAGATCTAAAAATTATAGACACATTCAGAATTAAGATAATATTTTTGACATATCAAAATCTCCATGTGGAGATTTCAAAAAAAGTTTTGGTCATGCTATTAGAGGAATAAAAAATAAAAAGGAATAAACAAGGAAATTATATTTTGCTTAAAGTTTTTATGATTAAAGAAAAAACATTGTTAGTAAATATGTATGTACAAAATGGTGCTGAATCAAAATTCTAAAAGGAAACGTTTACTAAATTGTAAAAATTCTGAGATAGTAATATAAAAATTGTAGGAGGTTTTAAAGTTTCTTTCCCAAAGTTGGATAAATCTAAAACAAATATAAGCAAAAAAGGAAACTACACAACTGAACAGAGTTGAAAAAGTTAGATTTTAAAGTCATAGCATATGAACAGGAACATTAACTATTAAACATTTCTAATATCACATGATATAGTCACAAAATAGACATAGACCATGTTCTATCTTGAGGATGAAAATAGAACACATTCAGAAAAATAAACCATGTTCTCTCTAGGAGATATCGTATCTCTATTTAGAACAAAGAGATATTCTAAATAAATATAACAAGAAAGATGTATTAAGCTTCCTTTAAGATTTAGCATGACAAAATTAAATAATACAATGAAGAAAAGAGAAAACTGTAGTTCAAAATGGAAATTGATCTACCAAAAATAAATTTAGTTGTAATAAACAGTCTTGGAAAAAAATACTGAGATAACACACCAAAATGTTAGCAATACAAGTAAAGCATCAAGCAGAGGAAAAATTATATTTCTGGGAGACTTCCACTCAAGATGTTTATGTAAAATAGTTTAGCCTAACCCATCTCACATTATAAACACCTCAGTAAAGCACTTTGGTAATCCATATTGAGTGAAGGGTAGAAGAGTGTTTTCAGAAAGTCTAAAACGAGTAAAACCTCTGATATACAAATGAAGTTTATGCCACAGAAATAGACAAAGACAACTCCTGGTTAGTTATTGTACAAAGAAAAGAAAATGAGGATGGGACCAAGGTTATTACCTGAATTAGGTCTTCAGGAGATAGGAGAAAATGCCAGGGATCAGTACTGAGGATAATACCTGATTCTAACCACCCCATCCTGGAAGGCAACAGCAGCAGCATTGAGGCATGGTTTTCAGAGAGTTCAATAATTCTTAAATTATCTCTTTTGGCTAGTCTCCAGGCCAATATTTTTGAATAATAAATAGTTTATATATTCTTTTAATTTTTCAGTCTTTTAATTTTTTTTTGTTTTTTTTTTACCATTTACCTCTTTTGGATGGATGGAAGGAAGGAAGGAAGGAAGGAAGGAAGGCAATAAGGAAAGAAGGAAAGAAGGAAGGAAGGAAAATAATTTATATAGCTCCTACTATAACAGACAGAGTGCTAAGAACTTTTCAGTTTTTCAGTGGATCCTTATAACAACCTTGCGGGGTGGGGGTAAGTGTTTATTAATATACTCATTTTACAGTTAAAGAAACTAAGGTAAATGGAGGATAAGTGATTTGTCATGGATAACATGCCTAGTAAAGCTCTGGGGTCACACTGGAACTCAGATCTTTTTGCTTCCAGACCTTGACTCCAATTTTCTATCCAATCCAATGAGGGAAGTTTGGGAATATGAAATCATAAAAGGAAAAATAAAAAACTGACAACTAAGAATCACATATTGAAAAAAACAACAACTATATAATACTACAGGGGAAAATAGACTTTTAATAAAACTAAGGCTGTTAAAGTTTATAATAAATTCAACAAATGTAGAATAGGGATCCAGAATTTCATATATAATTTTTATATGGAAATATTCATTATGTTTAGAATAATTTTTTAGTTTCAAATGAGATTTTCAAGCATTTTGTGAAAATAACAAAACTAGCTTGCAGTTTTGAAGAAGTATACAAAAACAGGCAAAAAACTCTAGAAAGATAAAGTTAAATTCATTTGAACAATTAGAAAGGGCTAAATGATAAAGTGCTTACTTTTGAATTTCGCTATCTATGTTAAAGAAGGTTGAAAGAAAAATATAAAGCCTGAATATAGGTTTGTTCTGTTTTCTTCATTTTAAAAGATATAAATAAAGGGAAAAGAAAAGGAATGTATTATTTAACAAATTAGGGAAATGGGGAGGAATTTACTTATTTACAAAATTATAGAATCAGAGATGCTAATTTTGAATGCTGGCCTGACCTGATACATATTTAGCAACTAGATTTCTAGAAAAAAAATAATATACGAAGCATACATTTAAATTTAATCTTTACTGCTAACATTTTTTCCATTACTGCTTTAAATTTAGACAATATTTTTAAGCCCTTATTTGTAGCACTTGCCAGTTTCTGAGGTATATATCAAACTGCTTTCATTTCTGGTTAGAGAAAGTACCCTGTTTAGATGGGATCTCAGAGACCATCTATGTTAAAACTAACTTTTTTCCCCTTCAATCCTTTTAATTCACTTTTAGACACATACATTATATAGACTATACTTATAAAATGCAATAAGGAACAAAGGTGCAGGGTAAGATCACATTCAGGAAAGACCGTCTGCCTCTTAGAATATGCCCTATTTCACTGAAATTCAAGGTTAGATTAAGAATATGATCATTAAAATAGCTGAGAATAAAAGGAACTTCCACTATCCATCAGATATCCCACTGAAAAAGAAAATATTTCTCATAATTAAGGTGTTCCAGAAGGACATATAAACAGAGAAGGATAAGAAGAGTGAATATTTGATGAATTTCACTCTTATTTGAACCTCAATCTTATCTGAATCCACCCCCCCCCCCCCCCCCCCC
>NC_058135.1:51912887-51915355 GCF_016433145.1 Gracilinanus agilis
CTTGCCTGCCATTCTCTCTCTCTCTCTCTCTCTCTCTCTCTCTCTCTCTCTCTCTCTCTCTCTCTCTCTCTCTCTCTCTCTCTCTCTCTCTCTCATACACACACACACAAACACACACATTCTCCAGACGCACACACACCTGCTGTTTAACCATTTCACCCCTTTGGAGTGTAAATCATAAAGCAAGATCTAAAAGGAGAGAAAGAAAGAATAAATGAATTATTCTGGGCCCTGGACTATTTAAAGATATTAGATAAAGGGTAGTAAGATCAGGCCATTTCAATTATATATATATAATAGGCAATATGCCTATTATAGACTGCCTGTTTTCTTTTCCTACTTTCTTCTTTACAAAGGAAGGAAAAGGTTAGCAAAAAATCTCCTCCTTTCTAAAAAATTAAGAGCATATAATGAAGAGGAAAATAAGGTTGATATTTAAAATCATGAATGTTAATGGGATGAATAGAGCAGCAAAACAAAATTTAAAATTAGAATACAGTAAAATGTTGCTGTGAATGAATCCTTGACTCTTGATTTTTAAATACTTCTTACTCAATAAGGAAAAAAAATAACTTCCCTGTACCTAATATACTTTGATAAATTGAGTACTTTTCTAGAATGGATCCAATTAATATCTTTTTTTGGGACACCCAAAATTAAGCTTTGTTTTTTTTTTAGAAAGTTTGCCCAAAGTTCCTTCTGAGATGAAAGGCATATTGAGTCACACTGTAAGAGAAGCCACTGACACATCTCTGGGAGAAAAAAAAACTTTCTCCAGGGCTGAATGTTTTGTGTGTAAGCCCAGAACTGGGGACACCTTAGCAAGGGATAAAGAGGTAAATGATAGATAGATAGATAAATAGATACACACACACATAGGGTAATATATTTATAGAGAGAGATAGAGAGATGATAGATATTAGTGTTTATGATATAGATCTATACATACCTAGTGTAGTATGTATTAATGCATATGTTAATAATAATTAATAGCATTAGATTAGTGTATATATAATATATTGTATACACACATATACATGTGTATATTAGTGCATTACTTTAGTGTAATAGACATGTATTTATGTATGTATGTATCTCTACACACATATGACATATATATCCATACACAGATTATATATCTGAGTACAAATACAATTTATGGACAGTAAGATTTCAGGGGTTACTATGTGCTTTTTGCTAAATTCTGATACAAAGACAAAATCATTCCTTACTATAAAGGAGCGGATAGTCTAATATAATAAAATAATATAATGACAGGAGAGAGAGCACACAAACAACTCTGTCCATACAAGAGACAGAATAAATTGGAGGTAATTGCAAAAGGCAGGGGTTAATTAGGGGGAGGGCTGGGCAGGAAAATAGAGGGCATGAATGATCTCTTGAAGAAGGCAGAATTTGCACTTAGTATTGAAGGAAGCCAGAAGGCTGAGAGGAGAATGTTCCAGGCTTGCCCATAGCCAATGAAAAGGAACAAAGTAGATAGATAGATGGAGGGCTGTGTGGGAGGACAGCAAGATGACTGGTCTTGCTACATTGTAGAGTATGTGGAGCAAAATATAAGAAGACAGGAAATGAAGGAAAGTGGCAAGTTGCGAAAGATTTTTAAAAAATATTCTGTCCCTTTCTCTTCTCCTCCCTTTCTCTCTCTCTCTCTCTCTCTCTCTCTCTCTCTCTCTCTCTCTCTCTCTCTATATATATATATATATATATATATATATATATATGTATACATATATATATATTCACACCTGAAAATATATATAAATATTGTCCTCCTCAACAGAATATTATGTATCTAGGAACTGTTGTGTTTTTATTTTTGAGCATTATAAGGGGAGATTCACTACATAGTGGTTGCAGTGGTGTACAATATAGAGATATTATGATATAAAACCAAATAAATCATTAAAATTTAAGATTATTATGATTTTTAAAAGAAGAGGGAAAAGTGAGGAAGTAAAACAGCAGCTCAGAGAATCCTAACTGTATATTATTTCATCATTTTCCCAGCATTTCAAAATTATATATGGAAGGAAATGTTAAACTCCTATCAGAAACCCTTTAGAAATCATGAAAAACAGATGTGCCAGTAAAATAGAAAAAAAAAGTGATATAAATTCTTTTTAATAAGAGAAGGTTGGAACTCTAGCTTTGACATAGATAGTTAATAAAATTTTAAATGAATTAATGGGCTTCAAAAAAAGGAACAATGACCAATACAAACATTATGGATAATTACCAACCAATCAATGATGTTTTCAGGAAGAAACAAACCAAAAAAATTTCATCCATTTCCTTTTTTATGTTAGAAAAGCTGACCAATCAATGTGAACAAGAAAGCACTTGAGAAACTTTCTTCTATAACTATCATGAGCAACATGGAGAAATGTAGGCTGGAGAAAAAGGGTTTGCTTATTTACTGTTTTATTTCATTTTGTTTACTTGGT
>NC_058135.1:51917527-51926249 GCF_016433145.1 Gracilinanus agilis
TCTCTCTCTCTCTCTCTCTCTCTCTCTCTCTCTATATATATATATATATATATATATATATATATATGTATACATATATATATATTCACACCTGAAAATATATATAAATATTGTCCTCCTCAACAGAATATTATGTATCTAGGAACTGTTGTGTTTTTATTTTTGAGCATTATAAGGGGAGATTCACTACATAGTGGTTGCAGTGGTGTACAATATAGAGATATTATGATATAAAACCAAATAAATCATTAAAATTTAAGATTATTATGATTTTTAAAAGAAGAGGGAAAAGTGAGGAAGTAAAACAGCAGCTCAGAGAATCCTAACTGTATATTATTTCATCATTTTCCCAGCATTTCAAAATTATATATGGAAGGAAATGTTAAACTCCTATCAGAAACCCTTTAGAAATCATGAAAAACAGATGTGCCAGTAAAATAGAAAAAAAAAGTGATATAAATTCTTTTTAATAAGAGAAGGTTGGAACTCTAGCTTTGACATAGATAGTTAATAAAATTTTAAATGAATTAATGGGCTTCAAAAAAAGGAACAATGACCAATACAAACATTATGGATAATTACCAACCAATCAATGATGTTTTCAGGAAGAAACAAACCAAAAAAATTTCATCCATTTCCTTTTTTATGTTAGAAAAGCTGACCAATCAATGTGAACAAGAAAGCACTTGAGAAACTTTCTTCTATAACTATCATGAGCAACATGGAGAAATGTAGGCTGGAGAAAAAGGGTTTGCTTATTTACTGTTTTATTTCATTTTGTTTACTTGGTTTTGAATATTTGTGGTCTGAACCTGTGATTTCATCCACTTAAGGATATCCTAATAGGAAGCCCCTATCCTTTGACATAGATCAACAACTTATCTGTAACATAATCTCAGACTTTCTTAAGACATTGAGAAGTTAATAGGTTGCTAAGGATTGTCATGGGTTTCCTTATTCTGAGGCTGTATTTCTTTCTTCCATATCAAATTGCTTCTCAGAAAATAATTAGGAAAAATCATATACTGCTGAATGTTGATTTTATGCCTCAAAATCTTGACAAAGGCATTAGATCTAGAAGAGACCCTTGAGGTCATTGAATATAACCCCCTCATTTATAAATGAGGAAACTGAGGAAAAGGGAAGGTAAATAACTTACTTAGGACTTTTTAAAGTTTAGAAATGAAGTCCTTAGTGAGATCTAGTGAAACAATCAGGCTTATAATTCCAATCATGTTTCCCCCAAAATGACAGTAGTAATAAAATTATTCTACTTGCCTATATGTGTCCCCTTTGACCCTTTTATGTTTTCTTCTATAAAATTAAACATATATAGCTATTACAGAGGTTTACAGTTTTAAACAAGGCTTTTTCATGTAGTTTTTATATTGTTATAGCCAAAAAAGCTTATAGAAATATTATAGCTTATAGAAATATTATAGCTTATAGAAATATTATAGCTTATAAGAATATTATAGCCAAAAAGCTAAACTTGGCAATTAATCAGGGGGATTTGGATAACGTCATGCCTGGCTCAAGCTCTGCAGTAATCTCTGACTTGCAGTCCCAGGGACACAACTCCTGGCTGACAGCCCCAGGGCCACAACAACTCCTAGACGGAACAGCCTTGAAGATTAAGAATCATATCCTGTGGCACCTGGAAGCATCCCTACTCCCTCTGTCTTGCTATTAGCTAACCCTAAGATAAAGGCACCTATATCCTAGAAACATATATATTCCCTCTTCTGAATGCACCCCAGGGGGGACTCTCTTGCTGAGTTCCCCCAGCGCGCACTGGCAATAAAGCTTTCTCCTGCTTTGATTGCATTGTCTCGTGCGTTCCTCTGGAGGCCACCCATTTTGAACCCTAACAATATATTGAAATACGTGTTTGTTGTTACTTATTAAATTTTTAATTGTATAAAATAAAATCTAATTAAAAAATAAAAGGACTCAGATCCCTCCATAATTCTTTCCTGTATCTGAAAGATAGTTTGGAATTTGACAAAGGATATGCTGGCAAATGGACACAGACTAAGCTGATACTCAAGAACTCACATTTTGATAGCACTTTAAGGCTTATAAATCATTTTCCTCAAAATAACCCTTTGAGATAGTCCATGTCTGTTTTATTAACTCCATTTTCCAGATAGAGGATATGAAAATAATAGAAATTAAATGACTTTCCCATGTTCTCAAAAACTAATTTAAGAACCAGGATTTGACCCTAAGTCTCTACTCTTGAACCAAGACTACTTTCACTTAAGTATATTATGTTCTCTTTGTGGATATGGTATTTAGCATTGACTCTCTAAAAAAAATCATTTATACTCCCTCATCACTGGCTTTTACCCTCTTCTTTTGCTCGACTCTCTTGGTGACTTCATAAGCTACCGTATATATAATTATAATACATATACATGACTCAGACTGGGTGGTTCAGGCTTGTAAATGGAATGAAACAAGACACATTAAAAAAAATCTAAGATTTAAGAAAAGTACCCATAGTAATAGCTAGTATTTATAGAGCATTTTAAGATTTACAGAGCACTTTACCAATATTTATATCATTTCATCTTACAACAAATGTCTCCCACTGGCTCCATGTTCACAGAAACGAGCTGGCTAAGATGTTAACCAGCCTGTCTGGCTGGCCAGCCTTCTAATTACTAGTAAAAACTGTCTCAGTCCCACCTGGCATGGATGTGCAGCTGAACCAGCTGGTGACAATCATGGAAAAACTTTACCCCTCAATTCTAGGTGCCACTTTGAGGGTGCCCCTTAGACCAGAATTCCTCTGCTGGCTTTGCTTTGAGACATACCTACTATTAATTTTCTGAATAATTTTATTTAATTTCAGTCTTTATTTTCACAGCTACAATAATAGTTGATGCAAACATGTGTCTATTTCTCCCCGGCTCTGCCAACGTTTAATTTTAAAACTTTTAACTATTTATATATTTTGCCAAGATAATGCACTAAATACCAAAGTTATGTCAGATAGTATTTGAAGTATTTTAGGTGGTTATTGATTATCTGTCTCTTTTTAAATAAATGTTTTCATAAACTATTGATCATTTATCGTTTGGCAAATGGAGGCTGCTCAAAATACACATTATTTTAAAAATGCTAGGCTTTGTTTATCAGAAATGTTCCATAAATAATTTTTAGTATTTTGTATTATTTTTATCCTAAATATATTAATTTTTCTTCTTCAAAATCTTAACTTTTACAAAATTCCATCCATCTACTTGCTTTTTCTTGCCACCTTTTCCTATTCATTGCATATGTAAAGATTTTCTTCCTCTTCACAACTACAAATGCTATATCATTCTATTTTCTTCCAATTTCTTTAAAATATGTTTTTATTGATCTACTTTGAATTTATAGTGATATGTGAGGTGAGATATGGATCTAATGCCATTTTACACTTTACTGCTCTCTGATTTTTCAAAAATATTTATTGAATACTGATTTTCTTTCCTAATATTTTGTGATTATGGTTTTAACAAACTTTTTTTTTCATTAAATGCTTTTGGTTGTAATAGGGATTAAATCTATTGATCTGTTTATTTTTCTAATTATTATTCAGTTTTTCTAATTGCTATACTACTTAACCATATAAAGTCATCTGTCAATTCCAGCTAGTCTTCCAAACAGCCATCAGCACTGATCACCCCAAAGCAGATCTGATTTCATCCCTTTCCCCTTCTCTCTTTTAGATATTAAAACCCTTTATAACCCTGACTTCTTCCAACCTTTCCAGTTTTCTTATGTTTTACTACCCTCCATATAGTCAATGATCCAGTGACACTGGTCTTCTTGCTTTTCCTCACACAAGGCACTCTTCATTCTTCAATTCTGAGCATTTTCAATGACTGTCATCCATAGCTAGAATTTTCTCCTTTCTCTTCTCTTCATCCTGGCTCCTTTCAAACCTCTGATGAAATCATTTCTTGTACAAGAAGCTTTTCCTAATAATCCTTAATGTTAGTGCCTTCCCTCTCTTATTATCCTGTATGTATCTTGTTTGTAAATAGTTGTTTGTTTCTCCAATTAGAATGTGAATTCTTTGACAACAGGAATTGTTGGTACCTTTCTTTGCATCCCCAATCCTGAACACTGTATTTGCTATGTAGTAGGTACATAATAAACTAGAGTTTGTTATTCTGCTTTTGAAAATCATTTATTTGTAATGTGCTTTGAAAACTAACAAGGCATTTTTTCTTATTCTGTCTTTCCTCCATATTTTTTTCTTACTACTTTTTTAAAACTATTTGTCCCTCTATATGCAGTATAACATCATTCCATTATTTTTCTAGAAGGTAGCCTATTGGTATTTGGAATACTTCTTCATTATATCCATGCATTCATTTGGATAATGTAACTTTTGCTGCCTTGGCTAGTACACAGGCATCTCTTCTATCCCTTCATTCTCCTCACGTTCCTATAAAAATTGGTCTTATAGTGGTCCTTTTATAGTTCATGTGTTTATGTTGGTAGGTTAATGGCCACCTATTTGATACATTTCATCATTATAATAAATGACATTTTCTTTCTAATTTTTGTGTGTGTGGAGGTGCTGTTTTATAGAAATGCTTTTAATTTTTGTGTACTTATCTTATACCTTCCCAAAGCCATTTTTTTATCTAAATTTATTTTTGCATTGAGTCTCTTGGGTGTTCTGACTATACCATCATATTAACTGCAAATGGAAATATTATATTGTAGCCTCTTATTTGCCTATGCTAGCTGCTTTAATTTCTTTTTCTTACCATATCATTATACCTAGCATTTTTGATATTATGGCAAACAGCAATGGGGAGAGTAAATAGCCCTATTTTAATTAAACCTCATTCTTAATGCTCTTTCCCTTCTCAAATTATCTTGTACTTAGCTGTTTGCAGGTTATATTCCCAATGGGATCAACTTCTTGAAAGCAAGGATTTTGAGTATGTGCTTGTGTGCATGTATGTGTGGAGATGGAGGTATCTTTTTATTTCTCAGTATAGTCACTTGAAATTATTATTATTATTATTATTATTATTATTAGCATTAGCATTATTTGGGGAAGGAGAAGTAACAGAACCAATGATGTTTTTTTGCCATTTAGAACTATAAGGTAGTTCTAAATAAGAAGCAAGTACTTATTCTGGAACTTAGAGTTTAAAGGATTGCTGGGGGTTATTGAAATGTTACATGACTTGCTCAGTATCTCAACAAGTATGCCTCAGAGGAGAATATTAACCCACAACTTCCTGACTTCCAGGCTGTCTGTCTGTCTACTATACTTTATTACTTCCCTGCAATATGCAGGTCAAAAATTTTCATAGAAGACTTTTCTCCCCTTATCTATTGATTTTATTGATTTATTGATATTTATATTGTGTGATTTTTATGCTTTTCTTATTGATAGAATTTTAAAAATTGTTTTCTTAGTATCAAATCAATCTTATATTATAATTTTAAATTTTATTTCATCATCATAAATATTCTTGTATAAATTGCTGATTTTTATTTCACAGGATTATATTCAATATGTAACATTGAACATCAAAACCATACTAATATCATGTAAAGAATTAGACAGATTTTTACTTTAATTTCTGAAAATAATTATATTTTAGGGGGTATTTAAAAGAATTTACTTATCACTCATTTAGTCACATTCATTGATAAAGCACTTATCATATGTCAGGCACTGTACTAACTTCAGAGATGGAAAGAAAAGTAAAAAAAAACAAACAATTCTTTTGTATCTATCTGGTCCTATGGTCTTTTTATATGACAGCTGCCTTTTAAACAACAGCATATCTAATATTGCCATCTAGGATTGGATTATTTAGGTGATGTGTTTTAACAAATTATTAATATTATAATTTGGAAATATTCATCAATTTAATTTAAATTATGTCCTTTGTTCGTATAGATCTTTCTGTCATAGTTTCTGAAAGCTTTTTTCAATTCCTTTTTTGTGCATTTTTATAATTTGATTCTACTTAAATCTATTTTGATTACATTTTAATTTGTTTTCAGTGTTACAGGTTTTATGAAATAAAGCAACTCATATTTATCAACTTTTTCTTTTGCTCTCTTTTTTATTGACTTTCCCTTCATTTGAATAATTTTCTTGTTTCTAATTGCTTTTGGCATTTGAATTTTCTCAATTCTTATTGAGAAACTTATTGCAAACTTTTTGCAAACTTATTGCAAACATCAAGAGGTATAAAATTCTGTGTTATTGCTGTCTTGACTGCATCCTATCAATACAATATAATAGGTCATATTATTATTGTTCTTATTTCTAATTATATGCATTATTGTTACTAAAATTGGTTTTCTAATTTAGACATCGTGATTATGTGATTCATGGGTGTTATAATTTCTATCAAGAACCAGATCCTCAATTGATTAGAGTCTTCTTCATAATTATTGTTGCCCTAGTCACTTCTATCTCTTAAATGCTGCAATTATCATTAAATCATGTTTGCCATGCATATTTTGGAAGAGAAAGAAAAAAAATCATATGACAGATTTCATGAAATTTCAGATCACTTCAAAATTACATTGATTCCAGGTTGGTGACCTTTTCTTCCCTTCCCTTCAATTGATCCCCCTTTTCCTTCAGACACCAACTTCTACAAGCTAAAGAAAAAAAAGAGGTTCTATTTGCCTCTTTGGTTGGTGTTCTTCCTCCCAAACTACCATGTACTTAGGTACTTTTTGTTACTTTGTATCCATTCTTTATAATTTTCTGTATATGACAATGATTACAACAAAAACAACAGCAGGATGTTGTAGCTCTTTAAGGCCTGAAAAGTACTTTAAATTATTATTTCATTTTGTTCTCATAACAATTCTGCATTATCTGCTTTTCTACAGATGAACTGAGATTTAGGGAAGTGAAATGACTTGCTCAAAGTCATGAAGTTAATGAGTATCTGAGATGAGTATGAATTCAGATGAGTTCAAATTGTAATACTAATGACTTATATTTGCTAAAAGATATCAATGAAAGAAATTTTAGATAACATTATCTATTACGGAGATTAATGAAAATGAGAAATTCTTGGAAGGACCTCAAGAGATCCTAAATTAAATCAAATAACTTCAGTGCAAAGATGAGAAAAAAATGGAGATAAAAATATGTTGGATCAGAAATAAGAAATGCTAGAGAACAAAGATATTTAGACTATATAGTCTTTATGTACCAATATATATGAATAATTTGATGAACATAGCAGAAAAAGGTTCTGTTCATGGTGAAAACTAAATAGCATCATAAAAATTTTAGTCATTATATGTTAATAGATAGGAAATGACTCACTATTTATGTGAGAATCAGACCACTGATTCCAGATTATTAATCATCTATTCCTACATCTTATTTTACAGAGGAGGAAAGCAAGGCTCAAAGAAGTTAAGGGAATTAAGTCACATCAAATGTGGCAGGACAGAGACTCAAATTCATGTACTCTTATTTGAAAGTAGGCAATTTCCCCCCATTGGACCACCTTCTTTATTTTGATAGGATTAATTCTTTCCCCAAACTGACACATATACAACATTTTATTGATTTCTCATATCATATAACATTAATTTTTAAATTTTTTGGGAAAATGCATTCGTTTTCTTCCATAATTCTTTTAGATAGGGATTTTACTCTGAGGTTAGTTTTCACCCTACACTACTTATCTATTTACTATGATTTACTTGCTCTTTTAATTTTTTTACAAACTTCAATAAACATATTCATTTCATTTTCTCATTTCATCTTCTCCTTTTCTCCTCAAACCTGTAAGTCATTCAGTAACTGACAATATTAAAAAAGGATAACCACAGTTGTTTTTAAAACACCTAGCCCACCTTATTGTGATAGATGAACCTCATTTTAAATAATCATTTGATTATATGATGTAGCTGTGTTCCATAGCAGTGCATCTGTATTTAGAAAGTTGACCTTCCCTTCCCAAATTGTCCAAATTATTTTCATTTTTATATGTCTATCTTTTTTCTTCTAATTTGTTTTCTTAATTTTATCTGGAAGCTGATTAGAGATCCAGGTCTTTGATCTCTTAACTCACTGACTATCATATTATTTCAAATACATTTTTATCATCTTTGTAGAAAATAATTCTGAAATTTCTCCCAATGTTTCTTAGTATTTTTTAAATTTCTATCTTGGATATTAATAAGAAGTGATCTCTATTTTTGTTGACTTGAACCTTGAAAGCAATGTGTTTGTGTTTGAGGAAATTAAACGTTGGACTTACTCCTAATGGCATTCTTTAATTTTGTCACCTTTTGATCTCTTCCTTATTTTCAACATTTCTTGGTAATAAAATTAATGATCAGATATTATGTTCTTCTTCCAGCTTTCAGAAAACTGAACAATTTGTAAATTTAATTCCTCAAAACTTTTTGCTGATCTACTACTTTCAAATATTTTTCCATGTCATTAATTTTATCAGTTTCTGTTTCTGGAACCACTATTCATTCTATAACCTATCATTTAGTAAAATAATTCTACTTTTTATTTAACTTATTGTTTAGTTTCACAATCATCTTGTTCAGAGACTTAGACTCATTTCACTCTTTCCTTGTTTTAACTTCTAAGTTTATGCTATTTTTTCCCTTTTTCTCCTTTCTTTCTTCCTTCCTTCCTTCCTTCCTTCCTTCCTTCCTTCCTTCCTTCCTTCCTTCCTTCCTTCCTTCCTTCCTT
>NC_058135.1:51929100-51976007 GCF_016433145.1 Gracilinanus agilis
TTCCTTCCTTCCTTCCTTCCTTCCTTCCTTCCTTCCTTCCTTTCTTTCTTTCTTTCTTTCTTTCTTTCTTTCTTTCTTTCTTTCTTTCTTTCTTTCCTTCTTTCCTTCTTTCCTTGCTTGTTTTGGTTTGCTAAATTATTCATGTGAATTAAAAGTATTTTGAGGAGGATTTTTTATACCTTTTCTTGTTCTTTAAATGTCTTGCTTTTATGACCAAACCATTGTGGAGATAGGCTTTTTTGCAACTTTTATTTTGCCATTTTCTTGCAACTACTCTGAAAAAAATCTTAGATATCTATTTCCAATGAAAATTTAAGATTGTATAACATTACAGTTCTTGTTTAATGGAGTAAATAGCATCTTATTCTCAGAATATACAATGGAGCATTAAGTTGATGTTTTTAGTGATTTTAGAAGAAAATATATATCAACAAAAGATCAGCATTTCCTTGACCAATATTCTGAACAAATTCTTTATGGAATAATTAAGATTTAAATTTGGAAGGTATTTTAAACATTGGCTCATTCAACTCTCTCATTTTGTATATGACAAAATGGAGGTACAAAATATTTAAATCATTTTCCAGTGCCATGTAGCTATTAAGTATAATTTCTAGAATTTTATCACACTGTTATCTTCTCTTTTCCACCAGATATTCTGATAAGGACTTATGCCCTTCCACAAAAGTTTAAGTCAAGCTTCAAAAGATTTTTATTTGTACTCCTAGTTTGTTCAACGAAAGTGTGAAGTACTGTTTTGCATATAAATGTGGATGAGATGTAGACAGGTGAATAGATGAATGACAGGTAGATAGATAGCTTTATAGGTAGTCTTCATTTTAAAGAACATAAGTGGACAGTCAATACCTTTCTCTGAAACATTCTCTAATCTTCTCTTAACATTTTATCAAAATAAAAGTATAAAATCCAAGAGATAATAAGAACTGACTTAATAAGAATAAGTACCATTTCTCAGAAGGTAAATGGCTGAAAAATAGAACAGTTTTAAGAAGAAAAAAATGATCAGTACATTAAAAAATAAGCCAAAATCACCGAAAAGAGAAATACAAAATTAGGATAACACTGAGATTTCACCTCATACCCAGCAAATTAACAAAAAAAAAAGACTGAAATTAATAATTAAGTTTGGAGAAGGTCTGGGGAAATAAACATATTATGATCCCAGAACTGTGACTTTGTCCAACTATTCTGGAAAATGAGATGAGATGTGAAACCATACTTCAAGTGTTGTCTTCAAATCCACTTAGGTCTGGGTTTAAGGTCCACATCTGACACATGCTGGTCGTGTGGCTTTGGGTAAACCAGTTAATTCTCTGGATTTTTGGAAAATCTCAACAACTTTAAGTTGCAGATAAAGTACCTACATCCATCGGTAGAGGGAGTCTTCTTATTCAGTTGTTCTCTATATTATTTAAATAGTAGGTCTAATCTATTCTAGAAAAAAATGTGGAATTATGAAAGAAAAGTCATTAAGCTCTTCATTCTGTTTGAGACAGAATCTTCACTATTAGGAATATTTCCCAAAGAGTAAAAGTCAGAAAGGATTCATAGCAGTGATCTGTGGCATCTGAAGACGAACGAACAATTAGCAAGTAAGTGGGAGATCATTGATTAGGGAAAAAAGATTTGAATGAATCACAGGATTATCACTATATGATAACTTTCAACCCCTCACTAGGACAACTGAAATAACTGCTGAATTGATTTCCTTCTCTTATGTATTTTGTATTTCCCATCTCTAATTCACATAATTATTTCTTCCTTCCTCTCTCTCTCTCTCTCTCTCTCTCTCTCTCTCTCTCTCTCTCTCTCTCTCTCTCTCTCTCTCTCAAATAAATCCTTACCTTCTGTTTTAGTATCAGTTCTAAGACAGAAGAAGGGCAACGGGCTAGGCAATCAGGGTTTAGTGACTTGCCCAGAGTGATATAACTAGGAAGTATCAGAGGCCAAATTCAAACACAGGTCCTCCTGACTGCTGGCCTGGCACTCTTATCTACTCTACTAACCCAGCTGCCCCATAAAATTCTTTCTTCTTTCTTAGAATTCAGGGCCTCCAACTCAATAAAGTCCAGGGGCTTCCCATTATTTCCAACGTCAAATATAAGTACCTCTGAAACTTCCAGGTCTTTGACAATCTAATCTAACCCCAAACTACTTTTCTAGTCATATTATCCATTTCTCTTTTGTGTTTCACTGACTTTCTTGCTGCTTCTTACTTTAGACTTTCAGAAATAAATAAGACATCTTTTGCTTCTATAGTTTTGCCCTGGTTGGTGTTTACTTCCTTCTCATCTCTGTACCTTGAAGTCTCTGATTTTCCTTAAGAATAAGCTCAATCATCAGCGTCTGCTGGAGACCTTTCCTGGTTCACCCAGTTAATAGCACCTTCTCTCGTGAGATTATCTTGTAATTTCTTTGTGTGGTTTTTTTTTTTATATAACTAAAAAATAACAGTTGCCGCTTCTGTTAGAATGTAAAGGCAGGGATTTCTTGTAGTGCTTATATCCTGAGCACCAGGCACAGTGCCTGGCATATATTAGGTTCTTAATGAATGTTTTTTGATGTTTGATATGATGGAATGGAATATTTTATTTTAGTGCCCTAAGAAATGATGAATATAAGGAATTCATAGAAGGATTTGAAGACTTGTATAAAGTGGTGCAAAGTAAGCAGAATCAAGAGAACAAAACATACATTTCTACAACAATGCAAATAAAAATAACACTAAAAGACTTTAGAACTCATATCGATGTTCTTCACCAATCTTGACTCCAGAGGTCTGACGATAAAAAAAAATCCCTTTCCTCTTTCAGTGGATGGGAATCCTTCATTTATAGCTGTAAATGAGAGGAATACTATTAGACATAGTTAATGTTTCGATCCTCACCCCCTTCCCCAAAACTCTTCTTTAAAAATTCTCCTGCTAAAATAAAGAAAGGGCATTTTATTTTCTGGGACCGGAAGCTGGTAAATAGCAATCCCGCCTCATCCCACCACCCACTTTGAAGCATCCACAAAATGTTTTCACTTCTTTGGTAGAGCTCTTTTGTGAAGTAAAAGTAGCATCTTATAAGGTCCTGACCTAAACACTGCAAAGAGACTTTTGAATAAATGAATGAATAAATATATAAAACCCAATAAGTATTTATTATTATTATATAAACACATAAAACCAAATATTATTATTATATAAATACACAAAACCAATATTATCATTATACAAATACATAAAACCATTATTATTATTATATAAACAAATAAAACAAATATGGTTATTATAGAAATACATAAAACCATTATTATTATTATGTAAACAAATAAAACCAATACTATTGTTATTATATAAACACATAAAATCAATATTATTATATAAATACATAAAATCAATATTATTATTATGTAAATGCATAAAAACAATATTATTACACAATCAAATAAAATCAATATTATCATTATTTAAATACATAAAACCCAATAATAAACAATCATTATGTGTCAGATTCTGTGCAAATACAAATATACAAAACAATCCCTGCTCTCAAGGACCTTATATTCTAAAAGGGGAAGATAATACACATCGAAGAGTAGCAGACTGGGAAAGAGTTATGTTCTGCGGTGTCACAATGGAGACATGAAGCCAAGTCCAATGACACCCCTTTTCCAGAAGCAATGGTGTTAAGGATTTTATTAATGTTCTCGCAGCACAAGTGAAAATGGGGTAGGGAAGGCTAAGGAGCTAGTTTACATTCTTATCTTTAAAACTACATGCATCTCACCACTCCAATGATGAAACATCATCGACACTCGTAATTGGAATTCATTTTCTTATTATAATGAAAATATCAGTATGCTCATGATTCCCTAGTTGAACTGCCTTATTACATTTTCCAAGATGTGGGAAACTCCATGAGAAGCAAAGGAGAGTCATTTTAAAGATTTCATACATCTTGAATGCATGAGGAAATTATCAGAAGAGCTCATAAGCATCTAAGTAAAATCACCACTTTTAGTTCATTAAGTATCCACCATCTCTTGGAGTAAAGAATGGATTTGTTTGTTTACAGTGGGCAGCCATGAATACCTTGCTATGGCTGATTACCACTCAGACTACTGGAAAATGGAACTGTTATACAAAGCAGCATCTGCTCTGCTGGAATACCGCAATGCTCAGATTGCCTATTACAGAATTCCAGAGACCGTTCGCCAGTGATAGACTTCATTTTGCCAATGGGTAATTTGCAGTTTGCTGTGTCATCAGAATTCGAGCATGTCACATCTTCTCCTCATCACAGCCAATCCAGTGCCAAAGTGCTATTGAAACAGCTGTCAGGATTGCGAGAAACTAGAGAGAAAAAAGGCATAAAGTGACAGCAAGAATCCTCTGAAAAGCTGAGGTGGACAGCAGCAAGTGCACTTGAAGAGACAATAGTGTGCTGCCCAGCACAGGGTCTGACATCACTGAATGCACAGACAATGCTGCCTGTGACAAATGAAAGCCTGGAGTCGGCAATACCCAAAGAAGCTTCAAAACATGTCAGGTGACTGAGGAGCATAATGCTAAGTGTTCGCATTTGGAAGGGCAAGAAAGATTCACAAGAATCAGAGCCACACAGGGGTGGCAGCTCAACTGCAGGACCCTGTGGGTTATCTTTTTTTAGAAGACATGAAAGCAAGGTGGTCATAGTTTTACAAGAAGATTTAATATGGACAATTTCTTAAAACAAATATTACAATCTATTCTTACCCTAGCTTTCAATGTTCCAATTAGTTAGGCTGCTAGCAATATGCCTAAAAATGTTGTGCAACTTCTGGGCAATTTTATTCTCAAATAGGAACTATTCTGTCCTATAGCATGACACAAATGGTCATTTGATCATAGGATCATAGATTTAGAGCTTAAAGTGACCCTTTTTCGTCCATTGGGTTTAATTCCCCCCCCAAACCCAGTTAATTGGTTAAGGGATTTTCTTAAGGTCACAGAATTAGTAAGTGTTTTAATTTTTTTGAAAAAAATCAATTTAATTAATTGATTTAGAATATTTTTCCATGACTACATGATTCATGTTCTTTCCCTCCTCTCCATCCCTCCCTATCCTCCCCCTAGACAATGAGTAATTCCACTGGGTTTTACATATGTCATTGAGCAAGAGCTATTTCTATATTTTTAATATTTTTACTAGGGTGATCATTTACATCCCCAATCATAGCCCCATCGACCCATGTGATGAAGCAGTTGTTTTTCTTCTGTGTTTCTGCTCCCACAGTTCTTTCTCTGGATGTGGATAGAATTGTCCTGGATCATTGTATTGCTGCTAGTAGAGAAGTCCATATATTGTGCCACAGTGTATCAATCTCTGTGTACAATGTTCTCCTTGTTCTGCTCCTTTCACTTTGCATCACTTCCTGGAGATCCCTCCAGTTCACATGGAATTCCTCCAGTTCATTATTCCTTTGAGCACAATAGTATTCCATCACCATCAGAGACCACAATTTGTGCAGCCAATTGAAGGACATCCCATCATTTTCCAATTTTTTTGCCACTACAAAGAACACAACTATAAATATTTTTGCACAAATCTTTTTCCTTATTATCTCTTTGGGGTATAGTTAAGTGTTTTAAGTTGGTATTGGAATCAAGGTGTTCCTGGGAACAAGTATAGTTTACTATACCTCTGGGATTTTCTTCAAATTCCTTTGTAACAATTCTTCATTTAGCACCCAAGTTCACCCCAAGTCTCCCACTTAGAAAAGTTCTGAGTGATCAGTGAGTTTGGTCTTCTCTAAAATTCACAAAATCCTTTTGAAACATCCAGGATAGGTAGTCATTCAGCCTTTGCTTCACTCTCAGTGACATGAAGCTCATTATCTCATAAGACGATTCATTCTTTTGTTGGATATTTTTTTAACTTCTATAGAGTCCCTCCCTTTTTTGAATTGAAATATTTTACTTTGTAATTTCTACCTACTAATATTTTCCTCTGAAGTAACATGATATAAATCTATTCTTTCTTCCACATGATAACCTTTCAAGTGTCTGAAAGCATGGGTACTAACTCTACCTTCCTCCTCTCCTATCTTCTATTATATTGTCTCAATTTGCTGAACTCCTTTAGTTATGATTGCTACCATGTTTGACACAGGATAGAAAATTTCACAGATGTGCCCCTTCCTCTTGAAACTTACAGTCTGAACTTGGTACATTAGATTTTTACTATGCCACAACTGAAGAAAGTGGGAGACTCTAAATTACCTTATTCATAGAAGTCCTTTCAAACAACAGGAATTAAGAACAATAAGCTATCTCCTTGGAATTTTGCTATGTTACTTCTCTGGTTAGAGGGGCAAAGTGGGATTTTTAAAATTTCCATTTGTAGAATTATATTCTTTATAAAATAACTTCATTTCTTCATTTATTCATGCATTCAAGAAACATCTATATTTCTACTCTGAACACAGGCCTAAATTAGGATCTTTAGAGACAAAATCCCTTCAGAGACAAAATCAAAGAATTTATAATCTAGTGGAGGAGATAAATTCATCCCTCTTCTTAGTTCTCCAATTAATGTCAGGGGAAACCCCATTCCTTGGCACCTTGGATCACAAACCTTCATTTTTACTCACTATTCACATCTAATTAGAAATAAAGTCTCAATGTATCTGCCTCCATAATTTCTCTCACCTTCATTCCCTTCTCTCCTCTCTACTGTCCCCACCAAGCACCCTAACTCAGGCTTGCATCACCTCTACCTTTGAGTATTACAATAGATTTCTAATTTTTCATTTGATCCAAATCTCCTAGCCTTTTTGAACACAAGCCAAACATATTCCTAAAGCACTGCTCTGAAAGCAACTAGATTGATGGGGGAAGTGACAGATTAATTGAACTGGCAAGTAGTCATTAAGCACATATTCAATAAATAGAGATCTCAGAACCTAAAATCAGGAATATCTTAGTTCAAATCCTGTTTCAAACATTTACTATTTGTGTGACTTTTAGCAATAAATTATTCCCTTAAATCTTCTGTTTCTTCATCCGTAGACTAGAGGGAATGGCACCTACCTCATAAGATGCTATGAGAATCAAAGGAAATTTTATATTGGAATTGCTCCATAATTTGGATTACTATCTTATTTATAACATTATTATGTTTATTATTGGTGGTGGTGTTGTTCTCAAGTCCCTTTCCTCCTCAAGAAATTTCACTGCTAAGGTAGAGTCAAGATGGCAGAGTAGAAGCATAGAAAGCTTGGACCTCTCTGAGAATCTCCAAATAACCTTAAAATAATTCCTCGAAAAAATAGTAAAGTGACAACTAAGAAGGGGATGGAGTGAAGCAACTCTACTGCAGAAAAAAACTTGAAAGGCAGGCAGAAAGGGTTTATTTCATTAGGGTGGGAGGGAAACACAGCCCTCAGCAGCCCCATAGTCCACCTGCAGCTCCATGTTCTGAACCTAACCCAAGACAACTTGAAGACCCTGAAACTCTGCCTAAGCTAACAGCAGAGCACCCATCACCCACCCCTTGAAGTTCCAACCCCCAGAACAAGTCTGCACTGAGGCCCCAAGTCCTAGTATAAGGCAGTTCACATGACCCATGCAAGTCTAAGGGGAGGTCCAGAGTCCCTGCCCAAGCTTGAAGTAATGCCCCAACGTCCATCACAGAGGAGTCCAGGGTGCCCTTTTTTATTATAAACCCAGAATGAGACTCTGAGGACCAAACCACAGGATGACCCCATTGCAAGGCAATTCTCAGTATACCTGGCTGGTGCTAGATAGACTAAGGGGAAGCTCATAGCCTTGCCCAAGCCAGCAGTGAGGTCCCAAGCCCCAGTACAAGGCATTCTGTAGTAATGTGGCCTGTGTAATCCCAGAGTGAGACCCAGAGCCCCTACTAGGCTTGAGGTGAGACCCTGAATCCCAACATAAGGTAGCATATAGTTCTCTGAGCCCTGTAGGCCATCAGCAGTCCCTAGAGAAGACTGAATCAGCAGTGGGAGTTGGCTAACAGAACTCCTAGCCAATAGACCAGTGATTCCCAAAGTGGGAGCTACCACCCCCTGGTGGGTGCTGCAGTGATCTAGAGAAGCAGTGATGGCCACAGGTGCATTTATCTTTCCTATTAATTACTATTAAAATTTAAAAAAATAATTTCTAGGAGGCTAAGTAATATTTTTTTTCTGGAAAGGGGGCAGTAGGCCAAAAAAGTTTGGGAACCACTACGATAGACCATGATACCATCTTAGAAAAACTTAAACTTACAGAAATTCAGAACTAGATTGAAGGTAGCAGCACTGAAAAACTGAAGTTAAAGAGTGTCTTCTCTACCCTAAGAACAGAGCTCAACTTTAATATAAAAGTAAACATTTTTAAAAGGCTGGGAAAATGAGGAAAGAGCTAAAAAAACCCCAAAAACCTAATCACAGAAATATTTTTATGGAGACAAAGAAAAACAAGACACAGACTCAGAAGGGGAAAGTGAAATAAAAGGAGCCACATACAAAACTTCAAAGAAAAATATGAATTGATCTCAAACTCTGAAAGAAATTAAAAAGGAATTAAAAATTGAATAATAGATGCATAAGAAAAATGAGATAAATAAATGAAAGTAATGCAAGAAGAAAATAAAAGCTGAAAAAGAAGAATTAGCCAAATGGAAAAAGAGGCACACAAATCCAATGAAGAAAAGAGCTGTTTAAAAAGTAGACTTGGCCAAATAGAAAAGAAGGTTCAAAAGATCATGGAAGAAAAATCATTATTTAAAAATTAGAATTGGGCACATGGAAACTAATGACTTCATGAGACATCACGGAACAATAATACAATCAAAAAATGAAAAAATAGAAGAAAATATGAAATATTTAGTTGAAAAAAGCATCTGACCTAGGCAAATAGATCCAGGATAAAGACATCTAAAATTATTGGAATACATGAAAATTGTGATAAAAAAATACTAGACATGTTACAAGTAATTATCAAAGAAAACTGCCCTTACATTTTTGAACAAGAAGGTAAAATAGAAATTGAATGAATGTGCTGATCAACTCCTGAAATGAATCCCCGAATGATAAATCCCAGGAATATTATCACCAAATTCAAAAGCACTGGAGCAAAAAGAAAATTCTGCAAACAGAAAGAATCAATTCAGATATCATGAAGCCACAGTCAGAATTACATAGGACTTAGCAGTTTCTATGTTAAAGGATTGGAAGCCTTGGAACATCATATCCCAGAAGGAAAAAGAAGTAGGTTTGCAACCAAAAATCACTTACCTGGCAAAACTGAACATATTCTTTCAAGGGGAAAAAAACTGATCTTTTAATGAAATAGAAGGTTTGCAAGCATTTCTGGTGAAAAGAACAGGCTTAAACAGAAAAATTTGATATTCAAACAGAAGACTCAAGAGAAGTAGTACAAAAATAAATAAGAAAGAAAATTCAAGAGATTCAATTTAGCAAAAAAGGCAAAGAAGGAGCTCTATCAAATTCTTTTTATGATGCAAATATGGTGTTGTTACCTAAGCCAGGAAGAGCAAAAACAGAGAAAGAAAATTACAGATCAATTTCCCCAATGAATATTGATGTAAAAATCTTAAGTAAAATACTAGCAAAGAGACTACAGAAATATATCAAAAAGATCATTCACTATAACCAGATGGGATTTATAAAAAGAATGAAAAGCTGATTTAATATTAGAAAAACTATCAACATGATTAACAATATCAATAACAAAACATGATTATCTCATGATTATCTCAATAGATGTCGAAAAAACCTACAATAATATGAAGAACCCATTCCTATTTAAAACACTAGAAAGCATTGGAATAAATGTTTTTTTTTTTCCTTAAAATGATAAGTAGTATTTATCTAAAATCATCAGCAAGTATTATCTGCAAAGGGGATAAATTAAAAACCTTTCCAAAAAATCAAATATGAAACAAAGATGCCCATTATCAACACTAGTATTTAATATTATTCTAGAAATGCTAGCTTAAACAATAAGAGAAGAAAAAGAAATCAGAGTTGATGTAGGCAATGAGAAAACAAAATTATCTTTGCAGCTGATATGATGGTATACTTAGAGAATCCTAGAGAATCAATGAAAAACTAGTTGAAATAACTAGCAACTTTAGTAAAATTGCCAGATACAAAATAAAGCTATATAAATCATCCATATTTTAAAAGTCAAGCATCAAGAGATCAAAAGAGAAATTCCATTTGAAATAAGTTTAATTTAAAACATTAGTTATTTTTAAAACTATTATTAAATCGGGGGCAGCTGGGTAGCTCATTGTATTGAGAACCAGGCCTAGAGATGGGAAGTACTAGTTTCAAATCTGGCCTCAGACACTTCCCAGCTGTGTGACCCTGAGTAAGTCTCTTGACCCCCATTGCCTACCCTTACCACTCTTATGCCTTGGAGCCAATACACAGTATTGACTCCAAGAGGGAAGGTAAGGGTTTAAAAAAAACTATTATTAAATTAAATGTATTTATATATAATTTATAATAAAATTAAAATTAGATTAAAAATAAAAATAAATATATATAAAATATTAAGAATCTATTTACACAGTAATTATATGAACACACTTACAAAACACTTTTGACACAAATAAAGTCAGTTCTAAATAGGTGGGAAAATGTTGATTTAGCAGGCCCAGCTAATATATTAAAAATCACAATTCTACCTAAAGTAGTTTACCTATTCAGTTCCATACCAATAAAACTAGCAAATAATTATTTTATAGAACTAGAAAAATAATAACAACATTTGTCTGGAAGAACAAAACATCAGGAATATGAAGAATTCCCTTACTGAGAAAAAAAATAAAGGAAGGTAACTATATTATGAAGCCATAATCATCAAAATAATCTG
Source organism: Gracilinanus agilis (assembly GCF_016433145.1). Lineage (NCBI taxonomy): Eukaryota > Metazoa > Chordata > Mammalia > Didelphimorphia > Didelphidae > Gracilinanus > Gracilinanus agilis. The sequence continues at coordinate 51,940,001 of NC_058135.1, forward strand.
GTACTTCATAAGAGTAGAGTGATGAATCAGTGGAATAGATTGAGAGTAAATTATTTTAGCAATCTAGTGTTTGATAAACTCAAAGAAGGTAAAGACCAATATCTCACACCCTTTACCAACATAAGGCCAAAATGGGTATATGATTTAGACATAAAAGGTGACACCACAAATAAATTAGGGTGACATAGAATAGTTTCCCTGGATGATGTATGGAGAAGGGAGGAATTTATGACCAAACAAGATATAGGGAACATTACAAGATGTAAAATGAGTAATTTTGACTTTATTAAATTAAAAAGATTTTGTACAAACAAAACTAACATAACCAAGATTAGGAGGGAAACAACAAAATGGGGAAAATTATAACATTTCTCTAATAAAAGTCTCATTTCTCAAATATAGAGAGAATTAAGTTAAATTTATAAGAATAGAAGCCATTCCCCAACTGAAAAATGATCAAAGGCTATGAACAAGCAGTTTTCAGATGAAGAAATCAAAGCTATCAATAATCATCAGAAAATGATTATTGATTAGTAAAATGCATTCTTGATTAGAGAAAAACAAATTAAAACAACTCTGAGATACCTCCTCACACCTATCAAATTATCCTATTGGACAGTAAAGGAAAGTGATAAATATTGGATGGGATTTGACAAAATTGAGAAACTAATACATTCTTAGTAGGTTTGTAAAACAATACAAACATTCTTTTTTTCATTTTTTCCTACATTTTTTTATTTTTAGAAAAATTTTCCATGGTTCCATGATTCATGGTTATACTTTTCCCTTCACCCCCTAAACTCACCCCACCCATAGCCAACTCGCATTTCCACTGGTTTTCACATATGTCATCTATCAAGACTTATTTCCAGGGGGCATTTGGGTAGCTCAGTGTATTGAGAACCAGGCCTAGAGATGGGAGGTCCTAGGTTCAAATCCAGCCTCAGATATTTCCCAGCCATGTTACCCTGGTCAAGTCACTTGACCCTCATTGCCTACCCTTACCACTCTTCTGCCTTGGAACCAATACACACAGTATTGATTCTAAGATGGAAGGAAAGGGTTTTGGAAAAAAAAAAGACTTAGTTATATATTATTGATAATTTCATTGGTGTGGTTGTTTTGAGTCTAAATCCCTAATCATGTTGGCATCAACCCACGTGTTCAAGCAGTTGTTTTTCTTCTGTGTTTCCACTCCAGCAGTTCTTCCTCTGAATGTGGGTATCGTTCTTTACCATAAATCCCCCAGAGCTGTCTTGTGTCATTGCATTGCTGCTAGTACAGAAGTCCATTACATTCGATTTTACCACAGTGTATCAGTCTCTGTTTACAATGTTCTTCTGGCTCTGCTCCTTTCACTCTGCATCAATTCCTGGAGGTCTTTCCAGTTCACATGGAATTCCTCCAGTTTGCTATTCCTTTGAGCACAATAGTATTCCATCACCAGCAAATACCACAATTTGTTCAGCCATTCCCCAATTGAAAGGCATACTGTTGTTTTCCAGTTTTTTGCTACCACAAAAAGCACGGTTATAAATAATTTTGTACAAGTTTGTTTATCTATGATCTCTTTGGGGTACAAACCCAACAATGGTATGGCTGGATCAAAGGACAGGCATTCTTTTATAGTCCTTTGAGCATAGTTCCAAATTGCCATCCAGAATGGTTGGATCAGTTCGCAACTCCACCAGCAGTGCATTAATGTCCCAATTTGGCCAAATCCCCTCCAACATTCATTACTGTCCCCTTCTTTCATTTTAGCCAATCTGCTAGGTGTGAGGTGATACCTCAGCATTGTTTTGATTTGCATTTCTCTAATTATTAGAGATTTAGAACACTTTCTCATGTGCTTATTGATAGTTTTAATTTCTTTATCTGAAAACTGCCTATTCATGTCCCTTGCCCATTTATTAATTGGGGAATGGCTTGATTTTTTATACAATTGATTTAGCTCCTTGTATATTTGAGTAATTAGAAGATCTCTGTCAGTGTTTTTTTGTTAAAAAGATTTTTTCTCAGTTTGTTGTTTCACTTCTGATTTTGGTTGCATTGTTTATGTTTGTACAAAACCTTTTTAATTTAATATAATCAAAATTATTTATTTTACATTTTGTAATTTTTTCTACCTCTTGCATGGTTTTAAAATCTTTCAATTTCCAGAGATCTGACAAGTATACTATTATGTGTTCATTTAATTTACTTACAGTTTCCTTCTTTATATTCAAGTCATTCACCCATTCTGAATTTATCTTGGTGTAGGATGTGAGATGTTGATCTAAACCTAATCTCTCCCATATTGTTTTCTAATTTTCACAGCAGTTTTTTTTTTGGAATAGTGGATTTTTGTCCCAACCCATTACTATTGAAAACACTAGAAAGTATAGGAATAGAAGGATCTTTCCTAAAAATATTAAACTGTATATATCTAAAACCATCAACAAACATCATATGCAACGGGCATAAATTAGAATCCTTCCCTATAAGATCAGGAGTGAAACAAGGATGCCCATTATCACCTCTATTATTTAACATTGTACTAGAAACACTAGCAGTAGCAATTAGAGAAGAAAAAGAAATTGAAGGCATTAAAATAGGCAATGAGGAGACTAAGCTATCACTCTTTGCAGATGGTCTACTTAAAAAATCCTAGAGAATCAACTAAGAAGCTACTAGAAATAATCAACAACTTTAGCAAAGTTGCAGGATACAAAATAAATGCACATAAATCATCAGCATTTCTATATATTTCCAACACATCACAGAAGCAAGAGGTAGAAAGAGAAACACCATTTAAAATCACCCTAGGCAATATAAAATACTTAGTCTACTAAAACAAACACAGGAATTATAGGAACACAACTACAAAACACTCTCCAAACAATTAAAACTAGATCTAAACAATTAGAAAGATATTGATTGCTCATGGGTAGGAAGAGCTAACAATAAAAATGACCATCCTACCCAAATTAATTTGGGGCAGCTGAGTGGCTCAGTGGATTGAGAGCCAGACCTAGAGACTGGAGGTGCTAGGTTCAAGTCCGGCCTTGGACACTTCCAGCTGTGTGACCTTGGGCAAGTCACTTGACCCCTACTGCCCACCCTTACCACTCCTGGGCCAAGGATGGTCCCTAGCCTGGAGGGTTGGGCGTGGGGCTAGCAACCCCACCCTGTAAAAACTACATCTGCTAAAGAAACTGCAACCTAAAGTAGGGGCAGCTGGGCTAGCTCAGTGGATTGAGAGCCAGGCCTGGAGACGAAAGGTCCTGGGTTCAAGTCCGGGCTCAGACACTCCCCAGCTGGGTGACCTGAGCGACTGTGTGTCCCATTGCCTACTGGTTGTGGCCCTATGCTCCTAGAATGGAGTCCCAGGATAAAAAAAGAAACAAATTAATTTACTTATTTAGTGCCATACCTATCAAACTACCAAAAATTTTTTTATTGAATTAGAAAAGAACTATAACAAAGTTCATTTGGAAGAACAAAAGATCAATAATATCAAGGGAAATAATGAAAAAAAAACGTGAAGGAAGAATTAACTTTCAGGGAGTTCAATAATTTATCAATGATCTCTCCTCAATCTCTCCAAGTCTGCTGTTTTTCCAGTGAAATAATTCATGTTTTCTTCTATTTTTTTTCTCTTTGCACTTTTAAAAATTGTTTCTTAGTGTTTTATGGAATTATTACTTTCCACTTGCTCAATTCAAAGTTTTTAAGTAATCATATTGTCTAAAATAAATTTCTCTCTCCCATGTTGTTCTCTTGAAATCACCTGGAGACCAAATACCACTGAATAAATTGAGATAGACAAGCCACCACCAAGGGAAGTTGAGAATCAAAAGATAGGAAGCAATGGAGTTGAGAGTGTCTTGAGACAGCAGAGCAATTCCCCAGGCACTGGCCCCCTTGGTGGCCCAGGCAAATTAATAAACTATGGTTGTTTCCTAAGATGTGACATGTGAGAGTTAGTGCGTAGAGAAAAGACAATGAACCAAGAAAGAAGTGGGCTTCTTTGGCATGTTGTAGATGTTGCTGACTAGACCCATGGTGGAGTATAGCAAAAACTCCAGTCATATCCCCAATGAATCATGTGATCAATCATATGTATTGATGGACATCCCCTCATTTTCCAATTATTTGCCACCACAAAGAGTATGGCTATAAATATTTTCGTACAAGTCTTTTCCCTTATTATCTCTTTGTGGTACAAACCCAGCAATAGTATGCTGGGTCAAAGGGAAGGCATTCTTTTAAAGTCCTTTGGGTATAATTCCAAATTGCTCTTCAGAATGGTTAGATTAATTCAAAACTCCACCATCAGTGTATTAGTATCACAATTTTGCCACATCACCTCCAAATTTTTATTACTTTCCTTTGCTGCCATATTGGCCAGTCTGCTAAGTGTGAGGTGGAACCTCAAAGCTGTTTTAATTTGTATTTCTCAAATTAGGAGGGATTTAGAACACCTTTTCATGTGTTTATTGGTAGTTTTGATTTCTTTATGTGAAAATTGCCTATTCATGTCCCTTGACCATTTGTTGATTAGGGAACTGCTTGATTTTTTGTAAATTTGACTTAGTTCCTTATGTATTTGGGAAATTAAACCTTTGTAAAAAGTTTTGTTATAATTTTTCCCAGTTTGTTGCTTTCCTTCTAATTTTTTTGCTTTGGTTTTGTTTGTACAAAACCTTTTTAATTTGATATAATCAAAGTCATTCATTTTAGAATTTGAAATGTACTCTATCTCTTGCTTCATTTTAATTGCTTCCTTTCCCACAGATATGACATTATTCTATGTTCATCTAATTTATTTATTATTTCACTCTTTATATTTATCATTTATATTTATCATTTACTCATTTTGAATTTACCTTGGTATAGGGTATAAGATGTTCATCTAAACCTAATTTTTCCCCATGTTATTTTCCAATTTTCCCAGCAGTTTCTGCCAAATAGTGAGTTCTTGTTCCCAAAGCTGGGATCTTTGGGTTTATTGAACACTAGCTTGCTGAGGTTATTTACCCCTAGTCTATTTCATTGGTTCACCCCACTGTTCCTTACCAGTACCATATTGTTTTTATGGCCACTGCTTTATAGTGCAGTTTAAGATCTGGTATTGCTAGGCCCACATCCTTCACATCTTTTTTTTTCATTATTTCCTTTGATATTCTTGGTCTTTTATTCTTCCAGATGAACTCTGTTAAATTTTTTTCTAATTAAAAAAAAGTTTTTTTTTGTAATTTCATAGGTATGGCCCTGAATAAATAAATTAATTTAGATAGGATTGTCATTTTTAGTATATTAGCTCATTCTACACAGGAGCAATGAATGTTTTTCTAATCATTTAGATTTAATTTTAATTGTGTGAAAAATATTTTGTAGTTCTTTTCATATAATTTCTGTGTTTGTCTTGGCAGATCGATTCCTAAATATCATCTACAGTGATTTTAAATAGAGTTTCTCTTTCTAACTGCTGTTGCTGAGTTTTGTTGGAAATATATAGAAATGCTGATGATTTATGTGAGTTATCTTGTACCCTGCAACTTTGCTAAAGTTGGTATTTCCACTAGCCTTTTGGTTGATTTTCTAAGATTCTTTAAGTAGACCATCATATCATCTACAAAAAGTGATAGCATTATCTCCTCACTACCTACTTTAAACCCTTCAATTTATTTTTCTTCTCTAATTGCTACAGGTAGTATTTCTATTACAATTTTAGATAATAGAGGTGATAATGGACATCCTTGCTTCACTCTTGATCTTATTGGAAAGACTTCTAACTTGTCCTCATTGCAGATGATACTTGCTGATGGTTTTAAATATTTACTATTTATTATTTTGAGGAATAGCCTTTTACCCTTATACTTTCTAGTATTTTCAATAGGAATGGGTATTGTATTTTATCAAAGGCTCCCCCCACCCAAAGGCTTTTGCTGTAACTATTGAGATAATCATGTGATTTCTCTTAGTTTGATTATTGATATGGTCAATTATGTGGATGGTTTTCCTAATATTAAACTATCTTTGCATTCTTGGTATAAATCCCACCTGATCATAGTTGAGTAATCCTTGTGATAATTTGCTAACATCTTTTTACTGGCATTTTGTTTAAGATTTTTGCATCTGTGTTCATTAAGGAGATTGGTCCATAGTTTTTGTTCTCTGTTTTTGGTCTGCCTGGCTTTGGAATCAATACAATATTTGTGTCATAGAAAGTATATGGTAAGATTCCTTTTTTGCTTATTTTGACAAAGAACATTGGGATTAGTAGTTCTTTAAATGTCTGATAAAATTCACTTGTGAATCCATCTGATTCTGGGGATTTTTTCTTAAGTAGTTCTCCGATTGACTTTTTCATTTTCTTTTTCTGAGATAAGATTATTTAAATATTCCATTTCCATTTTTTGTTAATCCAGGCAACTTATATTTTTGTAAATATCCACCTGTTTCACAAAGAATGTCATATTTATATACATATTTATATATATTTGGGCAAAATAATTCTTAATAATTATCTTAATTTCCTTTTCATTAGAAGCGAGGTCACACTTCATCTGTGATACTATTAATTTGATTTTCTTCTTTCTTTTTTATTAGATTAACCAGATCTTTATTTTATTTGTTTTTTTCAAAGAACAAGCTCCTAGTCTTATTTATTAGCTCAACAGTTGTTTTCATTAATTTTTCAATAGGCCCATGTCTTCTTGCATTATTTTCATTTCTCTTCCTCACTTTTCCTCTACCTCTCTTACTTGGTTTTTGAAGTCTTTTTTTGAGCTCTTCCAGACTCTGTGTCCAATCCATATTTTTCTTTTGGATATGTTTCCTTTGATTTCACTGTTCCCTTCTGTGTCTGTACCTTGCTCTTTGTCTCCATAAAAATTCTTTAGAATTAGGTGCTTTTTTTGTTGTTTGCTCATTTTTTCTCTCTAATTATAGGTAGGTTCTGTTTTCTGAGAAGTTCAGGTACTCTCTTATTTTTATTCTCAGCTTATTTTCTGGGTTGTTACTAGTTCACCAGGTTCCTGGCTTCACTCTCAGCCCACATGTATAAGCCCCCTTCAGCCCAGATTTCCTTGGTCTGGGACTCTGGACTTCTCCACAGGGTTGAAATTTCAGGGGATGTGAGTTGGCTTGCCAGGCTGGATCTCAAGGTCTGAAAGTCAGTTTGGACTAAGTTTGGAACCTGTGACAGCAGATGTGTGTGCATGGGGGTGGTTTGATATTGACTTGTTCTTCACTCCTTGCAACAGCCTCTTGCTGTCTCTGCTCCCCTCTCACCCCAGTGCCCCAGATGGTATCTGCCTACCTCTTGACTTTTTCTTTTCTTGAAAGTTGTTTCACTCTGTCTCCTTGTTGGTTCTTTCACTCCTATATTCATTTTGGGGTGATATTTTAATCTTGGTCAAAGAGTATTCTCATGGTGACATGGAGCTGCCACTCTTGTTATTCCTTCATATTGTCTCCCTTTGCCTTCATTTTCAGAAGCTGTTTAATTCTGGACATTTCCACTACTTTTGTGGCTCTTTCCTCTAATACAAGGGTCGGCAACCTTTTTGGCCATGAGAGCCATAAATGTCACATTTTTTAAAATGTAATTTCGTGAGAGCCGTACAGTGCTCACAGTGCGTGTAACAGAACCTGAAGAAAAATTGACTTTATGGCTCCTGCAGAAAGAGCCATATCTGGCCCTCAAAAGAGCCAGATATGGCTCGATAGCCATACGTTGCTGACCCCTGCTCTAATAGGTAAATTCCTCCTGGAGCCACCATATTACTGAAGATCCCTGAAATTTCAAAGAACTCATAGTGAAATATACTATTGATTTCCTAATTGAGGTGATGGACACAGAGTTCTGATTAAGGTATCTATAACTATTTTGTTGTTTTGCTTTAATGTACAAGTTTGCAAAAGAGTTTTTGTTTTTTCTTTCCTTCTCAGAAGAAAAGGGGAGATGGGAGGCAGAGAAAATTGATTCTCACTTATTGAAAAACAAATAACATTTATTTTTTAAAAAATTAAGGAAATTCCTAGGGCAGCCATGAATGACTCTGCATTTTCTTCTGGTTTCTATAACTGGCTTTTAAGACTTTTTGGTCTACCAATAATTTTCATCTCTCTCCTATCCTTTTCAGCTTATTTTTATATGTAATCTTTATAAATTAAAATGTAAGCTCCTTGAAAGCAACTGCCATCTTAAGTTTGTATTTCCATAGTGTCTGGCTCACTATAAGTATGCTTAATAAAACTTGTTCATTTGATTTCACTAGCACACTTTTGAGTAAAATAATAGCTGATTAAAATATTTTTGAATGAAAGGATTAATTAATTAATGCAAGAAATGACAAAGTGTATTGTACATACATTGTAAATGAAGAGTACAGGTAATAGCACTATAAGTTTTAAAGACAAAGATATATTGTCATGAAGGTCTCATAGAGAATTAACAATTTGAGCTGGGTTCAGAAGACAGGACATGTCTTAAATTTGACAAAGAAAAGAGAAAATAATGTCCTCTCTAAATCTCTATTCAAGAAGAGTAGTCCAGATTAGATACTTCTTATATGGTTTTATAATTTTGCAATTCTTCATCACTCCTTCAGGAGCTTTATCATGTTGTAAGATCCCATACTACTTGTAATCAAACTTTATCAATATCTTCAACTTCTGGGATCCCTCTGAATGTAAGGAGCAGGGAGCTCCAACTTGAATCTCCATTTAAGGAGGCATCCAGACATGGCATTTCTTCTTTTTCACTTGACTGCCTCTTTTGGATTATTCTATCATATTCTCATACTAAATACCTTCCTTTCCCCTCTCCTCAGCCACTTTCAATGTTTTCGAGTGTGTTTTATCTTCTCCCTTCAAAATATTTATTCTTTAAAGCCAGAACTGCCTTTTTTATTTGTATGCCAGTTATTGAGTACAGTTCCTGGCACTTAGTAGGGACTTAATAAATGTCTATTGACTAACTGACACTTAGGGCAATAAGAACGGAAAAGAGAGATGCAAGAGATATAGCATAATACTCACTGGTCTTAGTTTTCCCACTGTATGTGTCTTATAATTTGAAATATTTTCTGTATCCTTCCTTGTTGCACTGTCATTTCATTACCTGGTTTGCCATTCTAGTAATAGGCCAATATATTCCTGAAGGTTTTCTTTATTATTTTCTTGCTGCCATTTCTGGTACTCTGATGAATTCATTATGTATTTATGATCCCCAATTGAAATCCTTTAAAAAATAAATATCTATAGAATTTGAAAAGGATTCCAAGTTGAAACAATAGTCACTTTTTGTATTTTTCCATTGTCCAGATCACTCACTCTAAGATAGCTGTGAATATCATTTCAAGGAAGCTTCATGTTCAACAAGGGTGAAGAACAATATTCTCTTGGTTCTACTCATTTCACTTTCATGTAGGTCTTTTCATTATTTTTTTAATTAACCTGATTATTGTCTCTTAAAACATAGTAGAATTTCGTCAGATCACATGCCAGAACTTATTCAGCCATTCCCCAGTTGATGGGCATCCTCTCAATTTCCAGTTCTTTGCCACCACAAAGAGAACTACTATAAATATTTTAGAGCATGTACTTAGAAAGAGTTCTTCTCTTTCATTCCTGATCACCTTAGAAATTAAATCTAACAGTAGTGTTGCTGGCTCAAAAGATATACCAGTTCTGCTCTCCCAAAAGATTGGATCATGTTACAGTTTAGTATATTAGTGTCCCCTCCAACATTTTTCATTTTGACGTTTTATTATTTCAGCCAATCTAATAAGTGTGAGATGATGCCCCAAGTTGTTTTGATTTGCTTTCATTCTATTTTGACATACTGTTTGGGGCCACAGACACATATTTGCATTTAAAAGACTCAACACCCAAATGATATACCTACCTATGTGGCCACTTACTTTTTTATCAGAGTTACTTTGTTCACTTTCATATTTATTCTTTTTATTACTTCATTTGTTTTATTTCTTCTAGGTTCTTTATTGTATGTTCTTACACAGAAAATGGTGGGACTACTCACAATATCTAGTATGTAAGGAAATTCAAACTTGGGTAACTGAGAAGATAGAAAAATAATCCCATGCTGGAGAGAATTAGGCTTTACATTTTAGCCACCAGGGACATTTCAACTATGAATGCATTATGTATAGATTTTGTAAAAACTGAATTTTTTTCAAGGATGAAAATAAACCTTTAAACCAGAATTACATATTATGTCGTTATTCAAGAATGTTAGCCCAAATGAAGAGACTTCCAGTTAAGATGGCGGCAGAGTAAGGAGCAGCTGCTCGATCTCTCCTGACCGAACCATACAGGACCCCTCAAGGGGAAATAAAAACGAGTCCAGAGGAACAAAGGAACCCCACAACAGGGCGTAGCATTGAAGGTACGCAGAATCGGGGCATTTCCACGCTATAAAGGGGTGAAACAGCTCTCACTAAAACGTGAGAGGAAGAAGCCCCTCCCCCACCCCCCACACCACACACCCGTATAATGCCAACGCACAAGTGTGAAAACAGGACTGGGGCAACCAGATAATCACTGGCAGCCCCGGGGCTTGTACCTGTGTGCTGCAAGAGGAAGGACCACAGGTGGCTGGGGGGCAAGCACGGACTTTCCCCAAGCATCCACATGGGTGAAGGCACCTCCTCTCTGGCCAGACAAAGGCCCCTAAAACAGGGCCTTTCCCAAGCGCTGAAGGCATCGCCTCAGGTGCGAATAAAGATCTCCAGCCCACGGACTTTCACTACCTTCTGTGGGGGTGAAGGCAGTGCCCTAAGAGCATCTGCACAGGCAAAGGCAGTGCCCTAGGCTTGAATAACGATCGCCAGCCCAGGCTTGGACCTCCAGTGAGGACCTGGTGCAGACCGGAGTGTGGCTGTGGAAGCAACCCCAAAGACTGCTGAAGGAACCTCGGGCAGAGGGGCAGACCGGGAACTACCAGGAGGCCTGACCCCGAGGACAAGGAGACCAGAGCCTGGAGCTTGCAAGGCCCAGGCAGACCCTGAGTGCAAAGACAAAGCTGAAAAGGGGCGGGGCTAACAATGGCCAGCAATAAGGAAGTCCAGAAGAAAAAGACCATCAAGAGAAACTCTGGAACACTGGACAACTTCTACACAGAGAAAATCCAGACAACAGAGGAGGGAAAACAAAAACCCAAACCTCCCCCAAAAAATGAAAGCTGGTCACAAGCTATGGAAGAGTTTAAAAATGAAATGCTGAGGAAGATGGAAGAAATCTGGCAAGAAAATAACAGTTTAAGAGGCAGAATTTCACAATTGGAAAGTGAGGCAAGTCAACTGAAGACCAGAAATGACCAGATTGAAAAGGAAAACCAAAAAATTATAGCTGAAAACCAAAACATTAAAGCCGAAAACCAAAACATTAGAGCCGAAAACCAAAACATTAAAGCCGAAAACCAAAACATTAAAGCCGAAAACCAAAACATTAAAGCTGAAAACCAGTCCTTAAAGGCTAGAATCGAACATTTAGAAACGAAACCAATGATCTCTCAAGACAACAAGAACAAATAAAACAAAGTCAAAAGACTGATAAAATAGAAGGAAAAATGAAATATCTCAATGAGAGAGTGACAGACCAAGAAAACCGGTCTAGAAGAGACAACTTGAGAATCATTGGTATTCCAGAAAAGGCAGAAATTAATAGAAACTTGGACTCAATACTTAGAGAAGTTATTCAGCAAAATTGCCCTGAAGTTCTACAACAAGAGGGCAATATAGACATTGAAAGGATCCATAGAACACCCTCTACACTGGACCCAGAAAAGTCAACACCCAGAAATATAATAGCGAAATTGAAGAGCTTTCGAGTTAAAGAAAAAATCTTACAAGAAGCCAGAAAGAGACAATTCAAATATCAAGGAGCACCAAAAAGGATCACACAGGATCTGGCAGCCTCAACACTAAAAGACTGTAAGGCTTGGAATACAATATTCAGAAAGGCAAGAGAGCTGAGCCTTCAGCCACGAATCAACTACCCAGCAAAACTAACCATATACTTTCAGGGGAAAGTATGGGCATTCAACAAAATTGAAGAATTCCAAGTTTTTGCACAAAAGAGACTGCAACTAAATGGAATGTTTGACACTCAACCACAAATATCAAGAGAAAGATGAAAAGGTAAATAAGAAACAGAGGGAAAAGAAAGAAAACTCATAGTCTTTTAAGCTTGACTCTTTAAGGGCATAAATAAGATCTAATTATCTGTATTACTAGGTGGAGAAATGCTATGTATAATTCTCTGTAGTGAACTCTATACACTATTATAATATTCACTATTATAGCAAACAGAAGAATAATTCATAGGGAGAGGACAGGACACTAAATGGTCTAAGAAGACATGGGGGGTGGGAAAGAGGGGGGGAATAGTAGGGGACACCAAGAAAAATCCGAGTAAATAAGAAAAATAAGATGTTCTATTACACACAAAGAGGGTATGGGAAGTGGAGGGGATGAATAATATCATAAGAAGGAGAGGAAGAGAGCATAATCAAACCTTACTCTCAGTGTAATCAACCCGGAGAAGGAAGAGTAGCTTTATTATCCATCCGGATAAAAATCTCTATCTAACCCTACTGAGAAAGTCAGAAGGGATAAACCAAAGGGAGCAGGGGAGTGAGGAGGCCAAAAAGGGAGGGAGAAAGAAGGGGGAGGGAATTCATTAGGTCTTTAAAAAAACAAAAATAAGGGAACAACAAGGGAGGGGGCAGAAAGGGAAGTCAATCAAGGGAGGGGATAAGGGATACTGGCTCAAAGTAAACCACTGGTGTAAAAGAAAATAGTGCAATAAGAAGGAGTGGGTCTAGAGGAGGATACAAAAAATGTCAGTGAATACACAACTAACAATTGTAACTCTGAATGTGAACGGGATGAACTCACTCATAAAACGGAAGCAAATAGCAGAGTGGATCAGAAACCAAAATCCTACCATATGTTGTCTACAAGAAACACATATGAGGCAGGTAGACACACACAAGTTCAAGGTTAAGGGTATGAGCAAAATCTTTTGGGCATCAAATGAGAAAAAGAAGGCAGGAATGGCTATCATGATCTCTGACAAAGCCTAAGTAAAAATAGATATGATTAAAAAAGACAGGGAAGGTCATTACATACTGATTAAAGGCAGTATAAACAATGAGGAAATAACACTGCTCAATATATATGCACCAAGTGGTATAGCATCCAAATTCATAAAGGAGAAACTGGCAGAGCTCAAGAAGGAAATAGATAGTAAAACCATAATAGTGGGAGATCTAAATATTCCTCTTTCAGATCTAGATAAATTAAGCCAAAAAATAAATAAGAAAGAGGTAAGAGAGATGAATGAAGTCCTAGAAACATTAGATTTAATTGATATGTGGAGAAAAATAAATAGGGACAAAAAGGAATACACCTTCTTTTCAGCTGCACATGGTACATTTACAAAGATTGCCCATGTAATAGGGCATAGAATCATGGCAAACAAATGCAAAAGAGAAGATATAATAAATGTAACCTTCTCAGATCATAATGCAATAAAAATAATAATCAGTAAGGGCACCTGGAAAGGCAAGTCAAAAACCAATTGGAAATTAAACAATATGATTCTTCAAAACCAAATTGGCAAAGAAGAAATCATAGAAACAATCAACAATTTCATTGAAGAGAATGACAATGATGGGACATCCTACCAAACTCTGTGGGATGCAGACAAGGCAGTACTCAGGGGGAAATTTATATCCTTGAGTGCATATATTAACAAATTAAGGAGGGCAGAGATTAATGAATTGGGCATGCAACTCAAAAAATTAGAAAGCGAACAAATAAAAAAACCCCAGATGAAAACTAAATTAGAAATACTAAAAATTAAGGGAGAAATTAATAAAATTGAAAGTAAAAGAACTATTGAATTAATAAATAAGACTAGAAGCTGGTATTTTGAAAAAACAGATAAAATAGACAAAGTACTATTCAATCTAATAAGAAAACGGAAAGAAGAAAGCCAAATTGACAGTATTAGAGATGAAAAGGGAGACCTCACCTATAATGAAGGGGAAATTAAGGCAATCATTAAGAACTATTTCACCCAATTATATGGCAACAAATATAAAAATTTAGGAGATATGGATGAATATTTACAAAAATATAAATTGCCTAGATTAACAGCAGAAGAAATAGAATACCTAAATAATCCCATATCAGAAAGAGAAATTGAACAAGCCATTAAAGAACTCCCTAAGAAAAAATCGCCAGGGCCTGATGGATTCACAAGTGAATTCTATCAGACATTCAAAGAGCACCTAATCCCAATACTATACAAACTATTTGATATGATAAGCAAAGAAGGAGTCCTACCAAATTCCTTTTATGACACAAATATGGTACTGATTCCAAAGCCAGGTAGACCAAAAAACAGAGAAAGAAAACTATAGACCAATCTCCCTAATGAACATAGATGCAAAAATCCTAAATAGAATATTAGCAAAGAGACTCCAGCAAGTAATTAAGAAGGTCATCCACCATGATCAGGTGGGATTTATACCAGGAATGCAAGGATGGTTCAACATTAGGAAAACCATCCACATAATTGACCATATCAACAGTCTAACAAACAAAAATCACATGATTATCTCAATAGATGCTGAAAAAGCCTTTGACAAAATACAGCATCCATTCCTATTGAAAACATTGAAAAGTATAGGAATAGAAGGACCCTTCCTAAAAATAATAAACAATATATACCTAAAACCATCAACAAGCATTATATGCAATGGGGATAAATTAGAAGCCTTCCCAATAAAATCAGGAGTGAAACAAGTATGCCCATCATCACCTCTATTATTCAACATAGTACTAGAAACACTAGCAATAGCAATTAGAGAAGAAAAAGAAATTGAAGGTATCAAAATAGGCAATGAGGAGACTAAGCTATCACTCTTTGCAGATGATATGATGGTATACTTAAAAAATCCTAGAGAATCAACTAAGAAGCTTGTAGAAATAATGAACAACTTTAGCAAAGTGGCAGGATACAAAATAAATGCACATAAATCATCAGCATTTCTATACATTTCCAACACATTAGAACACCAAGAGGTAGAAAGAGAAACACCATTTAAAATCACCCTAGACAATATAAAATACTTGGGAATCAATCTAACAAAACAAACACAGCAATTATATGAAAACAACTACAAAACACTTTCCAAACAAATAAAACTGGACCTCAACAATTGGAAAGCCATTAACTGTTCATGGGTAGGACGAGCTAACATAATAAAAATGAACATGCTACCCAAATTAATTTACCTATTTAGTGCCATACCTATCAAGCTACCCAAAAACTTCTTTACTGAATTAGGAAAAACTATAACAAATTTCATTTCGAATAACAAAAGATCAAGAATATCAAAGGAAATAATGAAAAAAAATGTGAAGGAAGGGGGCCTAGCAGTACCAGATATCAAACTATACTATAAAGCAGCAGTCATTAAATCAATATGGTACTGGCTAAGAGATAGAAGGGAGGATCAGTGGAATAGACTCGGGATTAATGACGTCAGCAAGACAGTGTATGATAAACCCAAAGAGCCCAATTTTTGGGACATGAATCCACTATTTGACAAAAACTGCTGGGAAATTTGGAAAACAATATGGGAGAGATTAGGTTTAGATCAACATCTCACACCCTACACCAAGATAAATTCGGAATGGGTGAATGACCTGAATATAAAGAGGGAAACTATAAATAAGTTAAGTGAACACAGAATAGTATACCTGTCAGATCTCTGGGAAAGGAAAGATTTTAAAACCAAGCAAGAGTTAGAGAAAATTACAAAATGTAAATTCAATGGTTTTGATTATATTAAGCTAAAAAGCTTTTGTACAAACAAAAACAATGTAGTCAAAATCAGAAGGGAAACAACAAATTGGGAAAAATCTTTATAATGAAAAACTCTGACAGGGGTCTAATCACTCAAATATACAACGAGTTAAAGGAAATGTAAAAAAATCAAGCCATTCCCCAATTGATAAATGGGCAAGAGACATGAATAGGCAATTTTCAGATAAAGAAATCAAAAGTATCAATAAGCACATGAGAAAGTGTTCTAAATCTCTAATAATTAGAGAAATGCAAATCAAAACAACTCTGAGGTATCACCTCACACCTAGCAGATTGGCTAAAATGAAAGAAGGGGAGAGTAATGAATGCTGGAGGGGATGTGGCAAAATCGGGACATTGATGCATTGCTGGTGGAGTTGTGAAATGATCTGGCCATTCTGGCTGGCAATTTGGAACTATGCCCAAAGGGCTATAAAAGACTGCCTGCCCTTTGATCCAGCCATACCATTGCCGGGTTTGTTCCCCAAACAGATCATAGATAAACAGACTTGTATGAAAATATTTATAGCTGCGCTTTTTGTGGTGGCAAAAAACTGGAAAAGGAGGGTATGTCCTTCAATTGGAGAATGGCTGAACAAATTGTGTTATATGCGGGTGATGGAATACTATTGTGCTAAAAGGAATAATAAACTGGAGGAATTCCATGCAAATTGGAGAGACCTCCAGGAAGTGATGCAGAGCGAAAGGAGCAGAACCAGAAGAACATTGTCCACAGAGACTGATATACTATGGTAAAATCAAATGTAATGGGCTCCTGTACCAGCAGTACTGCAATGACACAAGACAGCTCTGAGGGATTTATGGTAAAGATGCTACCCACATTCAGAGGAAGGACTGCAGGAGAGGAAACATATAAGATAAACAATTGCTTGAATGCATGGGCTGAGGCGCACATGAATGGGAAATAGACCCTGAACAAGGATACATGTTACAACCAGCGGAAATGTGCATTGGCCATGGGTGGGGGAAGAGCGGGGGGTGAAGGGGAAAGTAGGGGCATAAAGTATGTAAACAGATTAAAAACAAATATTAATGAATGTCTAATAAAAAAAAGAAAAAAAATTAGGAGGGAGAATTGTAGAACAAACTGGCAGAAATTAGGTTTAAAGCAACAGTTCATCTTTTACTAAATAAACTCCAAATGCATATAATCAAATACCATACAATAAATGGGAACGTACCAAGTAGATGGTCAAGGAAGAAATGACCTTTTAAATCTACCGATATGGGAAGAATTCACAACCAAACAAGGCATAGAGAAAATAATAGAAGATAAAATGAACAATTTAGATTACATATAATTAAAAGTTTTTGCACAAACCAAATATATCTAAGATTAGTAATAAAATAGGAATTTGTCAAATATATTTGCAATGAGTTTTTATGAAAATATCATGTTAAAGCTGTGTAAGAAATTCATTTAAATATATATGAACCAGCACTTATTGAAGGAGGAAACAGAAGTTATCTATACTTTTATGGAAAAAATATTGTTCCTACTGACCAATAATTAGGGAAATTCAAATTAAAATGACTCTTAATTTCTAGTTCACGCTCAAATTTTCAAAGTTGACAAAAACAAAAATAAATGTTGGTGGAGCTACATGAGAATAGTAATATTGATACAATGTTATTGACTCTATAAATTGCTGTGGCCTTTCTGGAAAGCCATTTAGAGCTATGCACCAAAACAACTAAACTCTACTCTAGTTGGCTAATACTGTCAATGAGATCAAATGTATAGAAAAATGTCTTAGAGGTGCAAAATATTTGTAGCACTTCTTTTCATGGGCAAAGAACTGAAGGCTAAATGGATACCTATCAACTAGAGAATGGTGGGGGGAAATTTTGGTAAGTGAATATCATGGGATAGTTTTAGGTTTTGAGAAATTGAGAAGTAAATAAATCTGGGAAGACATATATACTATTGAAAAGTAAAGGAAGTGGAACAAAAAAACCCAACTTAGGTTATAATAACAACATTGTAAAAATAAATAGTTTTAAGATTTAAGAACTTTGCTCAAAGAAATGTTTAATCGTGAATCTGAAGGATTCTAGTGATAATGCTATCACCTCTAAAAGAGAGGTGGCTGATTAAATATACAGAATAAAACACTTTTTAAAACCTTTACCTTCTGTCTTAAAATGAATAATAAGAATTCTTTTCAAGGTAGAAGAGTAGTAAAGGCCAGGAAATTGGGGTTAAATGACATTCCCAGGGTTACACTGCTTGGAAATATCTGAGGCCAGATTTGAACTCAATAAGACACATTTTAAAAATATGGAGAATATGTTCATTTTATTTGCTTGACTACCCATATTTGGTAAAAGTGTTTTTTTCTTCTTTTTTTTCCAGTTGGCATAGGAGAGATATTAGGAGTTGAAAAGTCATTAATATATTAGAATCCAAATATAATAATTAAAATAAATTACTAGAGCAAAACACATTATGCTTCAGCTAAATTCATAAAAGGAAGGATAGCTATCATGATCTCAGATTTTTAAAATATGTAAAATAAATTAAAATAAATAAGTGGTGATATCACTTTTGTGCTGAAAGGTACTATTGATTTCAGTAAATAATGAATAAGCTTTGAATGCCAAAAAATCAACCTAAATAATTAAGGAAAATTAGAAGAGAAATTATATATAATAATTATAAGAGAAAATTATAAAAGTTATAAGAGAAATAATATAATCATAAAAGTGCGAGACCTTAATATACCTTTTCCCAACATAGACAAATATAACTTAAAATAAAGATGTTTGGAGTCTGAATAGAGTTTTAGAAAAACTAGATATTTCTGGCTATAACAAAAAGGAATAGAATTCATATGTCCACTACCTTTATTAAGTTTACCTTTGTTAAGACCCTCATTTTCTTTCCCCTATAGCCTCCGATGTAGTCTTTCTCCTTCAAGTCCTTCCCTTCTCCAAATCACACTACTTCCAAAGATCTTTTTCAGGTCAAATCATATTATTTCCAAACTCAGTGACCTCCTCTGTTTCTCTTGCCTCTAGGTCAGGGGGGCCAAGACAGAACTTTGTGGGATATTCACACTTGGGTAGGGAGGACCCTGTATAGTAGGAAGAGAAGAAGCAGGTCCTTCTCCAGAAGCATGAGAGAACAGTATCACAAAACCCAGAGTGTATGGGACATTGTGGACCTTTTAAGACATCAAAGAGACCTTAGGAAAAGAAGGACTGAGAAAAAAGCCATTGTATTTGAAAATTAAGAAAGTATTCATAAACTTGGAAAGAATAATTAAATTATGATGATGAAGATAAACCTGGATTTTGAAGAACTGATAAATGAATGAAAAGTGAAGACATATAAGTTAATGGCCTTCTTTAATTCAACCCCAACAAGGAGATGAAGGTTGGTGGTCTAAGAAGAATTTTTGTTGTTCTGAGTTTAAGTTAAAGAAGATCTAGGCATGCTTGTATGTATCAGGAAAGAAACCAGTGGATAAAGAGACTGAAAATTAAAGCAAGAAAGAAAAATTACCAAAACACACATACACACACACACACACACACCACCCACACACACACACACACACACACACACACACACACACACCACCCACATGTATGTGGAACTTATTTTTTTAACTTAATTAAATTTCTGTAGAAACATGTCATAATTAAGGTCAATTTCTCATTCATGAACATACTCATTACAACTAAGCCCAAGAGCAATATGAATTGACAAAGGGGTCAGGCTAGGCTTCATGGTGGAAATACTACTAAATCTGTACTTGAAAAAATAAGGAGGAATCGGGGACAAAGAGAGAAAGGGAAAACATTTCAGGTTTGGGTGGCAATATGAGAAAAAGGCACAGATTCAGGAAAGTAAAGGATATTTTTGCTAGAATGTTC
Source organism: Gracilinanus agilis (assembly GCF_016433145.1). Classification (NCBI taxonomy): domain Eukaryota; kingdom Metazoa; phylum Chordata; class Mammalia; order Didelphimorphia; family Didelphidae; genus Gracilinanus; species Gracilinanus agilis. Next base: position 51,959,798 of record NC_058135.1, read on the forward strand.
AAAATGCTTTAGATGGAGTTTAGTTAAGTTTGTGAAGTGACAGTGTATTATGAAGACTAATATGAGGCAAGGTTGAGTAGGGTTGATGTTGCCAGCTATCCTTTTAATGGTAGCCTAAGAATCTGAACTTTATTTTGTAGCCAATAGAAAGCCAAAGAAGATCTTTGGGCAGAGGAGTTACATGATCAAATATCTGCATACGAATGATGATTTTCACATAGGTGATTCCAGATTCAAACTCACTTCCTGTGGCAATGTAAAATAAACATCCCACACCTTGCTTCTGTCAAAGAGTTTGCATTCTAAAGACATGGAATAATATATAGACAGATGAGCAAATAAAAATAGGAACTTATTCTCTATTCTCCATCTGTAATTCTGCTTGGTTTTTAACACTATAGAATAAGATGACCAACCGAGGATAAGCTCATCACTTTTAATTTCCTCATCATGCAGTTGAACTTAACCTTCGATACTCAAAGTCTTCTCAAATCCCTCAGCCTCCTCTCTGATTAGAGGGCTGGATGGTAGAACACTCAATTTTTCCCCAAGCTGTCTTTTATAAAGGTCAGAATCTGGACTGTGCAGTTTACCCTCTACTATCCATTTGCAGCTTTGCTTAGTTTGCACTCCACACAATAAAACACTCCCTCTCCAGGTAGCTCCTGTTTTTCTACCCTGCCCTTATTTTCCTTTTCCCAGCTTCAATTTTGTGTTGCCTTCCCCCATTATAATGTAAGTTCCTTGAGAACATGGAGTAGCTTTTTTTCTTATCTGTACCTCCATTGCTTAGCAGAATACCTGGTATATAGTAGACAGACACTTAAAGCATTTATTGAATTAAATTAAATATGCAAGCTTTAAAAAGTGATTTGGGACATTACAGAAAGCATCTTGGATCTCTTTGCAGTGATTTGATCATGCTATTCTTATGCTCAAAAAACTCCTCTGGCTCTCAATTGACTATAAAATAAAGTTCAAATTCTTAGGCTGCCATTGAAAGGCCACTATACTCTGGCAACACCAACCCTACCCAGTTTTACCTCATATTAGCCTCCATCATGCACTCTTAGCTCAGCAATTCAACTAAATTCCATCTAAAAATGTCCTTTACTTTTCTGAATCTATGCCTTTTGCTCACTCTGCTCCCCAAGTCTGAAATGTGTTCCATTTTCCTCTTTGTCCTCAATTCCTCCTCATTCTTTGAAGTACAGATCAAATACTGTTTCTACAATGAAGCCTAAACTGACTACCTTGTAAATTCATATTGCTCTTGAGCTTAGTTATAATTATCAGAGAAAAGGGAAAGGAAGGGAAGGCAGAGGAAGGCAAGGCAAGGCAAGGCAAGGGAAAGGTAGTGAAGGGAAGGTAAGGGAAGGCAAGGGAAGAGAAAGCTAAGAAAGAGAGGGAAGAAAAAGGAAGGCAAGGGAAGGCAAGGGGAGGCAAGGGAAGAGAAGGCTAAGAAAGAGAAGGGATGGGAAAGGAAGCAAAGGGAAGGGAAGAGAAAGGAAGGCAAAGGAAGGCAAGGCAAGGGAAGGCTAAGAAAGGGAAGGGGAGGCTAAGAAATGGAAGGAAAGGGAAAGGAAGGGAAGACAAGGGAAGGGAAAGGAAGCAATTGGGAGAGGAAGGTGAATATGAGAAAAGCATATAGGTTCTAGTATGGTAGGTCAGAGGGTCTGAATAGGACTGGAAAGGGAGAACTCTCATGCCAATGAGTATCTAGTCAAGATGGAAAGACCTCAGTTGAGGTTATAGCTATAAACCAGAGAGTTAATAATGAGAGACTATGCTAGAGTGGTGGCACTGAGAATAGAAAAGAGGCAACAAATATGAGATGTTTCAGAGGTAGAATTGACAGGAGCTGGTGACTGGCTGAAGATTAAAAGTGAGAGACAAGGAAAAGTGAATGACAATGCCACAGATTCACTCATGTAACACAGGGTGAGTAGTGGTGCCACTGACAGAAACAGTGAACACAGAAGGAGGAGCAAGTTATGGGACAAAGATAATAAGCTCAGATTTGGACATGTTGAGGAGGAGGTGCCAGTGGGGCTCCTATTCTGTGATATCCAATAGACAGGTGGAGATATAAGTCTGAAGCTTAGAAGAGAGCTCCTAGCTAGAGAGATATAATTGAGAATCATTATGGACTAATCTGCTTTGCTGCTTTCCTGTACTTCAGTATTATTCTGGCCCTGAGCAAGGAAGCAGTTCACTGCTATTATCCTCAGGAGCACAAAGGCTGCACAAAGGAACTATTTATAAATGCACCAATTAGTCTCAACTAGGGCAGTGGCCTTGTGAATGAAGAGAAGAGGTCAGATGTGATCGTTTGAAGGAAGAATTAATAAAACTTTCCTTCTTAATGGGTAAGAAGAGTAAGAAAGTATGAGGGGCCAAAAGTAGCTCCTAAGTTTCAAATGTGTATGACCAGAAGAACAGTGGTGCTTTTGCTAGAAATAGGAAAATTTGGAGGAGAAGAGGGCTTTAAGGGACAGATAATGAATTCTGTTTAGTAAACACTGAGTGTAAGATAGTCAAGAGACAGGTAGGGCAAAGTTCTAGAGCCAGAGTTAGAGCAAATAAAGAAGGCAAGAAGGCATGGACAGTAAGATTAGCCTAAACTCCTTTTTGTTCTTTCTGTTTATGGGATGTAGCATTATTTCACATATAACAAGGATGTCCAAGATGTCCAGTGCAGCTAATTGGAAAAGCAACATCCTGCTGGGTTGGGTTTTGGGTCTATCTCATCCCCCCACCATTCTGAAAAAAAGACAATGGCAGATCATTAGCACAGGAAAATTTAGTAGAATAAATATTAGGTCTTACCTCCTCATTTATATGTGATACTTTTAGAAAAGAACAAGAAAATCGCCCTGTAGGAAGGAAGGATATAAACATTTACTAAACATCTAACAATTTGCCAAGTTCTGGGCCAAGTGTTTTACATATATCATCTCACTTGATTCTCCATAATGATGCTGGAAGGTAGATGTTAATGATCCTCTTTTTATTATTTTTGACTAAACGGAAGCAGACAAATATTAGACTGACCTAATTCACTTGGATTACCAATAAGTAGATCTATATGAGAGAATTATGGGGGAAATAAGGCTATTGATAGCTCTTCAACAACATGGGCTGAAGGCATACAATGACAACTCGAATGGGATGCTTAGTCTGAAAGCACTGAAAAAGATGGAAAAATATGTAAATAAAAATAATTTTTATGTTATTTTTTCACACACCTCTCCTGGACTGACCTGGCATCTATGAAACTACATTAGGTGGAGAATCTAATCTAGGTAAATCAATTTTACATCTCTAAGGCCATTTTCTGATATTCTTTCAAAAAAAACATAAGTCAAAAAAGTCAATCAACATTTACTAAGTGGCTCCTCTATGTCAGGCACTGTGGCAAGTAATGGAAATTCAAATAAATGCCAAAGACAGTCCCTGCCCTCAAGAAACTCACAAACTAATATCATCTATTGGAGATGTTGTGTATGCCCCTATTTGGGATTTTCTTGGCAAAGATACTGGAGTGATTTTCCCTTTCCTTCTCTAGCTTATTTTACAGATGAGGAAACAGAGGCAAATAAAGTTCAATGATTTGCACAGGATCATCTAGCTAGAAACAGTGCTAATGAATGGAGTCATGAATGGAGTGAGAAAGTGGGGCTTTTTTGTGAAGAGGGAAGGACTAAAGGGGATAAAAATCTACAGTTCATACAAATAACCTGAAGAAAATAAGTACATAACCAGAAAGTAAAATAGGTATTGCAGAAAAGAAGCCACATACTTATAATATTATAAATATACTTTCTTGCTAAGGTTCTGGCCACTGCTCCTTTGGGGAGTCAGATACATTGGTCAAGATCCAAAGAGTCTTCTTTAGGTTAGAATACTGGGTTGAATCTAAAAAGAGAGAATTTAATTGAGATAAATATAAAGTCTTACACTTGATTGGAAGAAAAACCATGAGTGCAAGGTGGTAGAGACAGGGCCAAATAGCAATTTGTTTGGAAACAAATCTTGAGTTTTTGGTGGATTTCAGGTTTAATCGAATTCAAAAGTAAAATAAGCAATCAAACAAGCTAATATAATTTAAGGTTTCAATAGTGAGGGAAGTGATGATAACTATGTCACATTTTACCCTAGTCATCCTATATCTGGCACAATGTACACAATTTTAGCTAAGCATTTTATGAAAGACATTGATAATTAGCTTAACTGATTTTATTTGTTATCAGGGAAGATTTTATAATATATCAGGAAATTACTGGTAGAAATAATCAAAAGATGTCAGGAAAACCTTTTCTTTATTTCTTGCTTTAAGGAGGGCAGTCTTAAATAAAATAGTGTATAGTGGAAGACAGCTTGAATACTGAATAGTAATGAAGATCAAGAGAAAAGAAAACTTTAGCAGAGGGGGATGATTACTGTCTTCAAGTACCTGAAGGACTGACATGAAAGAGGGATTGGACTGCAATGGGTGGAGGTTATAAAGAGGCAGCTTCCAGCTTGATGGAAAGAAAAACTTACTCAACGTTAAATCTAATCAAAAGTATTATGTATTGACTGCCTCGGGAATCAGTGGATGTTATGTTCTCTTGTAAGTAATCTTCCACTAAAATTTGGAGGAATTATGTATACAGTTACTTGGGTATATTATACATGAGATTTGTGCTCATGCATGGGCTGAACTAGATGGACTCTGAAATCCTTTATAGCTTAATGATCTGTGGTTATGAGGCAGAAGGGTTAGTGCTGGACTTGGGGCCAGGAATATGTGAGTCCCAACTCAGACTCTAGCTGTGTCCCTCATTGAGTTGCCCAACCTTTATAAACTTCAGATTAGTCACCTATAAATTGGGATAACAATATCACCTCCACAGAAAGTTAATTCAAGGCTCAAATGAGTTAATGTATTCAAAGAGCTTTTCAAATTTCAAAATACTATATAAAAGCCACCTGTTATTATTATAATTTAGGGAAGAATATTCACATAAAGACATTAAATACCTTATTTAGTCATTTCACTCATGACTGATTCTGCATGACCCTCTTTGGGATTTTCATGGCAAAGATGCTGGAGAGATTCACCTTTTCCTTGTCTAGCTTATTTTACAGATGAGGAAATGGAGGCAAATAAGGTTAAATTACTTGCATAGGATCATCTAGTTAATAAGTAGCTGTGGCTGTATTTGAGTTCCAGGACTGGCACTCTAACCACTGCGGCACATTGCTGCCCCATTAAAAACCTAATAGAATGCTAAGAAATATATTCTAATGATGATAGAATTGGAAGAAAAGATAAGTATTGGTGGGGCATATGTTATTCCTCCTGGGATCAGCAATTAAAAAAATTTCCCAAAAGAAGAAACAAATAAAACAACAAGTATTATATTCTGTCTTTTCTGGGAAGTATTGTTGAGGGTGGGGAGCACTACTGATGTCCTCTAACCCCCTACTAAATAAAGTACAGTAACTCCCTATTGCCTCTGGAATAAGAAAAAAAGTCATCTTCCACATTCTTGAAAACTGCTATGTTCCTCCCAAGTTTTGTCACAAAATTGCGTAGTTGGAAAGGACCTAATTGACCATCAAGTCCAACCCACAGCCTTATAGAATTGTGAGCTATCCACTATTTCTACAAGTACTGTAGCCTCTGCCTCCTTAGTGTAATGTAGAGATAGCAGCATAGAATCCCTGCAAAATACAGGGTCAGCCTCACACAAAGTTCTGCAGGGGGGGTCCTCTGGAATTCTGGGTGAGGCTGACCCTGTATTTTGCAGGGATTCCATGCTGCCATCTCTACATTACAGTACTCATAACTTCTGAAGACCAGGAAAATTATTTTTGCACCCAAGTTTTGGAGATTATCAAATGGTTCAACATCAGAAACTGATAAGTTTTTTTTTTTAATTTTAAAAATTTATTAATATTTATATTTTAGAAAAGTTAACATGGTTACATGATTTATGTTCTTTCTTTATCTTCACCCCCTGACCTCCGCCCACCACTGACCGATATGCATTTCCACTGGTTTTAACATGTGTCATTAATCAAGACCTATTTCCAAATTGTTGATAGTTGCATTGGTGTGGTACTTTCAATCCCCAATCATGTCCTCATCAACCCAGGTATTCAAGCAGTTGATTTTCTTCTGTGTTTCCTCTCCTGCTGTTCTTCCTCTGAATGTGGGTTGCGTTCTTTTCCATAGATCCTTCAGAATTGTCCTGGGTCATTACATTGCTACTACTATAGAAGTCCATTACATTCGATTTTACCATAGTATACCAGTCTCTGTGTACAATGTTCTTCTGGCTCTGCTCCTTTCACTCTGCATCAATTCCTGGAGGTTTTTCCAATTCACATGGAATTCCTCCAGTTTATTATTCCTTTGAGTGCAATAGTATTCCATCACCAACAAATACCGCAATTTGTTCAGCCATTCCCCAATTGAAGGGCATACCCTCATTTTCCAGTTTTTTGCCACCACAAAAAGCGCGGCTATAAATATTTTCGTGCAAGTCTGTTTATCTATGATCTCTTTGGGGTACAATCCCAACAATGGTATGGCTGGATCAAAGGGCAGGCATTCTTTTATAGCTCTTTGAGCATAGTTCCAAATTGCCATCCAGAATGGTTGGATCAGTTCACAGCTCCACCAGCAATGCATTAATATCCCAATTTTGCCACATCCCCTCCAGCATTCATTACTCTCCCCTTCTTTCATTTTAGCCATTCTGCTAGGTGTGAGGTGATACCTCAGATTTGTTTTGATTTGCATTTCTCTAAATATTAGAGATTTAGAACACTTTCTCATGTGCTTATTGATGCTTTTGATTTCTTTACCTGAAAATTGCCTAATCATGTCTCTTGCCCATTTATCAATTGGGGAATGGCTTGATTTTTTATACAATTGCTTTAACTCCTTGTATATTTGAATATTAGATCCTTGTCACAGTTTTTTGTTATAAAGAATTTTTTCCCAATTTGTTGTTTCCCTTCTGATATCAGCTACATTGTTTTTGTTTGTACAAAAGCTTTTCAGTTTTATATAATCAAAATCATATATTTTACATTTTGTAATTTTCTCTAACTCTTGCTTGGTTTTAAAATCTTTCCTTTCCCAGAGATCTGACAAGTATACTATTCTGTGTTCACTTAACTTATTTATAGTTTCCCTCTTTGTATTCAAGTCTTTCACCCATTCTGAATTTATCTTGGTGTAGGGTGTGAGATGTTGATCTAAACCTCTCCCATATTGTTTTCCAAATTTCCCAATAGTTTTTGTCAAATAGAGGATTTTTGTCCCAAAAGTTAGGCTCTTTGGGTTTATCATATACTGTCTTGCTGAGGTCACTTACCCCAAGTCTATTCCAGTGATCCTCCCTTCTGTCTCTTAGACAGTACTATACCATTTTGATGACTGCTGCTTTATAGTATAATTTAATATCTGCTACTGCTAGGCTCCCTTCCTTCACATTTTTTTCATTATTTCCCTTGATATTTTTGATCCTTTCTTATTCCAAATGAACTTTGTTATAGTTTTTCCTAATTCAGTAAAGAAGTTTTTTGGTAGTTTGATAGGTATGGCGCTAAATAGGTAAATTAATTTGGGTAGAATGGTCATTTTTATTATGTTAGCTTGTAGTTCCCATGAGCAATCAATGTTTTCCAATTGTTTAAATCTAGTTTTATTTCGTTGGAAAGTGTTTTGTAGTTGTTTTCATATAATTGCTGTGTTTGTTTTGGTAGACAGATTCCTAAGTGTTTTCTATTGTCTAGGGTGATTTTAAATGGTGTTTCTCCACCTCTTGCTGCTGTGATGTGTTGGAAATATATAAAAATGCTGATGATTTATGTGCATTTATTTTGTATCCTGCAACTTATTATTTCTACAAGCTTCTTTGTTGATTCTTTAGGATTTTTTAAGTATACCATCATATCATCTGCAAAGAGTGATAGCTTAGTGTCCTCATTGCCCATTTTTATACCCTCAATTTCTTTTTCTTCTCTAATTGCTACTGCTAGTGTTTCTAGTACTATGTTGAATAATACAGGTGATAATGGGCGTCCTTGTTTCACTCCAGATCTTATTGGGAAGGCTTCTAATTTATCCCCATTGCATAGGATGCTTGTTGATGGTTTTAGGTATATACTGTTTATTGTTTTTAGGAAAGGTCCTTTTATTCCTATACTTTCCAGTGTTTTCAGTAGGAATGAATGCTGTATTTTGTCAAAGGCTTTTTCATCATCTATTGAGATAATCATGTGATTTTTGTTTGTTAGATTGTTGATATGGTCAATTATGTGGATGGTTTTCTTAATATTGAACCATCCTTGCATTCCTGGTATAATTCCCACCTGATCATGGTGGATGATCCTCTTGATCACTTGCTGGAGTCTCTTTGCTAGTATTCTATTTGGGATTTTTGCATCTATGTTCATTACGGAGATTGGTCTGTAGTTTTCTTTCTCTGTTTTTGGTCTACCTGGCTTTGGAATCAGTACCATATTTGTGTCATGAAAGGAATTTGGTAGGTCCTTCTTTGCTTATCATATCAAATAATTTGTATAGTATTGGGATTGGTTGCTCTTTGAATGTCTGATAGAATTCACTTGTGAATCCATCAAGTCCTGGTGATTTTTTCTTAGGGAGTTCTTTGATGGCTTGTTCAATTTCTATTTCTGATATGGGGTTATTTAGGTATTCTATTTCTTCTGCTCTTAATCTAGGCAGTTTATATTTTTGTAAATATTCATCCATGTCTCTTAGATTACTATATTTATTGCCATATAATTGGGTGAAACAATTTTTAATGATTGCCTTAATTTCCCCTTCATTAGAGGTGAGGTCTCCCTTTTCATCTTTGATACTGTCGATTTGGTTTTCTTCTTTCCTTTTTTTATATTAGATTGACCAGTACTTTGTCTATTTTATCTGTTTTTTCAAAATACCAGCTTCTAGTCTTATTTATTAATTCAATAGTTCTTTTACTTTCAATTTTATTAATTTCTCCCTTGATTTTTAGTATTTCTAATTTAGTTTTCATCTGGGGATTTTTAATTTGTTCACTTTCTAGTTTTTTGAGTTGCATGCCCAATTCATTAATCTCTGCCCTCTCTAATTTGTTAATATATGCACTCAAGGATATAAATTTCCCCCTCAGTACTGCCTTGGCTGCATCCCACATAGTTTGGTAGGATGTCTCATCATTGTCATTTTCTTCAATGAAATTGTTGATTGTTTCCATGATTTCTTCTTTGACTAGCTGGTTTTGGAGAATCATATTATTTAATTTCCAATTATTTTTTGATTTGCCTGTCCAGGTGCCCTTACTAATTATTATTTTTATTGCATTATGATCTGAGAAAGTTACATTTATTATTTCTGCTCTTTTGCATTTGTTTGCAATGTTTCTATGCCCTATTAAATGGTCAATCTTTATGAATGTACCATGTGCAGCTGAAAAGAAGGTGTATTCCTTTTTGTCCCTCTTAATTTTTCTCCACATATCTATTAAATCTATTTTTTCTTGGGCTTCATTCACCTCTCTTACCTCTTTCTTATTTATTTTTTGGTTTGATTTATCTAGATCTGAAAGAGGAATATTTAGATCTCCCACTATTATGGTTTTACTATCTATTTCCTTCTTGAGCTCTGCCAGTTTCTCCTTTATGAATTTGGATGCTGTGCCACTTGGTGCATACATGTTGAGCACTCTTATTTCCTCATTGCCTATACTGCCTTTAATCAGGATGTAATGACCTTCCCTGTCTTTCTTAATCATATGTATTTTTACTTTGGCTTTGTTAGAAGTAATAACCACTCCTGCCTTTTTTTTCTCATTTGAAGCCCAAAAGATTTTGCTGAAGCCCTTTATTTTAAACTTGTATATGTCCACCTGCCTCATTTTTTCTTGTAGACAACGTATGTTAGGATTTTGGTTTCTAATCCACTCTCCTATTTGCTTCTGTTTAATGGGTGAGTTCATCCCATTCACATTCAGAGTTATAATTATCAGTTGTGTATTCGCCGACATTTTGTATTCTCCCCTAATTCTATCGCTTCTTCTTACACTATTTCTTTTTAAACCAGTGGTTTGCTTTAAGCCAGTAACCCTTGTCCCCTCCCTTGATTTACTTCTCTTTCTACCCCCTCCCTTATTAATCGCCTCTTTTTATTTTTAAGGCCTAATGAAATCCCTCCACCTTCTTTTCCCCTCCCCTTTTTGACCTCCCCTGCTCCCCTTGGTTTATCCCTTCTGACTTTCTCAGTAGGGTTAGATAGAATTTTATATCCCAAAGGATATATCTATTCTTCCCTCTCAGGGTTAATTACACTGAGAATAAGGTTTAAATATTACCTCTTAATGCTCTCTTCCTCTCCTTCTTATAATAGTATTTGTCCCCTCCCCTTCCCATGCCCTCTTTGTGCGTCATAGAATATCCTATTTTTCTTATTCCTTCAAGGTTCTCTTGGTGTCCTCTAGTATTTACCTAACTCTTTCCCAACCCCCATGTCATCTTAGACCCTTTAGTATTCCACCCTCTCCCTATGAATTATTCTTCTGATTATTATAATAGTGAATGCTATAATAGTGAATAGAGTTCATTACAGAGAATTATACATAGCATTTCTCCACATAGGAATGCAGATAATTAGATCTTATTGAAGCCTTTGAAGAAGCAAATTTAAAAAAAAATATGGGTTTTCTTTCTTTCCCCTCTGTTTCTTATTTACCTTTTCATGTTTCTCTTGATTTTTGTGGTTGGATATCAAACTTTCCATATTGTCCTGGTCTTTTCTGTGCAAATACTTGGAAATCATCTATCTTGTTGAATGCCCATACTTTCCCCTGGAAGTATATAGTCAATTTTGATGGGTAGTTGATCCATGGTTGTAAACCCAGTTCTCTTGCCTTTCTGAATATCATATTCCAAGCCTTGGGGTCTTTTAGTGTGGAGGTTGGGTTGCCAGATCCTGTGTGATCTGGATTGGTGCTCCTTGATATCTGAATTGTCTCTTTCTGGCTTCTTGGCAAATTTTTTTCTTTTACTTGGAAGCTCTTGAATTTTGCTATTATATTCCTGGGGGTTGTCTTTTCAGTGTCTAGTGTAGAGGGTGATCTATGGATCCTTTCAATGTCTATATTGCCCTCTTGATGTAGAACTTCAGGGGAATTTGCTGAATAATTTCTTTTAGTATGGAGTCCAAATTTCTATTAATTTCTCCTTTTTCAGGAAGACCAATGATTCTCAGATTGTCTCTTCTAGACCTGTTTTCTTGATCTGTCAGTTTCTCATTGAGATATTTAATGTTTCCTTCTATTTCATCAGTCTTTTGACTTTGTTTTATTTGTTCTTGCTGTCTTGATAGATCATTGGCTTCTACTTGCCCAATTCTTGTCTTTAGAGACTGGTTTTCTGCTATAAGCTTTTGATTTTCCTTTTCAGTTTGGTCTGCCCTGTTTTCCAGCTATTTGATTTTGGTCTCCAATTTGTTTATGAATTCTTTTGATTTGGGGGCATCCTGATAAGGTTTTATAAGTGAAACTAACACTAATGTAGAGGCACTACTGTTTCTTTTGCCATTGAACCCAATGAACCAATAGGTCCTTTTTGTGCAATTTGTAGCAAAAATCTCCTTTGTGTTTCTGTTATCCATCACCATTAAATCAGTTTAAAATGGATACCTTGAGAGCAGTGAATAACCTTCTTTTCTATTTGTATCTCCACGAAATAGAATGTATTCTTTGCACATAATAAATCTTAATAATTGTACAAATGATTTCTTCCTTCATTAAAAAAGAACTTCATATACAACATAACTGCTAAGTATTTTATTTACATCCTTTTCTTCAAGACAATTTCTACTTAGAGAACATATTAAATTTTTTAACCCGTTGTATTCTAGAAATATAGTGTCTTATTGAGCAATATATATAATCGGTACATTACTGTAGAATTATTATAGAATTGCTGCGATATGTTCCTATGAAAAAGTTTTGATTCAGAGTTCCAAATATTGATGCTAAGAGTATGTGCTCCCAATTGCCAATAGTTGTTAGATTGTGGAGATAATCTAATATTTTTGTAATTCATTGAATTTACTTCTCTCCATTCTATTACCATTACTGCAAAAGTCTCTAGTGAGACTTGTGACTATCTCTCTCTGATCCCTCCAACATGTGAAGTAGCATGAGTCCTCACAAGCTCAAGAGTCCTTCAGATCTTAGCTATATTTTAGTGGCTAACATGATTTGAAGCAAGAGTTCTAAAGCTTAGGGTTGGGACTGGGATTGAAATAGGGAGCAGAATCCACATGGCATGCAAAGAGAATATAGAAAGACTATACAAATATGACTACATCAGTCCATACAAGAAGAATAGTTTCTCTATTTTTTAGTATATTTTTCCTGAGACTTTTCTTTCCCATCACTACCCTCATTATACATAATCCCCATGGGGAAAGATCTATAATATTTCATTCTATTTAAGTCCTTCAGTGGTGAAGGTGGTTAGTGTTTGGTGTCTGGGACATGTGAATCAATTGACAAAATTACTATCAATGTCCATATGGATGTACTTCTAATCTTGAAGAAGTAGAAACAGGCTAATATAATAAATTTTCCAGGAATGATCAGAGATGGATGATTCTCCTAAGAATGAATCCTACAAAGGAACAGGGGCTATTACACCGAGCACTGTGCACTGGGAAATAATTGTTTGAATGTAATCCTTAGTCAGACATCCCTCATTTTGGGAACCCTTGTTATCAACCCATATCACATTCCCAAAGGCTACTATTTGCATGCACCTAATCATAGAGAAATTCCTTTTCAACGTTCTTGGTCTAAGCATCTGCTGGGTTTTTTCCATTACTTTTCAGCTAAAGAGGGTGGTTCATGAAGAACTATTGTATTACAGTAGTATATAACTAAGCTCTAGGGATATGCCTTCACAGAAATAACTAGATTTAAAAAAAATCTACTCCCAATATTGCTCAGTCGTATAGTTAAATAATTTACCATATAGTCAGTCAGTAACATTTATTAAACCACCTGCTATGTGCCAAGCACTTTTCTAAGCTATGATGATATAAATACCCCCCAAAATACTGTCCTTGCCCTCAAGGAGCTTACCATCTAAGAGGGAAGACAATTTGAAAACTGGGGATGGGGTGGGGTGAATAAGTCTGAGGAAGTAATTGTCTTTGGGCCATGGCACAAAAGTCCAAAAGTAATATAGCCAGGTGAAAGAAATTTTCTTAACTGAAGTCCCTCCTTATATGAAAGTTTGGGAGTTCATGGCTTCTCCCTCCAAAAAATGAAATAGAGGATGGTAATGACAATCTTACAAGGTAATGAGATTTTTCTTCATAATGAGCTTCCTAGGGCTTGATGAATAAAGTCAGAGAAGTTCCAAAGTAGCATAGCCAAGTGAGAAATGAGATAAATTAGTAATGTCCTGGATGGTGGCTCTGGAATTAATATAAATGGAAACCTTTGACTAACCTTTTGCTATTTCCCAGTCTGAGAGTAAACCACAATTCCTAGAGCTCTGAATACTTCAAATACACAACATATCCCCCTGTTGCCCCAATCAGTAAGAGTATTACATTATTGGAGGGAAATTGCTCTGGATACAATGGGCCGAGCCTTCAATAATCCAGGTAGATTGCCTCTCCCTAGGGCTCAGCTACACTAACAAAAGATAACATTGTTTGGCACTTGCGGGAACCTAGTAGATTTATTCCATTAGAAGAAGAAATTATTAGAATTAAATTAAAAAAGGAAAGTTATTTTTGGTAGTGTAGACTCAATTTGAGCATGATTTAAACCAATCAGAAATGTTATTTCTATTTTATAATAGGCTATACCTGGGTCCCTAGTGATCTCACCACCATGATTTTCCTGGAGTATAATTTAGAGGATGGACAGCTCAGTTTGCAGAACAATGTCAAGCTCCTTCAAACCAAGATTACTTTTGAAAGGAGTGAAATTATCTGTGTTGCCATCAATATCACAATTTCATCAGTTTTTTTTTAATATATTGCATCACTTACCACAGAAATCAGGCCACATCTTCAATCAATCAAATCAATTAACAATAATTTATTATGCAATCATTATGGGCCAGACACCGTGTTAAATGTTGGTAATAAAAACAAAACAGAAATCATTTTAGTTCAACACAAAGACCTCAAAGGTCCTTGGGCTTCAATGGTTATTGAACCCAAATAGGATGAGATTTTGGATCTTTGTTTTCATTTCCTTTCCTTTTTCCTTTTTTTCTTTTCCCTTTCCCTTTCCCTTTCCCTTTCCCTTCCCCTTTCCCTTTCCCTTCCCCTTCCCCTTTCCCTTCCCCTTCCCCTTCCCTTCCCTTCTCTTCCCTTCCCTTGCTTTTCCTTTTTTCTCCAGTAATATTTTATTGTATTTCCCCACCAATTACATTTAGAAACAACTTTTGACAGTTGTGTTCTGGCATTTTGCAGTACAAATTCTCTCCCTCCCCTCTTCCTTCTCTGAGAGAGTAAATAATCTGATATAGATTATACATGCGCTATCATACAATACATATTTCTTCTTTTTTAAACCCTTACCTTCTGTCTTAGAATTGATACTGCATATTGGTTCGAAGGCTGAAGAATGGTAAGGGCTGGGCAATTGGTGTTAAGTGACTTGACTAGGGTCACATAGGCAGGAAGTATCTGAGATCTGATTTGAAACAATACATATTTCCATATTTATCATGTTGTGAAAGAAGTCATATATTGTATATACAAGAATAAACTCATGAAGGAAATAAAAGTGCAAAATACATGCTTCAATGCATTCAGACTCTATCAGTTCTTTCTAAGGCAGTGGATAGCTTTTTTCATCATGAGTCCCTTGGAGTTGTCTTGGATCCTTCAGGGCCCTTTTCTAAGGTGTAGGAAGGTTGAGACAACAGGATAACAAGAATAAATTTGAAGACATGGATGGATTCTGGGAGCTAAGATGGCAGAGTAAGATGCTCAACTCAGCCCTTCAAACACACAAAAATAGAAAATAAAGCAGTCAAGACAAAGAACAAATTTGAGCTGTAATTTTGTGGTAGCTTCATTTATTTCCTTAGTTTCCTCAAAAGTCAAATGAAGAGGTTGAACCAGATGGGTTTGAGATTTTTTTCTAACTCCCGCTAGATCTAAAATTCCATGATGCAATGTTTGTGAAGTTGGTATCACTGTAGTGCTACTATGGAATTCTAAGGGCATTTGCCTACAAGGTCCCTTTGTTGTTTTGGCTTGACCCAAACTGCCACTCTTGTCCTAGGGGACAGTGTACATGTACATCCTCATTATTCATGACTCTTATTGAAGATGCAGGGCTTTTCAACTGAGAAAGAGGAAAAAAAGTGGTGATATGCACACATAGAAGGTCTTTTTTTTATCTTCTTTAATGTACATTTTGCTTTTAAATTTCATTCTCCCTGAGTTAGATGACAGAAATGGTTGGTGTTCATCTTTCATTTTCCAAGAAGACTAATGGCTACATGAGGTCTTGACTTGTGCATAAATTGGATTTAAGTGAAGCAGAATGGCACAAAGTTATTAGCTTTACTCTCTCTTCTACTTATCAAAGTTCAGTGGCAAGTCAAAGTCAGGATGATTGATGATAGCCCATGATGATGGGCCTTGGTGTCTTCAATTTCTCACCAAGCTTTAAGGGTTCCACAGTGCCTACTTTAGCCATTTTTGTGACCACTGGAAAAAATTGTTCTCCTCCTTCCATTCTGCAGGGGTAAGTCTTCACATGGTTGGGATAGACACCCCCTTGACCCACCTATGAGTCTGAGGCCTCAGTTGCATGACCATAGGCAGACATTTGGTCTCTCAATACCCCTGGGCATCTTTCTAAATCTATCATTGCTAATCTGTATTGGTAGAAGAAATGAACATAATGAAATGTCCCTACTTATCAATTAACACGTATTTCGTTTTTAAACACTTAATATGTGCCAGGCACCCAAAATCAATGAACTTCTGGTCATTTGATTTGGCAATTTACCTTTGACTTAGAAGAGGTATTTCTCTAGGTATCTATAGAAGCTCAAACTCTTCTGGAGAAGAATGTAGAGAGATAAGAAGAAACTTCCTTTCCAACCATCTGTCCCCTTGCCTTGTCATCTCAGAGGCCAGGAGCTTGTTGTTTTC
>NC_058135.1:51977405-51987395 GCF_016433145.1 Gracilinanus agilis
CTCTCTCTCTCTCTCTCTCTCTCTCTCTCTCTCTCTCTCTCTCTCTCTCTCTCTCTCTCTCTCCCCTCCCTCCGTCCCTCCCTCTTTCTCTCTCCCTCTTTTCATTCTTTTTTGCTTATCTCTGTATTTTTTTCTCCTATCTCTGTCTCTCCCCTTTCATTCTTCCTCTCCTCAGTTTTTCTGTGTATTTATTTCTCGAAATTTCTCCTATCCCCCCCTTCCCATCCTCTTTCCTCTTTCTTGTCTTACTATGAATGTCTCTCACCTTTTCTCTTTCCATCTCTCTTTTCCCCTTGGGTGTCTCTGTCTCTCCCTTCTATCTATTCTTTAGTCTTAGTTTTCCTTTCAACCTTTCCCCATCCACCCACCAATTGGACTCCCTTTCTTTTTCACATATTGAAAGCAGATTATGGGGTTCTTTTTGTAAAATGTGTCATTTTATCAGGGTGTTCTTCTAGAAGCCACTGCTGCCCTGCAACCTGAGTCTGAAGTGACAGCAAGTGAATAAAATTGCGGTCACTCTGTCCCCTTTAAAATATAAGATAGCTTGTACTTTTGGACCTGGGAAGTTTAAAATCTATCCAGAAGTCATCTAGGCAATCAATTCCACTGTACCTGGGTAGTCATCCCTGCCCTGCCTGCTTAATAACAGAGCTGATGAGACAGAACCGCTGGGGAGGGTGGCAGGTTTCCCAGTCTGCCTGTGCACCTGCCTCCAAAGCTCAATGAGCCTCTAGCATCCTTTGCCTTGGGCTTCAGCCACACAAACGGATTTGTGTTTCCACTCTTCTTCCTCCCTCGCTGCCCCTCCTCCTCTTATTCCCTCTTCCAGACTTTTCCCTTAAGTCAACAAGCATTTTTAAAAGTGGATTAATATATGATAAGTGCATTGTTAAGAACTCGGGTATTTTTCTCCTTTTCTCCCTCCATCACCCCAATTCCTACTCTGGGAAAATCGTTCCCATCCTTGGAGATCTATCTCAAATTCTACCTTGTAGGGGAAACCATTTCAGATCCCTTGAGTCAGAAGCAATGATTCCCTCTTTGATCTCATCAAACTTTATACCTTTTCTATCATAATCTGTACATCTTCTATCATAATAATTTTAGAAGCTAAAACTCCATCTTCTACAAGAAGCCTTCCCTGATCCACTTTAATGCTAATACCTCACTTCTGTAATTATTTGCGATATATTTTGTATATAATTTGTTCACATACAGTAGTTTGAATTTTGTCTCCCCCATTAGACTTGTGAACTCCTTGAGTAGGGGTTGCTTTTTCCTTTTTTTATCCCCTATTCCAAGTATAATGTCTAGCATATCTTTAATTGTTTAACATAGTATTCTTGACAACATATTATCGTTTTGGGTTTATAGACTTTACATCTCTTTTGATGATAAGTTTCTGAGGGTAGAGACCAAACCTGATTCACTTTTGTATATTTCCCAGCTTCTAGCCCACTGTTTTATACATATAAATTTCTAAACTATGCTAGACTGAATTAAACAATTATTCATTTTGTACATCTTTGTTAACTATCTGCTGTTTATAACATTTTGCTAGGCATTAAAGGACTTACAGGATTAGATGAGTTAGTTTCTACCTTTCCCTCAGAGAAATTATAGACTAGAATATATGTACTCAGATAATGAGTACATACTATAGTAACATCTAAGTTCATTGTAGAGTCAAGGGCTAATAAAATGATGAAAATATAATAACTTTTATATTTATATATAATTATATTATAATATAATAAAATAAATAATATGCTTCTTGACCATAATATACTTGCGTGGATTATGTAGTTAGGAAACCTGCATTCAAATCTTACCTTATTCACACTTGCTATTTCTTTATCTGTAAAATGAAGAGGTTGGATTAGATCTAATGGCTCTCTCAGCTCTCAATATATGATGCCACAAAAAACAAATTTCTATGTGAAATCCCAGGAAAAAGGTCATTATCAATAGAGCTAAAAGGAATACCCAGTTTCTGTACTTCTGCTATTAACATCAGTCTCCATAATGTCAAATTATAAATTAAGAGTATAAAAGCAGAAGTAATACTTCAAAGACCATCTTCTTCTACTTATCCATTTTTTTTCTTGTGGAACCCTAGAAATATCACTTTATTGAAGGAGAGGGACAAGGATATAATAATATATATAGAGTCTACTATGTGTCCGCTACTACACTAGGCATTTTAAAAATATTTCATTTGATCTTATTATCTCACATAAACTCCAGGAAAAGGAGATTCTATGTACATTTGTGAGAGAGAGAGAGAGAGTGTGTGTGTGTGTGTGTATAATGAAACACTATCCAGTGTCTGAAAGGAAGCACCCTAAATACAATGAAAACTCACATCCACTTAAAGTGAAAAGTTTCTTTGTTTTTTTGGTATACATATGTGGAGGCAAATAGCACAAGGTGGAAGAACACCTTCCCATTCCTTCTTACTGGTATCAACAAGACTACCCTTAAGCCCTGGCTGTCGTAACACAGAAACAATAGGTTACACAAGACCTTCAGTTATCCTTCTATCAACTGGGAGTTAAAGGCATGCAATGTGACAATGCACTACTGTTAGTGAAGACAGTCTAGGGAACCAAGACTACCTCTTCTTACAAGCGCTACAAATTTAGTATCATTAATTTCCATGAGACTTAGGTTTATTTGTTTGTTTCACTTTTTGGATGAGGATAATAATACACTATCTCCCTCATGGTGTTATAAGGATAAAATGAAAGTAATTGCAAAGTTATTTGTATTGAGGCAACAGCTTTCTCTGTCACTTTCAGTATTTCCAATGATCCATGATTTCACCAAATATGGATATCCACTCCACAATACAAATCTCAACCTCCCCATGCTTTAGAGAATAGTAATTCAACTATTCTATTCTAAGAAATGATGAAGAGGTTGATTTCAGAACTTGAAAAGACTTATATAAACTGAAGCAAAGTGAAGTAAGCAGAACCAGAAGAACACTGTCCACAGTTACAGCAATACTTCTTGATGAACAACTGTGAATGACGAAGTTATTCTCAGCAACATAATGATCCAAAACAGTCCCAGAGACTCATGACATAATTTGCATTTGCCTCCAGAAAAAGAACTGATGCAGTCATAATGCAGAGCAAAACACTCCAGATGCAATTTCTGCTTCTTTGTTTTGTTGTTGTTTGAGTTTACTTGTATAAAATAACTAATATGGAAATATGGTTTACATGATTGCCCATGTGAAACCTATACTAGGTTGCTCACCATCTTGAGGAGGAGAGATTGAGGGAGGAAGGGAGGAAGAGAATCTGAAACTCATTTTAGATGAACAGAAATGGTGTGACTGCAGTTTCCCAGGTAGTTGGGGAAAATAAAATATTATTTAAATAAAATATTATTTTAAAAAAGAAAATAGTAATTCAACTGTTAGCCCACTTTAGAAGAATGGTCTCGGCCTCACCTCTGATCCTTTCTTGATGACTTTTCACTTAGTCTCTCTTGGCCTCATTTTCTTCATTTGTAAAATGGGAGTGGAATTGTTCATACTGCCTCTCTGGGTTATTATAAGGGTCAGACAAGATAGCATATGCAGCAGCTTGTAAATGGAAAGTATTACATAAATGAGGATTTTTCTCATTTCCAAATCCTTGCTTGATTCATAAAGAGAAAAAAAAGCCTTTTCATAAAGAGGAAAAATGAGGCTGCAAACTATGAATGAGTCATATTAATATAATTATTAAGCATTAAATTACTATAGCAAAACCATGAGTTTCTTTTAAAATATTGTTTTTTATTATACTTTATTTTATAATCAGTTTCATTTTTGAGTATATGCTTTCTTCTTTCCTCCTCAGTGAGCAATGCCTTACAATAAAGAAGAAAAAGGAAAGAGAAAAAAAAGTTTTTAACAAAATTTATCAGAGTGGATCCCAGAAATGGTCCAACCATTCTAGGAGGCAATTTGGATCTAAGCTCAAAAGTTGAATAACCTATACATACCTCATGGTGATGTGATACCACTACTATGTCTTTATTCCAAAGAGATAAAAAAAGAGACAGAGAAAGAACTCATTTTTAGAAAATATTGAGTCTCAGGATTTTTTTCCCTAGGAACTAAGGTGATATCCATCAAGTGAGGAATGGCTAAACAAATGATGGTAGATAAATATTATTGAATACTAGTGTTTTATAAAAATTCTAAAGGGAAATGCTTTCAGAGAAGTCTAGAAAACTTGGATGAACTGATGTAAAGTGAGCAGAATCAGGAGCAAACATTTGAACATTGAAAAGATAAAAACATTGAAATTCTTAAAAACTGATCAATGAAACAACTATTCCTGATTCCAGAAGAAGAATGATATATAATCTCTACCTCTAGACAGAGGGGTGACAGACTCATGCTGCAGAATCAGAAAAGGACATACATGTATCCATAAATATATATATATATATATATACATATATATGTATACATATATATACCTATATGTATACATATGCAAACATCTGTGCATATATACACACATACAAACATATACACATGCAATCAGTTCAAGATTATTTTTCTTGACTATGCATATTTTTAAAAAATTTTGATCCCCTCTCCCCTCCTTCCAAGGGACAGGAGATGTGAGAGAATTAACATTGATTTTTGTTAATTAAAAACATTTAATTTTTTAAAAACTAAAAGATCAAATAAAGCCAAATAACCTATCAGTCAGATAATATTCGAAATCCAGACTCTTCTGCTCTTCATCCCCTGCAAGGAAGGGAAGTAGTTCAATTTTCTCATCCTTTATTTTGGGCCAATCCTGGTTAATTATAATTGCATAATATTCAGTTTTGCAAAACTATGACTTCCAATGATCTTTTGCCTATACAGTCTTTTTTGAATATAATTCCAAGGCAGGGTTAATCTTGCCTCTAGCTTACCCTTTAGGTATTTTGGGATAGATATTTCATAGTTGTCAAAGAGTTAATTCCTTTGTCTTGAGCAGTTGTTACTGATTCTGGCCTTGTCATTGTCAAAATCTTCAATGACAGGAGGAAGCAGAAAAACTGCAGTCACACCATTTCTGTTATTGACAGCTTCTCTTCCCACCAAATGTTAATTCAATATCTGTCTTCGATTCCTTGACCCCATATTAAGATGCATGATTTCTGATAGGCATTAAATCTTCTTTGGATTTTATCACAAGGTCAAAGTCCCTTTTGCTTGGGAACCTGTTGGGGTAGCTTTTTGGATACCAAGGAACCATGAAAGAGTGGAAGGAGCCCTGGTTTGAAGTCAAAAGGCCTGCTTTGAGTTTTAACTCTGAAGCCTATTAAATATGTGACCTTGTAGAATTTACTTAGCCGTAAAGAACTTGTTTCCTCAGTGGTAAAATAGTGTTTTTCCAAGAAAAGACTAGTAAGCAATCATCAGTCTAGGGTTAGAAGGAAACTCAGAGGTTAACTCATCCATCATCTTCATTTTATAGACCACACAGCTAGTAAGTGACAGAGTCATGATTCACATCTGGGTCCTCTGACTCTAACACTAGCCATTCTTTCTATTTCACTGTGTTGGTCTTTAAAAACTGTAAAGTGATACATAAATGTAAATTACTATTATAATGAGACATCAATCATGCTATCAGTTTTAGGAGAAAAACCCAGTAGTTTGTACACATATCTTTGGATAATATCATCCTGACATTTTCACATGCCAACTCAGCAATAAGTAGTTCTTCACAGAAATTTTAAAGAGAAGAGAATGAATGGATGGACAAACGAAAGAATGAATGAAATGAGTTCCAGGGGCATTTGCCAATATCTTTCTTTGTGTTCCCAGAACTTATTGTAGCCTAGACCATAGTAAGTGTTTAATGATTGCTTGTTACCCTGGCTTGAAAGCAAGTGAACACAAAAAAATTAAACATTATTTACTACATGCTAAATACTGGAGATACAGATATAAAAGCAAAGGAATCTCCTGCCATCAAAGAGCTTACTTTGTAATAGAGGAGATGAGATAGTAATTATAGGATCATGGTAGCCAGGGAAAGCACTTTGATCATAAAAGTTCCAGAAATGACAAATGGAGCCAAAGGAGAGAAAATTGCAACAAGCTATCCGAAAGCAATGGCTTTGTTGATTTGATCATATTTCTTGATCTGAAGATGGGGAGGAGAGAAGGAAATGATAATCAGTTGCCTAAATTACAGAGAAAATGTCTGTGGAGTGGGAAGTGGAGTAGCTAAGACTTGCCAGAGACAGTGGACCAATGAAGATAGTCCTTGATAGGACATCAGGACCTCAGAAGTCCCAGAGGTGAAAAAATGGAAATCTTTTGGTCATGGTCTGTGATGTAGAGGGCAAATAGGTTGGTCTTGATCAGGTTGTGTCTAGTGTAGTATACAGAATTGGGGGATATAGTTTTTTCTAGCTTTGGCTGAGTTCCAAAAGCAGTTGGGCTTTTAGAATCTTGAGGAGAAGGCAGTTGACTGGATCTTCCGTGGAGGGAGGAAGTCAATGAGCGAGCTCTTAGATTATCTAGCTTCAATATTGAAATTTAGCCTAGCATTGATAGATTTACTTAAGAAATTATTATTTTAGATAGACCCTTTATATCTTCCTTTCCTAATACCACCCTGCCTTCCCTCCCTTACCTTAGTGGCTGTGGAGTTTATAAGGAGAGAAATTAGAGAGGAGTTAAATCTGTGAAGAGTTATCTAATTGACAGCATTATTTATAATTTAATCAAATCATCATTAATTTTCTTTTAGATAGCATTTTGTAAAACTGAGTGAGGCAGGTCCTTACTCAGATTCCATCTTTACTTCCCTTCCCCCACCTGAGGTTCCTGAGATAACTAATAGGGCTTTCCTTTAATCCACCTTCCTAACCAACATCCTTCAAACAAATAAATCCCTTTGTGTTTCAATAGTCCTAGTTAGTGTAATTTGTCTGTTAGTTATCAAGAGGGGAGAAGAGGGAAAGAGACAACATACTCTGGGCTCAGAGGGTAGCTGGGCATCCATCTTGAAGGAAGGTGTTACTTCAAAATAGGTCCCTTCCTGTGAAATTAACTAAAGCCTGTTTGTTAATTTCAGTCTAGTCTGTTTCCCTCAGCTTGTGTTTGAGTCTAAGTCCCTGTCTGTAAGCCTGCTGTGTTAGCCGGTTTAGTTTAACTTCTTTCTTCCAAGAAGATCTCTGTTTCCCTTTTGTGTTATACTCCTGACCTCAGTCATATTATATCCTGAATCTCCTTTAATCTCAGCCTACCTGTAGCCTAATTTATCCATTTACCAAGTCTTCAACATCCTCCTTTCAATTCCCTTATACCCCACCTTTCCTCAAATTATCCTCATAACACTAGGTCCGCAAAGCTATTGGAAGAAAAGATTACACAGTGATATCTCCAGGTTTATTGGTGACCATAAACTACTCCATATAGAAACATGCCAAGATAAGAGGGAAAATATGAAGATGAACTTTACTATGTGCAAGGGTCAGAAAATGAATTAAGAGAGAAACAAACAAGCTAAAATCACAAACTTTTAAAAACTAGAAAAGGCTTTGAAAGATTAGCAGTTTCATTTTTGAAGTTTTGCTTCATTTCTTCCCGACAATAACTCTCACTTAAAAGCATCCTCATCTTCCCCCAAAATTTCTAATATAACAATTTCCTCCTGAATCTCTCCCCATCAGACTTCTCCTTGGTATATGCTTTCTTAATTTGCATGTCACATTCCCACAGTAGAATGTAAATTTATTGATATCAGACCATGTCAGTTAAAAGAAACTGTACAGACATATGAATACATATATATACATATGCATATATAATGTCTCATATATGACACATGTTTAATAAATATTGATTTATTGAATTAATTTTATCTAGCCCTTTCATTTTATCACTGAAAATATCGAAATGAAGTAGAGACTGAACCCACAGGATATTTAAGAGAAGTGATAAGTCTAGAATCCATGCCTCTGAACTCTAAATTCAGAATGTTTCTTTATTCCACTGTCCCATCTCCTCCACCCTATAAGGCATAGACTTTGAGTTATCAGTTATAAGTTAAGGATAAGATCTTGAGGTCCTTGTAGATGTTGCTGATAGCACAAGTACAATGTGCTAAGTCATTCAAAATAGATTTCAAACTGCCTATTGCCATCTAGAATAATATTGGAAACACAATATAAAATATTGTATTGCCCTTATAACAAGGTTCCACCATACTTGGCATTAATGCACCACTGGGAACATATAAAGAATTAGAAGAAGATAAAGAAAAGGGCAACAAAGTATGTGGAAGAATTTCTGAATTAAGATACAATAAAGCAATTATCTCTCTGGCCTGGAAAAAATGAATCTGAAAGTTTTTATGACTGAATTTATGAAATTTTGGATAGTATGGAATGAAAATGAATTTAATCTCTTCCAAATCCTGAAGTGACAAAAATGTATTAATTTTTAGCCAAAGAAAAGTGGGTAGTAGTGAATAGAAAAATATAAGGAGTGTTGTGGTGGATAGAGAACCTACCTCCTGCCATGAATGATGGAAGGAAGAGAACAAGGGATTATCAAGCATCAATTATATGTACAATACCATGCTAAGAATTTTATACATATGATCTTATTTGATCCTCACAACAACCGTTGGATGTAGATACTATTATTTTTCCTTATTTTATTGTTTAGGAAACTGAGGCAAGACATATCCAGAGTAAGACAGCTAGTATCTAACACCAGATGTTAGCTCAAATCTTTCTGATTCCAGGCTCAGTACTATTTGCACTGCAGTATTTAGATCCCTCTAAGACCTGCTATAAGTCTCCCTTCTGGTCTCTGGTGCTAATGTGACCCCACTTTAACTTTCTGGTGATTTAGACAGCTCTCTAAAACTTATAAAATAAGTGTTATCTCCATTGTCAAGACGATTTCTTACCATGAATTCCCTCTCTCAATGAAATCATGTCTATTAAAAAATGTGTTAATTAAGTAAATAAATTTTAAAAGTGTGTCCTATCATAATTAGTAAAATTCTGGAACTTATTGCCCTTTGAAGTCAATAAGACTAAAGTAATATAATCAGCTGAAGAAAGCTTCATAATAAATCAAATGAGTGGGAATAGAATCATATACAATGAAATGGCTTTATTTTGCCTTCTTGTCAGCCACCTGTAAGGTAGGTGACAGCCAGGTCCTGGAGAATTTGATAAAACTTTAGCCTCTTGAAATTCAGAACTTCCATTGTAAAACACTATTGATGTGACTAGTTAACACTTGTAGTCTACTATACTTAAGTGGCTTCTGCCATCCTTTAATTTATTCTCTGACCACCTGCTTCTGTCCTACCCACTATAATCTATACATACCCTTCCCTCCTGTTTTCCAGTTTTAGAACCAAAATTGAAGCCATAGCTTCTAAAAAGGGGTATCAATCTACTGTGGCTCCACTCCCCTTTGCTGTAATTGAATAAACGACTGGTTCTAAAACTTTTGGTCTCAAAGATTTCTTTACACTTTTAAAAATTGACAGTACCCGCAAGAGTTTTTGTTTATATCTATAAATACACACCTTGGTTATATCTGTTAATTTTTATGTGCATTAAAAATTAAAATGTCTTGCTGTTATTATGGTAATTGTTTTGACCTCAAAGATACCATAAAAATGTCTTAGAGTCTTCTCTCTGGCTAGCACTTTTCTTTATTTGTTATCTTCCTCTTTTATAATGTAAATTCCTTGAGGTTAAAGATTATTTTTCTTTTCTTTTTTTCTATCTCCAATACTTAGCACAGTGCTATGCATCTGGTAACTATTTAATATATTTATTAAATATTCAATTTATTAATTATTATACTATTGTAATATATTAAATTTATTATAATATATTAAATATATTAGATATATTAAATAATATATTCAGGAGATGTTGAAAAATTGGTACCCCAATTGCTTGAATTTTGAAGTGATCCAGCCATTCAGGAGA
>NC_058135.1:51987885-52027464 GCF_016433145.1 Gracilinanus agilis
AAATATGAAGATGAACTTTACTATGTGCAAGGGTCAGAAAATGAATTAAGAGAGAAACAAACAAGCTAAAATCACAAACTTTTAAAAACTAGAAAAGGCTTTGAAAGATTAGCAGTTTCATTTTTGAAGTTTTGCTTCATTTCTTCCCGACAATAACTCTCACTTAAAAGCATCCTCATCTTCCCCCAAAATTTCTAATATAACAATTTCCTCCTGAATCTCTCCCCATCAGACTTCTCCTTGGTATATGCTTTCTTAATTTGCATGTCACATTCCCACAGTAGAATGTAAATTTATTGATATCAGACCATGTCAGTTAAAAGAAACTGTACAGACATATGAATACATATATATACATATGCATATATAATGTCTCATATATGACACATGTTTAATAAATATTGATTTATTGAATTAATTTTATCTAGCCCTTTCATTTTATCACTGAAAATATCGAAATGAAGTAGAGACTGAACCCACAGGATATTTAAGAGAAGTGATAAGTCTAGAATCCATGCCTCTGAACTCTAAATTCAGAATGTTTCTTTATTCCACTGTCCCATCTCCTCCACCCTATAAGGCATAGACTTTGAGTTATCAGTTATAAGTTAAGGATAAGATCTTGAGGTCCTTGTAGATGTTGCTGATAGCACAAGTACAATGTGCTAAGTCATTCAAAATAGATTTCAAACTGCCTATTGCCATCTAGAATAATATTGGAAACACAATATAAAATATTGTATTGCCCTTATAACAAGGTTCCACCATACTTGGCATTAATGCACCACTGGGAACATATAAAGAATTAGAAGAAGATAAAGAAAAGGGCAACAAAGTATGTGGAAGAATTTCTGAATTAAGATACAATAAAGCAATTATCTCTCTGGCCTGGAAAAAATGAATCTGAAAGTTTTTATGACTGAATTTATGAAATTTTGGATAGTATGGAATGAAAATGAATTTAATCTCTTCCAAATCCTGAAGTGACAAAAATGTATTAATTTTTAGCCAAAGAAAAGTGGGTAGTAGTGAATAGAAAAATATAAGGAGTGTTGTGGTGGATAGAGAACCTACCTCCTGCCATGAATGATGGAAGGAAGAGAACAAGGGATTATCAAGCATCAATTATATGTACAATACCATGCTAAGAATTTTATACATATGATCTTATTTGATCCTCACAACAACCGTTGGATGTAGATACTATTATTTTTCCTTATTTTATTGTTTAGGAAACTGAGGCAAGACATATCCAGAGTAAGACAGCTAGTATCTAACACCAGATGTTAGCTCAAATCTTTCTGATTCCAGGCTCAGTACTATTTGCACTGCAGTATTTAGATCCCTCTAAGACCTGCTATAAGTCTCCCTTCTGGTCTCTGGTGCTAATGTGACCCCACTTTAACTTTCTGGTGATTTAGACAGCTCTCTAAAACTTATAAAATAAGTGTTATCTCCATTGTCAAGACGATTTCTTACCATGAATTCCCTCTCTCAATGAAATCATGTCTATTAAAAAATGTGTTAATTAAGTAAATAAATTTTAAAAGTGTGTCCTATCATAATTAGTAAAATTCTGGAACTTATTGCCCTTTGAAGTCAATAAGACTAAAGTAATATAATCAGCTGAAGAAAGCTTCATAATAAATCAAATGAGTGGGAATAGAATCATATACAATGAAATGGCTTTATTTTGCCTTCTTGTCAGCCACCTGTAAGGTAGGTGACAGCCAGGTCCTGGAGAATTTGATAAAACTTTAGCCTCTTGAAATTCAGAACTTCCATTGTAAAACACTATTGATGTGACTAGTTAACACTTGTAGTCTACTATACTTAAGTGGCTTCTGCCATCCTTTAATTTATTCTCTGACCACCTGCTTCTGTCCTACCCACTATAATCTATACATACCCTTCCCTCCTGTTTTCCAGTTTTAGAACCAAAATTGAAGCCATAGCTTCTAAAAAGGGGTATCAATCTACTGTGGCTCCACTCCCCTTTGCTGTAATTGAATAAACGACTGGTTCTAAAACTTTTGGTCTCAAAGATTTCTTTACACTTTTAAAAATTGACAGTACCCGCAAGAGTTTTTGTTTATATCTATAAATACACACCTTGGTTATATCTGTTAATTTTTATGTGCATTAAAAATTAAAATGTCTTGCTGTTATTATGGTAATTGTTTTGACCTCAAAGATACCATAAAAATGTCTTAGAGTCTTCTCTCTGGCTAGCACTTTTCTTTATTTGTTATCTTCCTCTTTTATAATGTAAATTCCTTGAGGTTAAAGATTATTTTTCTTTTCTTTTTTTCTATCTCCAATACTTAGCACAGTGCTATGCATCTGGTAACTATTTAATATATTTATTAAATATTCAATTTATTAATTATTATACTATTGTAATATATTAAATTTATTATAATATATTAAATATATTAGATATATTAAATAATATATTCAGGAGATGTTGAAAAATTGGTACCCCAATTGCTTGAATTTTGAAGTGATCCAGCCATTCAGGAGAACAATTTGAAACTTTACCCAAAGGGCAATATTTGATCTGGCAAAATCATTACAATATCTTCATCTCAAAAAGAATATAAGAGAGAGAGAGAGAAATGAAAAGGACCTCTCCATAAAAAATTATTTGTATCAGTTCTTTTTCTAATGGCAAAGAATTGGAATTTGAAGGGATGCCTATCAATCAGAGAATAGCTGAAAAAGTTATGGTATTAGATTGTGATGCAATACAATTATGCCACAAGAAATGATGGGCAGGATGCTCCAGAGAAACCTGTAAAGATTTACATGAACAAGTGTAAAATGAAGTGAGCAGAACCAGGAGAAAGTCGTTCATAGTAACAACAATATTTTATGATGATCAACAGTGAATTATTTAACCATTCTCAGCAATACGGTAATCCAAGACTATACCAAATACATGATGATTAATGCTATCCTTCTTCAAAGAAGGATGACAAAGTTTTTTTTTTTTTTCCTTAGTTTTTTTTTTGGGTGGGAGGGTCTGTATTTTATTTCACAACAATACTAATATGGATATAAGTTTTTCATGCCTACTCTTGTATAATCTATAACAAAATTTTTGGCATTTTAGGAAGAAATGGGAACTCAAAATTTTTAAAAGGGAATGTTAAAAACTGCATTTACACGTAATTGGAAAAAATAAAGCATTAAGAATAGAAAAATAAATGCTCATTCATTCACTCATATTTGTGAAATGTTGCTTAAACTTTTAAAAATGTTTTCTTTTTTTAATTGTGAATTCCACTTGTTTTCACATTCTTCATGTTTTCCCACAAAGCATCCTATTTTACCAGCAAAAAGAAACAAGAGTCCAGCTTATCATTGCCCTGCCCTGGTGCAGTGAAGCATTTCTTCCACTCTTGTTTTAATTATGTCAGCACTAGCTGGGTCGGTGAACTTTTTAGGACAGCAAGTCAGAAATTAAAAGGCCAGAAGCCCTTGGTGAGATTAAACATGTCATCTCCTTGAGGCTCAGTTCCCTTTCTGCTTCCATAGTACATCAAATTTAAACTAGGAAAGGACTTTGGAAATCATCTAAGGGTACTTACCCATTTTTGTCATAAGGATCCCTTTAACTAGGCTCATGAATCTTATGGATTACTTCTCAGACTCATGTTTAAGTGCATAAAATAAAACACACTGGATGAAAAAAGAAATCAATTATATTGAAGTGTAGTTATAAAAATATTTTTTAAATAAATGCACTGTAAAATCCAGACTTAAATCTCTTATTTTAAATATGAAAAGACTGAGGGTCAGAGAAGTTAAACTATATAGCCAATGAAACTGAGGTTACATTGAAGTAGAAAGTTAGCAAAGCTTCATATCCCAGAATACCAAATCCATTGTTTGTATAATGATGCCATGCTGCTCCCCCCAATTTATATTTTCCTAGAAGTGACACTTTTCAGCCATACCACTGCTGGGTTTGTACCTCAAAGAGATAATAAGGAAAAATACTTGCACAAAAATATTTATAGCCGTGCTATAAAAAACTACCAAGGGGGTGTCTTTTGATTGGGGAATGGCTGAACAAAATGTGGTATCTAATGGGGATGGAATACTATTGTGCTGAAAGGAATAATAAACTGGAGGAATTCCATGTGAACTGGAAAGACCTCCAGGAATTGATGTAGAGTGAAAGGAGCAGAACCAGGAGAACATCATACACAGAAACTGATACATTGTGGTACAATCAAATGTAATGGACTTCTCTACTAGCAATAATGCAATGATCCAGGGCAATCCAGAGAAACTGAGGAGCAAGAATGCTATCCATATTCAGAGAAAGAAATGTGGGAGCAGGAACACAAAAGAAAAACATATGATTGATCACGTGGTTCAATGAGGATGTGATTGGGGTTCTCATGTGAAAAGATCACACTATTGCAAATATAAATAAGATCGAAATAGGTTTTGAGCAATGATACATGTATAACCCAGGGGAATTGCTTGTTGGCTCCAGGAGAGGGAAGGGAAGAGGGGAGAAAGGGAACATGATTCATGTAACCATGGAAGAATATTATTAATTAATTAATTAATTAATTAAAGAAAAAAAAAAAGAAGTGACATTTTTCCAAAAAACGTTTCTACTCCCTCAGAATCATGATGGAATCCAGTCTTTCAATATCACTCCAAAAATTAAAAACTTTGTTAATTGTGCTAATTTAATTACCAATTCTGCAATTCAAGAAAAAGTGATTTGTTGGCGAATAACAATTCATCTATCCAGTTAGATCAAAACCATGTATAGTTGCAGTGGTTGAAAAAGAAATGTCTATCCTGGTGATGAGCCTTTGAATTCAGCTATGTTGGTGTTCGTATTACAAACATGACATAAATTACCAAATCATCTTCAAAACTTTTCCATCTAAGATAAGATCTTCCACCAATTATGTTCTGCTGCCATGGCCAGTGAATTGCTTAAGGCCACCTCTGGGCCTCAATAAGCTATTTGATCAGGGAGACAAATGAATGGTAAAATGTTAATAATGAGGAAAATTCTAAATGCTCAATTAATGTTCTAGGGGTCCCCAAACCATAGTGGATAGAGAATTTATTATGGAATCATGAAGAATCAAGTGTATATCTGCCTTCAGGCACTAGCTTTATGGTTCATAAACAATTTTCTAAAAATATTTAATTATTTCAATAAAATGTTTGCCCATTATAATCCTGTGTACTTTAATTTATATTTCATTTGTATATGCATTTAAATTATATTTAAAATATTATTTTGGGAAGTCACCCAGGGACTTTATAGAAAAAGTTTGGGAACCTCTGATTTAGGCCCAGTCATTTTAATAGTCATAAGTAGTTCAAAATCTTTCATGAGTCAGTCATAATTTAGTGCCTACATATAGCATGTTAACAAAGCATCAGGCTAACTTTTCCCTTATATTTATCTCTTCTTCCAATTTTCATTCATTTTAGTTTGAGGTCAGACTAACCACTAATGAAAGGGTTGTATATGAAATTAATAGAGAATTTAAATATTTGTGAAATAATGATTTGCAGTGTGTATGCTCAGTCTAGATGAGGAGATAAGAAAGAATAGAGACTATCATCTCCCTAGTCCTGCACATGAATTTCTGAGTGACACTGGCAAACCAATTATGCAATACGAGTCAGAGTTTTCTTCTCTGAAAGGGTAGAGTGGTATGTTGGATAAAGGGTTAACTCTGGAGTCAGGAAAACTTGTTCTTGAGTCTCACTTCTCACTGCGTGATCCTAGATATTATTTAGTTTTTCCTTGCTAAGTCAGTAAGACTATCCAATTTGCAGGGTTGATACCAACCTACATTGGTAGAGAGATGTTCCTTACTGGAAATTTCTTATACAAATTGAACACAGAGTTCTTCACCAAATTTCATATTTTAAATGATACTAGTCTACCAAAAAACAGGTGGCGCAGTGGACAGAGAAAAATAAAACAACATAAAAAATAAGTTCAAATCTAGCCTCAGACATTTACTAATTTTATGGCCCAGGGCAATTCAGGTTATCTCTTTTTGCCAGCTTCCTCATCATTCCTATAAAATGGGGATAATAATAACACCTAACTTTCACGCCCAGGAACTGTAAAGACTTATTTCCTGGCTTGTTTCCTTCCTACCTTTATAATAGTAGGCACTTCTTGAGTCAAGAAATCATAAAACGAAGGAGGATGCTTTTCTATGTCTGGAAGAGAATCCTATCTATTATGAACCAGGGGAGATGTAGTAAATAAAGCAGCACTCTTTCATTTCATTTAGGAATTCAAGGTTGGGTTTCTATGGATACTGGAGACAGAGGTTCATAATAGAAGAGGCTCAAAAGGTTGCATTTCTGTCAATTCAGCTTTAGACAACTGAAGTGATTAAAAACTCCAGATCAGACTTTTAAGCCATTATCTCATTTATTTCCTCTTACCTAACTGCTCTCTTTGGTCATTAAAGCTCATTTAATTCTCCTACATGAATAACCCTTTTTCATGTAGTGTAAACAGCCTGAAAAGGGCCCAAACTCTGGGCTCATCTGGATCACATTTAGAACCTGGGCAGCTTGACCGTATATGATGGGAATCAGATTCTTCTCATATGCTTTGACTCAATACACCTCTATCTCTAAGCAGAATTCAGGGGAAAAACTCTACAACAAAGTTTAATTTTGGCTCATGTCTAAGATTTTCCCTAAAGAAATTAATATAGCCCTATCTATAAGAATACTTAGGGTGTAAAGTAGTCCTGTTATCAGACAACTATTCATTTTCTCCCCAACAAAATAAATAGTTAAAACATAAAGGGCTCATAAGTACACAATGACAAATTCTTAAAACTTAAACTATTAACTTAAAAGTCTTATATTCTCCTAAGCAACAAAGATGTCAAGAAAACTTGTGGGACTGCTGAGCAACACCTCTTGTATATTTTCTAAGACATCCACTAAAGCAGTGGTTCCCAAATTTTTTTGGCCTACTGACCACTTTCCAGAAAAAAATATTACTTAGCCCCATGGAAATTAATTTTTAAAATTTTAATAGCAACTAATAGGAAAGATAAATGCACCTGTGGCCATCACAGCCCCACTTGATCTCTACAGCACCCACCAGGGGGCAGTAGCACCCACTTTGGGAATCACTACACTAAAGGTTAATATTTCCCTGCTAGCCTACCCTGAATATATCTATTCAGGTAGTTGCAGAAGGGAAATTTGGATAGGATACAATTGCTACACAGAAGAAACCAAAGGATAAGATCATTTGTAGGAATTTGTAGGAAGTACATTGTTCTTCTCAAAGAAGTCATGAGGGCATACGACCAAAAGACCTGATGATAAACCATTAAAGTTGTAACAGAAACTATACAAATAGTTGTAGAGAAATTTTAGTCTCAGAAGCGTGTTACAACCATGTCAATTGAAGCTGTGGATAGAAGATTCAAATCTAATATACATCATTACAGCAATGAGTGGATTGGAGCTCAACAAAGTTATGCAAATGATAGAAATGCAAAAAGGTCCAAGTCACACATCAAAACTAGAAGAAATAAAAAGAATAAGTGGGGCATATACTACAGTTATATATTAACAAATTGAGAACACAAAAGAAATAGAGGAATATCTTAAAATATAAAATGCCCGAATTTCAGAAGACTCAATAGAAATCTTACATAACCTAATTTCAGAAAAAGAAATAGGTCTAGTTGTAAAGGAACTTCCAAAAAATGGGGGTGGGGGGTGGGGGAAGAACCTCCTGAGCCTTATGGGTTCATAAGAGAATTTTATTAACATTTTAAATTAATAATAATAATTTTAAATTGTCTATTAAACTTTTGAAGACGTGTTAGTATCCATAGTTCACAAATTATTTTCAAAAATTAAGAAAAAATCCTATCAGAGACCTTTTGTGAGACAAGTATACTCCTAACACATAAACCAAGGAACAAGAAAAAAAAATTTGATTGATGATCATTGACTTAAATTAAAAAAAAATCTATCAAACTAAAGGAATTTATCTAAGATATCATTCCCTATGAGAAAGTAGGATTTATATCAGAGATACAAGAATGGTTCAAGAATAGGAAAACCATACAAGAGGTAAACTGAATAATTTTGACTATATTAAATTTAAAAGGTTTTGTACAAACAAAACTAATGTAACCAAGATTAGAAGGGAAATAACAAAGAAAAAAATTAACTGATTTATCTAATCAAAGTCTTATTTCCCAAACATATAAAGAATTCAATCAAACTTATGACAAGACAAGTCATTCTCCAATTGAAAAATGGTCAAAGGCTATATGAATAAGCAGTTTTTGGATGAAGAAATCAAAGCTATCAATAATCATATGAAAAATATTCTGAAACACTCTTGATTAGAGAAATGCAATTTAAAACAATGCTGAGATACCACCTATCAGAATGGCCAATATAACAGTAAAGGAATATAATAAATGTTAGAGGAGGTCTAGCAAAATTGGGACACTAATGCATTGCTGGTGGAGTTGTAATCAACCATTCTGGAGGACAATTTGGAATTATGCCCTTTGATCCAGTAATACTTCTACTAGGTTTGTATTCCAAAGAGATAAAAAAATGGGAATGGACTTGCTTATACAAAAAATATTTATAGTTGCTTCTTTTGTGGTGGCAAAGAATTGGAAACTAAAGGGAATGGGGAATCATCAATTGGGGAATGGCTGAAAAAATTGCAGTACATAATAGTGATGGAATACTATTGTGCTGTTAGCTTTATTGTCTGTTCTTTACTGAACCCTTGGAAGTGGGTTCTAAGTACCTTCTGGAAGATGTGAGCTGTGAAAACCTTTGTAGACCTCTTCCTCACTTCATTTTCTTCTCCATATGCCCATACTAATAGGCAAGTCAGATGATCACAAGAAGGTTGGTGAATTGAGATGTTACTTTATCACTAAGACAAAAGCTACTGGGCAGAGAGATCTGGGCAATTATTGCTAGAGGTAAAAATCTGAATGAGTCAGTGAGTAGATGGGTAGGTAGATAGTTAAGTGAATAGATAAATAGATGGATAGATTAATAGATAGATAGATAGATAGATAGATAGATAGATAGATAGATAGATAAACAGATAGACAGGTAGACAGGCAGACATGGATAAAGATATATGTTGGCAGTGGAGGAGGAATCTAGTGTCAGTTCTTTCTCTACCTACTGGTACAACTTTGGGCAAATCACTTAGCCTTTCTGAGATTCATTTTATTATTTGTACCAGCCAATGTTACACTAATATTATTCAAAGTCCTCTGAGCTCTAAAACTCTATTCTATTTAAATTGCAAGTGTAAAATTGTAATAGAGAGAATTACAAAGTACAAAGCACTTTACACATGATATCTTGTATTAATCTCACAACAGCTCTCTAAAATAAGTGTTATTAACTTTCCTGA
This sequence comes from Gracilinanus agilis, assembly GCF_016433145.1. Taxonomy (NCBI): domain Eukaryota; kingdom Metazoa; phylum Chordata; class Mammalia; order Didelphimorphia; family Didelphidae; genus Gracilinanus; species Gracilinanus agilis. The sequence continues at coordinate 51,997,334 of NC_058135.1, forward strand.
TTTACAGGTAAGGTATCTGGGATTGGGAGAGATTAAGTAATTCTCCTAGGGTCACTCAACTAGTGGCTAATGTAGGATTTGAATTTAGGTCTTCTTTATTATAAATGCATCTTTCTATTCATTTTGTTACCTAGTCACTAAATAATGTCTACCATTTATATATTCTTCAAAGCTGGAACAGTGTTTTAAATATATTAATTTATTTGATTTGACCCTCACAACAACCCTATAAGATAGATGCTATTATTATGCCCATTTTATAAGTAAGGAAACTGAGAATGAAAAATTAAGTGGGTAACTTGCCTGGCATCACACAACTATTACCTGATGCAAAATTTAAACTCATTTTCCTGACTCTTACAATGGGCTTGATAAATTGCAGTACCTAAGAGCCGTGTGTAGAATCTTGATTGAAATAGAAGACTGAAAGAATTGGAAGAAGATTCATTAAAGAGCATCTGGATATAAGGTATATCAAAGGAGGAATGAGAGTGGGGAAAGATGATGGGTTGATGTCTGTCTGTCTCTCCTAAAGAATTATTGATTTGCTTTCCTGACAATTTCAGCCTTCAAAAGATAGAGGGACAATTAAATTCTGGATATTATTATCATTAATAACAAGGGACTAGTTTCTGGAATCAAAACCTTGAAGGAAGGTGGAATAACCACTCTCTCCTAGAATACATGAGAGGATTTTAAAAAAACTGATCATACTCTGACATGTCCTATATTATTTGAGTCTCGAACAATGCATTCAGATATCGCGTACTAAAATGCTCCAAGAGAGATCTGCCCAAGAGAGATGGGAGACAGGTAAGAATGAAATTCTGATGACATCAAAGGAAACAAAATCAAGGAGAAGGGGAAAAATGGATTTTTCCAGAATATATCAATGTGCATTTAAGAATGGGTCATGTCAAACTAACCTTTGTTGAGGGAATTTCTAAATTAGCAGGTGAGACAAATACAGCAAATATATTTAACTAGATCTTAGCAAAGTTTAGGATTGGGTAGCTCATAATAGTTTTGTGGAGAAGATGGAATGATTGGATTAGATGATAATGCAATGAGATGAGATAAGCATTGGATGGCAATTGTTAATGGCTCTGTATCAACCTAGGCAAAAGGTCTTCACTAGACCATCTCAAGGATCCATCTTTGTGCTTTTTAAGATTTTTATCAATGATTTGGATAAAGTCATAAGTGGTCTGATCATCAGAATTTGCAGATAACACAAAGCTGGAATGTTGAGTCTTAACACGCTAAAGCATTAACGATCTAGTGTGTCATTTTAGAAATAAGCACTCTTATTTGATGAATAATTTTAATGCCTTGAATTTAGGTACAAAATATCAAATCCACAAATACAAAAATGGGGAGGCATGGAAAGATAGAATATAGTCGGGAAAAGATCCAGAGTTTTAATTAAACTGCAAACTCATTATAATTCAGAACTGTGTTGGGGTATGCCAAAAAGCTAATGTGATCTTGGGATTAAGAGGGGTGTTTCAGGAATAAGGAGGTGATGATTTGACTGTGCCCTACCCCCTAAGGAATACTATGCTTAGTTCTGGGCACCCTGACTTAAGGAGGACATGACTAAGCTAGAGCATGTCCATGAAATATATATCTGAACATGCTCTAGAACAAGACAACCAGCATGATAAAGGGTCTTGAGTTTATAACATATAAGAAGTTGAAGGAACTGGATTTGTTTAGTGGGAAGCTAGTCGGCATAGAGTCCCTGGCTTGGAGTTAGGAAGACTGTTTTTCCTGAATTCAAATTTGACCTCAGACACTTCTTTGCTCTGTGACCCCAGGCAAGTCATTTCACTCTGCCTCAGTTTCCTCAAATGTAAAATGAGCTAGAGAAAGAAATGGCAAACTCTTCAAATATATTTGCCAAGAAAATACTAAATGAGGTCATGAAGTATTGGACAAGACTGAAAACAACTGAATAACAAGAACAAGCCTGGAGAAGACTTATCTGTGTTCAAATATTTTAAAGACTATCATGTTGAACAGTGATTAAGCTTATTCTGTCTCTTTGCTGCAAGGGAGAACATGGACCAGTGGGTGTAAGTAGTAAAGAGGCAGATTTAGGCATGATGTTAGGTATAGGAGAAAAAAAAAAAACCTAACCGTGAATCTAAATTGTCTAAAAAGTGGGAAAAATGGCTTCCTATGAGAGGGAGTGGCTTCCTTCACATTGGAGACCTTCAGTCACAGACTGGACTCTTACTTATTGATTATGAAGGGATTCACTTCTGGTTAGGACAAGAATGGTGAGAACATATTCAAGTATAAAGAAGATTAGAGTCAGATTAAGATCCAATATGGACCACATATTGGCTTATCGTAAAAATCTAATATTATCTATGTCTTGTTGCATTTTTATTTGCTTTGTTCAATATTTCCCAATTTTTCTTTTAATCAGAATTTATTTTAATAAGATTTGGGCCACACTGAGGAGTACCATGGGTTACATGCAGCCTGTGGACCACGTAGTTGGGAAGACATATCTGAGACTGGATAAGCTCTGAGCTTGCTTCCAATTTATACATTTTCTGTATAATCTGTGCTTGTAAGATCCATAATTATAAAATTATATGCAATTAGTTTCTGTCTTATGAGAGGGATAAGTATTATGATGTAGGAGGTAAAGTAGTCTCACAGTCAGGAACATGTGGGTTCAAGTTCCTTCTCAGACACACTTTAATTATGTGACCTTAGGCATTTAATATTCCAGTGCTCTCAGCAGCACTCTAAGACTATGGGTTGTAGAGAAGTTGCTGTATGTATTGGGAAAGATGTACAAAAATTACGTCCAAACATAATGAGGTCAAACACTCATTCAGCACCCACATGACAGCCCTGTAACTCTCCCAAGTGCAGCCTGAGCCAGATTAAAATGTAATTGGGGAATAGTTAAAAACAAAAACACAAAAAACATAGATAATGGTAATTTGTAGTTTTCTAAATCAATATGAGGCCCATGAGGATTTTTTATATGATGTTAGATTTTGTGATTTGGGTGTCACAGAGATACATCAAGGAAATCAAATGTCTAATAAAGGGAGAAGGAGAACTAAAACAACATACCAAGTATATATTTTATTATCGAATATAGATAAGGACAAAATGAACTAGAAGACCATCTACCAGGAAGCTGCAATAGAGTAAATGTTCTTCCTGCAGTAAGGACCTTGCAGTCACTTGAATTTGTGTGATTTTGCCCATTTTCCCTTCATGGATTAACTGCAATTGACGTAACTCCTGTCTTGTGCTGATGTGTTAGAGAGAAGCTCGTGCCTATGATTTCAGAAAAACAGGATGCAAAAATGTACCTCCAGCCCATCTTCTGGGGAAAAGAACATTTAGTTGTTATTCCCCAGCTCTGATTATCTGACACATTTAAATGTAATCTCAGCCTTTTGCCTATATACCTATGCCACCTCAAGATGGCCTAGCAACAACCCCAACCATATTATTAGGTAGGGGGAAAAAAAGGCTCCATTCAGGATACTCTCACTATCCCTATTACAAACATTTTAAATTGTCTTTATTACACATTCAGTTACATAAGGAGACCTCATTTGTGGGTAATTCGAGGAGTCATGGATGAATATGTGGATGATGACAATTAGAAAAGCAATAATTTAAAAAGTAATAATCAATTGTTCTAACATTATAAACACGTTCTGCCTAAGTAGGGGGAGCATGATGGATCATGGGGGATATTAGAAGGAGAGGAATAATTTTAGTTGGTTCAATTGTTCCTCATTAGTATGTTGCAGTGAGTTTTTCTCCCCTCTTTCTCTCTCTCTCTGTCTGTCTGTGTGTTTTAAGAAAAAGCCTCAGGACACAATGCCATTCTACTCTGAATAGAAGCAATTGAGAAAGCCAGGATATTCTCTGAGGAAAACAAGAAAAGAGAATTACTTTGTTTATTCTGACCAATATCTTATCTTATCTTTAATCTTATCATTAAGATCTTTAAAAATGTATAGCTCAGGGAAGGAATAAGATTCTTGTGTTTTGGCTTTAATTTTTTTTTTTTTTTGCTTTGGAAAAAATAACAAATAAAAACAATTTTGCAAAAGCAGATATGAAGGCAAGGAATTAAAGGAAGGCCAGTGATGTCAGGGAACATAAGAAGGTTTGTTTTCTTTTCTTTTCTTTTTTTTTAAAGGCTTGTTTTCTTAAGCCTCGGGTGGAGAGGAGATTGGGAAATGGGTTACAGAATAAGGGGGATCCAGTCAGGTCTAGTGTTCAAAGGAGGTTATGCCTCCTTCACCTGCCCTTGGAGTTCTATTAAGTTCAGAATTAATCAATCAGATGACTGAGTCTTTTCTAAGCTATATTTAAAGTAATAACAACCAGGCCTACTTAAAATGTGGCCCTCACACTCAAAGTTAATTGTATAAGGTTGGGCATTTTCCATCCCCAGGACAATATTTTAAAACATATATTATAAGTGTTCATCTTATTAATTTATTTATTCAATGAGCAATCACTCGAGTGCCTTCCTTGGCAAGCACAGTAGTCCTGCTCTTTCTGACGTCATTCTTGGGTTCCAGGAAAACTTAGTTTTGGTTGATATAATACTGACATATCTGTTCCATAAGACAACCTTATAAATGAATAATTAGAAGGCAAGTGTCTTTGAAGGGTCCATTTCTGGATTTTGCTGGCCTGAAATTTTCCTGAGCTATCAGCTCATGCTGACCTACAGAGCTTTTGTGTTGAGAATTTTCACCTTTCAAAATTTCAAGACTTTACCTGGACCTTGAATAATGATAAAATTATAATAATATTTAACAATTATTTGCACTTGAAGATTTTCAAAACATTTCACTTTTTTCTTATTTGATCTTTACAATTACTATCTGAGTTGCTGTTCTTGACCCTTTTTTACAAAAGAGAAAACTAGGATCACAAAGCTGATAATGTCATAGGAAGGATTTGACTTCAGAACCTGTTTGATGCAGGTTCATAACTCTAGTCTTTGTTCTCCCTAGCTGCCTCATATGTCAAAATATGGATTCATGAGTCAACTAAGCCTTGAGGGTTTTGGAGATCTGACATGCTCAAGTTCTCATCTTTTTTATCTTCTGCCATTGACACATTCACTTATCTCTCCTGGATACCACATGTTCCAGATTTAAAAAAAAAAAATCTTTGTTTCTGTATGAAGGAAATGAGAGCATACATTTACAAATATTATTCACAAGGTAATTAGAAGTGGGGATTCACAAAAGAAATCCACCTAAGAATGTTGTGATCCTTCCTTTTCTCTCCAATTTTAAAGGTACTTCAAGTTGAGTTGACTCAACATGACTTTTTAATCATGTTATAAAGTGAGATATCTTCCATTCTGTCAAAATCAATCTGGAAATTCACTTCTCTGAGTTTTCTTAAGCAATCCCATTGGTTTATTCTACCATCCTAAACTCACCCTTATGCAATCATCATTATTTTATTCTCCACATATAATATAGAGATAGAGATAGAGACTGGACTTGTATTTCCTTGATTCAAGAAACTCCTGTGGAGCAGGAACTCTTCTAGAAATTCTAGTTGACATCTTTTTTCTTACTTATAGTTTCAGAGAGTTTTCTAGAACACTGAGATTAAATGTAGCGTCATGTCAAGAGTTAAACAGTCAATGTGTAAAATAAGCAGGACTTGAACACAAGTTTTTTTTTTAGTCTAAGGTTGGCTTTGTGTTCTCTTTTTTTAATTAAATTTTTATTTTAAAATATTTTTCCATGTTTACATGATTGATTTTCTGTTCCTCCCCTCTTTTATCCCCCCCTCCCAGAGCTGACAAGCAATTCTGCTGAGTTTTACAAATGTTATCACTTGATACCTATTTCCATATTATTCATTTTTACTAGAGTCATTTTTTAAGTCTAAACCCCAAGTCACATACCCATATATACATGTGATAAGTGATGTCATGTGTTTTTCTTTTGCATTTCTCCTCCCATAGTTCTTTCTCTCCGTGTGGTTAATATTCTTTCCCATAAGTCCTTCAGGAGTGTCCTTTAGGCTTATTTCATTGGTACTAGTAGAAAAGTCCATTGCATTGGATTGTTCCACAATGTTTTACTTTCTATGTACAATGTTCTCCTGGTTCTGCTCATTTCACTATGCATGAGTTCACTGAGGTTCTCCAGGTTCATATGGAAAGACTCTGATCATCATTCCTTATAACACAATAGTATTCCATCCCTATCATACACCACAATTTGTTCAGTAATTCCCCAGTTAAGGGACAACACTATATTTTACATTTTTTTTGACACAACAAAGTACAGCTATGAAAATTTTTGTACAAGCATTCTTCCTTATCTCTTTGGGGTACAAACCTAGTAGTGGTATTGTGGGATCAAAAGGTATGCATTCTTTTAAAGCCTTTTGCACATAATTCCATATTGCCTTCCCAAATGGCTGAATTAATTCACAAACCCACCCATAATGAATTAGTGTCCTGATTTTGCCACAACCCCTCCAACATTAATTATTTTCCTTTACTGTCATATTGGCCAATCTGCTAGGTGTGAGGTGGTACCTCAGTATTGTTTCATCTTGCACTTCTCTAATTATGAGAGACTTAGAACACCTTTTCATGAACTTATTGATAGTTTTGATGTCTTTATCTGAAATCTGCCTATTGATGTCCCTTGACTATTTGTTAATTGGGGTATGGCATAATTTTTTGTACAATTGACTTAGTTCCTTATAAATTTGAGAAAAAAAGACCTTTGTGAGATGTTTTCATTATAAAAAAATTTCCCCAGTTTGTTCCTAATTTTGGTTGTATTACTTTCGTTTATGCAGAAACTTTTTAACTTAATATAATCAAAATGATTCATTTCACATTTTGTAGTGTTCTCTATCTCCTGCTTGGTCTTAAATTTCTTCCTTTCTCATGGATCTGACAGGTATACTATTCTATGTTCACCTAATTTGTTTATGATTTTCCTCTTTATATTTAAATCATTTGCCCATTCTGAACTTATTTTGGTATAGGGTGTAATATGTTGATCTAAATCTAATTTCTCCCATACTGTTTTCTAATTCTCGAAGCAGTTTTTGTGAAATAGAGGATTCTTGTACGAAAAGCTGAGAACTTTGGGTTTATTGTATACTTTCTTGCTAGTGTCATTTACTCCAAGTCTATTCCATTGATCCACCCTTTATCTCTAAGCCAGTACCACATTTTTTGATGATCATTTCTTCATAATATAATTTGAGATCTGGTAATGCTAGACCTCCATCTTTCATATTTTTGTTAGTTTTCTTGATATTTTTGATTGTTTGTTCTTACAGATGAACAATGGAATGATTTTTATAATTCTATAAAAATGTATTTTGCTAGTTTGATAGGTATAGCACTAAATAAGTAAATTAATTTAAGTAGGATTGTCATTTTTATTATATTAGTTTGCCCTAGCCATGAGCATTTGGTGTTTTTTATAATTTTTAGATCTAGTTTTATTTGTGTGAAGAGTGTTTTGTAGTTATGTTCATATAATTCCTGAATTCGTCTTGGTAAGTACATTCCCAGGTATTTTATCTTGTCTAGAATGATTTTAAATGGAGTTTCTCCTTCTAACTCCTCGTGCTGGAATTGTTGAAAACATATAGGAATGCTAATGATTTATGTGGGTTTATTTTGTATCCTGAAAATTTGCTAAAGTTATTAATTATTTCAACTAGTTTTTTAGTTGATGTTCTAGGATTCTCTTGATATACCATTATGTCATTTGCAAAGAATGATAGTTTAGTCTCATTGCCTATATTAATACCTTCAATTTCTTTTTTCTTCTCTGATTGCTACTGCTAAAGTTTCTAGTACAATATTAAATAATAGAGGTGATAATGGGCATCCTCCACAAACTCTTACTAATTATAATTTTCATCATGTTATGATCTGAAAAAGTTGGATTTATTTTTTCTGCTTTTCTGCCTTTATTCACAATATTTTTATGCCCTAGTACATGGTCACATGGTCAATCTTTGTGAATGTATCACATGTTATTGAAAAGAAGGTACATTCCTTTTTACCCCTATTTATTTTTCTCCAACTATCTATTAACTCTAAGTTTTCTAAGATTTTATTTGCATCTCTTACTTCTTTCTTGTTTATTTTTTGGTTTTATTTATTCAGATCTCATAGAGGAAAGTTGAGGTCTCCCTCTAGTATAATTTTACTATCTATTTCCTCCTTAAGCTCTAATAGTTTCTTCATTTTAAAATCTGGATGCTATATCATTTGGGGTATGCATGTTGAGTTCTGATATTTCTTCATTGTCTATGTTGCCTTTTATGAGGATGAAATTACCTTCATTATCTCTTTTAATCATATCCGTTTTTACTTTGGCTTTATCAGATATCATGATTGTGTCCTCTACCTTCTTTTTCTCAGTTGATATCCAAACAATTCTGCTCCATTGGCTTTGTATTCCCAATGTAATGCTGCCTCTCTAATCACATTTCTGTTCTGTTGTGATTGCCTGAGTCCTTTTCTAAGATCACTAGATATATCCTCACCCTTTAATAACATTAAGATGAGGTTAAAAAGAAGTATTCACATTTGTCCCCTAACCAGTAAATCTAAATACACAGCCTTTCAAAAAATACATAAACATTTGAAAGTAGCCCCTTTCCAAAAATACACAAAGACTAGTCATCAAATATACTAGGGTTGTTTAACATCAAAGGGGGAGTAGTTCTATAATGCTAATGACATCATAAAAGAAGAACAAAAAAAAGGAACTTTTATCTCTTAAAGATACATACTATTATCTTCTCTCAAAAAACTTACCTTCTTATAGAAACACAAATACACTGTGGAAACCACAACAGTCTCTAAATGTTGTGTTAAATTGTGTATAGAGATGAAATGGGTAGAGAACTTCAGAGGCAATCTAATAGAAAACCTCTTCACTGAAGGTTTTACCTGGCTAGATAAAGGCATGGAATGGGATGGCATGAATGACATGGCATGGCATTTTATCAAATTATGTTTAAAGTACCTATGTTTTAATGCAATGTTAATTTTTATATTGAGAATCTATTTTAGTATGTTAGTATTCTTAGTTAGCTATAGAACAACATACATATTTTATTCTTATGCTTTCCCTGCACTAAGTCACTAAAAATTCAAAGGTTCAGGAGAAAATAAAGTGTTTTATAATTTCTATTATCTGCAAAGTGGTAGGAATGAAAACCTCAGATTTTTTTGATTAAAAAACAAGTGGCTAAAAAAAAAAAACAAGTGGCTAAAGTTTAAAGCATTATAGCTTCCTGAAATATGCCCTAATTTAATTTCCTCTGAAAACAGATTAAATATCTTTTGGGTAATGCTTCATTTTTGGAATGATTTTTGATTCTTTTTATCTAGATGAAAGTCATTTAAAAATGATATCTGTATTGAATAATTTCTATTGTTTTAGGCTAATCATAGAGAGAACAAGTTCAATTATACTAAGTAAAACGTATAATAATAATAATATTAATATTAATAATATAGAAGCGCAACCAGAGCAGGAATTACAGCTGGACATCAGAAGCATATGACAACAAAAGACATCTGTTCTCCCCTGACCCCTCCCCAATGCATGTTGAGATATCTAGACTAAAGACAATTTACATCTTCTAAGCACTGGCTATTGGAATGAGGATATAAATAAATGGAGCCTGGTTCCAGATTAAAATGGTGGCAGAGTAAAAAGCACCTGCTTTACCTCTCCTAATCCACGCATATAGGACTGCCCAAGAGACATAAAACCAAATCCAGACAAATGAAGGGACCCCACAACAGAGTGCAGCATTGAGGTACATGGAATAGGGGCATTTCCATGCTATAAGGGGGTGAAATAGCTCTCACTAAAATGCGAGCTGAGCAACTCCCTCACCCCCACACCACATACAGTGCCAAAGCCAGTTCAAAAGAGTTACAGCAACTTTGGGGCACCCATTAAGTCATTGGCAGCTACCTGGGGTCACCAGGGCCTGCTCCTGAGAGCAGCAAGAGTTAAGACCCCAAGAGGCTAAAGAACGAACAGACTTTGAACACAGACCCTGAGTGCAGGCTTGGACCTGGATCCTGAGTGCAGGCGAGGACTCGGATCATGAGTGCAGTTGTAGAAACAGATCCTGAGCACAGGTGGGGACATCGAATGGGGACCCAGTGCAGAGGGGTGCATGACTGTGGAAGCCCTGAGATTGTTAAAGGAGCTTCAGGAAAAAGAACAAGCAAGAGGACCACCAGGAGGCTTGACCCTTAGAACAAATAGACCTGAGACCTCAGGAGCCTAAAGAGTGCAGACAGACCCTGGGCTTGAGGATAAAGCTGAGAGGGTGCTGGGCTAAAAATGGCAAGACAGACTCAGGAACCCCAAAAGAGAAAGATCAAGAAGAAACCTTTAACAACTTTTAGAGAGAAAAAATCCAGACAACAGAGCAAACAGCAGAGGAGAACAAACAAGTAACCATATCCAAACCTTCCCCAAAGAATGAATATGGGTCACAAGGTCTTGAAGAGTTGAAATCTGAGATGATGAGAAAGATGGAAGAGATCTGTAAAGAAAATAACAGTTTAAAAGGCAGAATTTTGCAATCAGAAAGTGAGGCAAGTAAATGGAAGAGCAGAAATGACAAGATTGAAAAAGAAAACCAGTCTCTAAAGGCTGGAATTGGGCAATTTGAAAAAGATGCCCCCAAATCAAAAGAATTGATAAGCAAATTAGAGACCAAAATCAAACAGCTGGAAAACAGGATAGACCAAATCAAAATGGAAAGTCAAAAGCTTATAGCAGAAAACCAGTCTCTAAAGACAAGAATTGGGCAGGTAGAAGCCAATAATCTCTCAAGACAGCAAGAACAAATAAAACAAAGTAAAAAACTGATAAAATAGAAGGAAACATGGAATATCTCAATGAGAAATTGACAGATCAAGAAAAGAGGTCTAGAAGAGACAATTTGAGAATCATTGGTCTTCCTGAAAAAGCAGAAATTAATAGAAATTTGGACTCCATATTAAAAAAAATATTCAGCAAAACTGCCTTGAAGTTCTACAACAAGAGGGCAATGTAGACATTGAAAGGATCCATAGATCTCCCTCTACACTAAACCCTGAAAATATAACCCCCAGGAATATAATAACCAAATTCAAGAGCTTCCAAGTAAAAGAAAAAATTTTAAAAAAAGCCAGAAAGAGACAATTCAGATATCAAGGAGCACCAATGAGGATCACACAGGATCTGGCAACCTCCATGCTAAAAGACCCCAAGGCTTGGAATATGATATTCAGAAAGGCAAGAGAACTGGGTCTACAACCACGGATCAACTACCCATCAAAACTGACTATATACTTCCAGGGGAAAGTATGGGTATTCAACAAGATAGAAGATTTCCAAGTATTTGCACAGAAAAGACCAGGACTAAAGGAAAGTTTGATATCCATCCACAAAAATCAAGAGAAACATGAAAAGGTAAATAAGAAACAGAAGGTAAAGTAAGAAAACTCATATTTTTAAAATTAGCCTCTTTAAGGGCTTCAATAAGATCTAATTATTTATATTTCTATGTGAAGAAATGTTATGTATAATTCTCTGCACTGAACTCTATTCACTATTATAGTATTCGCTATTATAATAATTAGAAGAATTATTCGTAGGAAGAGGTTGGAATACTAAATGCTCTAAGATGATATGGGGGTGGGTGGGAAAGAGGGGGGTGAATAGTAGAGGACACCAAGAGAAACTTGAATGAATAAGAAAAATAGGATATTTGATTATACACAAAGAGGGCATGGGAAGGGGAAGGGATGAATACTATTATAAAAAGGAGAGGTAGATTATCTCCAGGACTTCTGGTTAAGATGGAGGCAGAGTAAGGAGCAGCTGCTCAATCTCTCCTAACAGAAGCATACAGGACTCCTCAAGGAGACATAAAAATGAACCCAGATGAACAAAGGAACCCCACAACAGGGCGCAGCATTGAAGGTACACAGAATCGGGGCATTTCCATGCTATAAAGGGGTGAAACAGCTCTCACTAAAACGCGAGAGGAAGAAGCCCCTCCACCCCACCCCCTACACCATGCACAGTGCCAAGGCCAACCCACAAGATTGAAAACAGGATTGGGGCAACTAGTAAATCACTAAAAGCCCCAGGGCTTGTACTTGTGAGCTGTCAGACGTGGGACCCCAAGTGGCTGGGGGTTCGCACAGACTTTCCCGAGTGTATATGCGGGTGAAGGCTCTGCCCTGAGCACAAAGAAAGATCGCTAACGCAGGGACTTTCCCCAATGTCTACGTGGATGAAGGCTCTGCTCCAGGCGGAATAAAGAACTCTAATGCAGGGACTTTCCACAGTGTCTTGCGAAGGTGAAGGCTCCGCCCTGGGCTCAAATAAAGATCTATAAAGCAGGGACTGTCCAGGAGCCTATGGGCTGGTGAAGGCAGTGCCCTAGGCGTGAATAAAGATTTCCAGCTCAGGCTAGGACATCAAGTGAGGACCCGGAGCAGACAGGAGTGTGGCTGTGGAAGCAGCCCTCGAGACCCCTGAAGGAGCCTCGGGCAGAGGGGCAGACCGGGAACTACCAGGAGAACCTGACCCCGAGGACAAGAAGACCAGAGCCCCCGAGAGCTTAGAAAGCTAAGGCAGACCCTGAGTATGAAGATAAAGCTGAAAAGGGGTGGGGCTAATAAAGACAAGCCATAGAGAAGCCCAGAAGAAAAAGATTACCAAGAAAAATCTGGAACACTCGACAACTTTTACACCAAGAAAATCCAGACAACAGAGGAGGACAAACAAATAACCAAAGCTCCCCCAAAAAATGAAAGCTGGTCACAAGCTATTGAAGAGTTCAAAAATGAGATGTTAAGGAAGATGGAAGAAATCTGGCAAGAAAATAACAGTTTAAAAGGCAGAATTTCACAATTGGAAAGTGAGGCAAGTCAACTGAAGACCAGAAATGACCAGAATGACAAGGAAAACAAAAAGATTATAGCCAAAAACCAAAAGATTATAGCTGAAAACCAGTCCTTAAAGGCTAGAATCAAACAATTAGAAGCCAATGATCTCTCAAGAAAACAAGAACAAATAAAACAAAGTCAAAAGACTGATAAAAATAGAAGGAAACATGAAATATCTCAATGAGAAAGTGACAGACCAAGAAAACCGGTCTAGAAGAGACAATTTGAGAATCATTGGTCTTCCAGAAAAACCAGAAATTAATAGAAACTTGGACTCCATACTTAAAGAAATTATTCAGCAAAATTGCCCTGAAGTTCTACAACAAGAGGGTAATATAGACATTGAAAGTATCCATAGATCACCCTCTACACTGGACACAGAAAAGTCAACACACAGGAATATAATAGCCAAATTCAAGAGCTTTCAAGTAAAAGAAAAAAATCTTACAAGAAGCCAGAAAGAGACAATTCAAATATCAAGGAGCACCAATAAGGATCACACAGGATCTGGCAGCCTCCACGCTAAAAGACCTCAAGGCTTGGAAGATGATATTCAGAAAGGCAAGAGAGCTGGGCCTTCAGCCACGAATCAACTACCCATCAAAACTGACTATATACTTCCAGAGGAAAGTATGGGCATTCAACAAAATTGAAGATTTCCAAGTTTTTGCACAAAAGAGACCAGGACTAAATGGAAAGTTTGATACCCAACCACAAAAATCAAGAGAAACATGAAAAGGTAAATAAGAAACAGAGGCAAAAGAAAAAAAAAACTCATAATCTTTTAAACTTTACTCTTTAAGGGCTTAAATAAGATCTACTTATCTGTTTTACTAGGTGGAGAAATGCTATGTATAATTCTCTGTAGTGAACTCTATTCACTATTATAATATTCACTATTATAGCAACCAGAAGAATAATTCATAGTGAGAGGACAGGATACTAAATGGTCTAAGATAACATGGGGGGTGGGAAAGAGGGGGGGAATAGTAGGGGACACCAAGAAAAATCTGAGTAAATAAGAAAAATAAGATATTCTATTACACACAAAGAGGGCATGGGAAGGGGAGTGGATAAATACTATCATAAGAAGGAGAGGAAGAGAGCACTAAGAGGTAATAATCAAACCTTACTCTCAGTGTAATCAACCCGGAGAGGGAAGAGCAGCTTTATTATCCATTTGGATAAAAAACTCTATCTAACCCTACTGAGAAAAGTCAGAAGGCTTAAACCAAAGGGAGCAGGGGAGTGGGGAGGTCAAAAAAGGGATGGGGGAAGAAGGGGGAGGGAATTCATTAGGCCTTTAAAAAACAAAAAGAGGGGAATAACAAGTTAGGGGGCAGAAAGGGAAGTCAATCAAGGGATGGGATAAGGGATACTGGCTCAAAGCAAACCACTGGTTTAAAAGAAAATAGTGTAAGAAGAAGGGGTGGGTCTAGGGGAGGATACAAAAATGTCAGTGAATGCACAAGTGATAATTGTAACTCTGAATGTGAATGGGATGAACTGGCTCATAAAACAGAAGCAAATAGCAGAGTGGATCAGAAACCAAAATCCTACCATATGTTGTCTACAAAAAACACATATGAGGCGGGTAGACACACACAAGTTCAAGGTTAAGGGCATGAGCAAAATCTTTTGGCGTCAAATGAGAAAAAGAAGGCAGGAGTGTTTATTGTGATTTCTGACAATGACAAAGAAAAATAGATATGATTAAAAAAGACAGGGAAGGTCATTACATCCTGATTAAAGGCAGTATAAACAATGAGGAAATATCACTGCTCAATATATATGCACCAAGTGGTATGGCATCCAAATTCATAAAGGAGAAACTGGCAGAGCTCAAGAAGGAAATAGATAGTAAAACCATAATAGTGGGAGATCTAAATATTCCTCTTTCAGATCTAGATAAATCAAACCAAAAAATAAATAAGAAAGAGGTAAGAGAGGTGAATGAAGTCCTGAATTTCATCCCTGGTTTTTTGGTCATTCTTCTCTTTCTGGTCCGATTTTCTTTGTAGATCATCTTTTGCCTTCTTTGCTTCATTTTCAAGCTAGCCAATTCTGGCTTTTAATAATTTATTTTCTTGTTTTAGCTCATGTATTTCCTTTTTCAAATTGTCTTCAGCCTCTGTTGATTGTTTTTTGAGTTCCTGAAGTTCTTGAATTAATTGAGTTTTAAATTCTTGAGTTTATTGAATTTTGAGATCTTCCAAAGCCTGTGTCCAGTTCACTGGAACTACTTCCTCTTCTATTTCTGTTTCATTTGCTCTCTTTTCACTTCCTTGAAAGAAGTTGTCAATTGTCATTTCTTTTCTCTCTTTCTGTTGATTGCTCATGTTTTTCCCTTCCTTGTTCTGCTAATTTGAGCAGATGTATTTAATGATCTTTGATGAAAGATCTTCCTCCCAGGGGTAAGTTACTTTCTCTACCCTTGGAAGACTTCTTGTCTGTCCAATTGTTTGGATTAAATCTGTATGGATTGGATTAGTCTGCCCTGAGGCTAAAACCTCAAGGACTTGAGGGGAGGGAAAAACAAACAAACAAACAAACAAAAAAAAAGGTGGGGTGACAAGAAGGAGTGTTTTTTTTGTTTTTTTGTTTTTTTTTTTTTGCTGAACTGAGCTCTCCAGCAGTGGGTCCCCCTGCTCTATCCACTGTGTTTGATCTGCTTTTCTTTTCTCTTGAAACCCTGCATTCTCTATCTCGTTATGAGGAAGCCAAGCTGTCAGAGCTCTGGGGTTTGGCTCTCTCTAAGCCACCATCTTCTGGGCATTTTTGCTGTGTTTCTCTGGTTTTCTCCTAGAGTCACCTCTCCAGTGCCTGTGTTTGACTCTCTGAGTCCTATGCCAGCAAGGCCCTCTCTCCCGACGGGTGCACCCAGCAGCCATGAGATTTCCTGGGCAGTTGGAGACTCTGCACAGCACGTGGGGGAGGCTTCTTGGGATCCTGGGATTCCCCTTCTAAGCCCTCAGTCCCGATAGTTCAAATATTGAAGCCTTTTTCATGGCGTACCTCTTTAGATGTGCTGCAGTAGGGTTCCCCCTGCTCTGTCCCATTCTTAGATTCAGTCCTCTTTCTTCTCAAATCACATTGTTTTCTATCTCGGTGTGTAAGGGTACAGAGGTTTTAAGATTCGCTCCGTCTACGCAGCCATGTTACCAGAACTCACAGGTGAATTCTATCAGACACTGATAGTGGAACTAATCCCAATACTATACAAATTGTTTGATATAATAAGCAAAGAAGGAGTCCTACCAAATTCCTTTTATGACACAAATATGGTACTGATTCCAAAGCCAGGTAAAAACAGAGAAAGAAAACTACAAACCAATCTCCCTAATGAATATAGATGCAAAAATCTTAAATAGAATACTAGGAAAGAGACTCCAGCAAGTGATCACCATGATCAGATGGGATTCATACCAGGAATGCAAGGATGGTTCAACATTAGGAAAACCATCCACATAATTGACCATATCAACAATCTAACAAACAAAAATCACATGATTATCTCAACAGATGCTGAAAAAGCCTTTGACAAAATACAGCACCCATTCTTATTGAAAACCCTGGAAAGTATAGGAATAGAAGGGCCTTTCCTAAAAAGAATAAACAGTATATACCTAAAACCGTTCACAAGCATCCTATGCAATGGGGATAAATTAGAAGCCTTCCCAATAAGATCAGGAGTAAAACAAGAATGCCCATTATCACCTCTGTTATTCAACATAGTACTAGAAACACTAGCAGTAGCTATTAGAGAAGAAAAATAAATTGAAGGTATCGAAATAGGCAAGGAGAAGACTAAGCTATCACTCTTTGCAGATGATATGATGGCATATTTAAAAAATCCTAGAGAATCAACTAAGAAGCATGTAGAAATAATCAACAACTTTAGCAAAGTTTCAGGATACAAAATAAATGCACATAAATCATCAGCATTTCTATACATTTCCAACACATCACAGCAGCAAGAGGGAGAAAGGGAAACACCATTTAAAATCACCCTAGACAACAAAAAATACTTAGGGATGCATCTACCAAAACAAACACAGCAATCATACGAAAACAACTACAAAACACTTTCCAAACATTTAAAACTAGATCTAAACAATTGGGAAAACATTGATTGCTCATGGGTACTGTGAGATAACATAATAAAAATTGCCATTCTACCCAAATTAATTTACCTATTTAGAACCATACCTATCAAACTACCAAAAAAACGTTTTTACTGAATTAGAAAAAACTATAACAAAGTTCATTTAGAATAACAAAAGATCAAGAATATCAAGAGAAATAATGAAAAAAATGTGAAGGAAGGTGGCCTAGCAGTACCAGATATTAAACTATACTATAAAGCAGCAGCTATCTAAACGGTATGGTACTGGCTGAGAGACAGAAGGGAGGATCAGTGGAATAGACTTGGGGTAAGTGACATCAGCAAGACAGTGTATGATAAACCCAAAGAGCCCAACTTTTGGGACTTGAATCCACTGTTTGACAAAAACTGCTGGGAAGTTTGGAAAACAATATGGGATAGATTAGGTTTAGATCAACATCTCACACCCTACACCAAGATAAATTCAGAATGAGTGAATGACTTGAATATAAAGAGGGAAACTATAAATAAGTTAAGTGAACACAGAATAGTATACTTGTCAGATCTCTGGGAAAGGAAAGATTTTAAAACCAAGCAAAAGTTAGAGAAAATTACAAAATGTAAATTAAATGGTTTTGATCATATTAAACTAAAAAGCTTTTGTACAATCAAAAACAATGTAGCCAAAATCAGAAGGGAAACAACAAATTGGGAAAAAAATCTTTATATCCAAAAACTCTGACAGGGGTCTAATTACTCAAATATACAAGGAGTTAAAGCAATTGTATAAAAAAATCAAGCCATTCCCCAATTGATAAATGGGCAAGAGACATGAATAGGCAATTTTCTGATAAAGAAACAAAAATGTATCAATAAGCACATGAGAAAGTGTTCTAAATCACTAATAATTAGAGAAATGCAAATCAAAACAACTCTGAGGTATCACCTCACACCTAGCAGACTTGTTAAAATGAAAGAAGGGGAGAGTAATGAATGTTGGAGGGGATGTGGCAAAATTGGGACATTGATGCATTGCTGGTGGAGTTGTGAACTGATCCAACCATTCTGGCTGGCAATTCAGAAATATGCTCAAAGGGCTATAAAAGAATGCCTGCCCTTTGATCCACCCATACCATTATTGGATTTGTACCCCAAAGAGATCATAGATTAACAGATTTGTATGAAAATATTTATAGCTGCGCTTTTTGTAGTGGCAAAAAACTGGAAAAGGAGGGTATGTCCTTCAATTGGGGAATGGCTGAACAAATTGTGGTATATGCTGGTGATGGAATACTATTGTGCTCAAAGGAATAATAAACTAGAGGAATTCCATGTGAACTGGAAAGACCTCCAGGAACTGATGGAGAGTGAAAGGAGCAGAGCCAGAAGAACATTGTACACAGAGAACAATACACTGTGGCAAAATAGAATGTAATGAACTTCTGTACTAGCAGAAATGCAATGACACAAGACAGCTCTGAGGGATTTATGGTAAAGAACGCTACCCACATTCATAGGATGAACTACAGGAGTGGAAACAGAAGTAAAACAACTGCTTGAACATATGGGTTGTTGCGGACATGACTGGGGATGTAGACTCAAAACTACCACACCAATGCAACTATCAACAATTTGGAAATAGGTCTTGATCAATGACACATGTTAAAATCAGTGGAAATATGCATCAGCCATGGATGGGGGGAGCTCAGTGGTTTAAGAGGAAAGTAAGAGCATGAATTATGTAACCATGTTAACTTTTCTAAAAAATAAATATTAATAAATGTTTTTTAAAAAATAAAATTATAGTAGGGGAGAGTAATGAATATTGGAGGGGATGTGGCAAAATTGGGACATTAATGCATTGCTGGTGGAGTTGTGAACTGATCCAACTATTCTGGATGGCAATTTGGAACTATGTTCAAAGGGTTATAAAAGAATGCCTGCCCTTTGATCCAGCCATAACATTGTTGGGTTTGTACCCCAAAGAGATCATAGATAAACAGACTTGTACAAAAATATTTATAGCTGTGCTTTTTGTAGTGGCAAAAAACTGGAAAATGAGGGTATGTCCTTCAATTGGGGAATGGCTGAACAAACTGTGGTATATGCGGGTGATGGAATACTATTGTGCTAAAAGGAATAATAAACTACAGGAATTCCATGTGAACTGGAAAGACCTCCAAGAATTGATGCAGAGTGAAAGGAGCAGAGCCAGAAGTACATTTTACACACAGACTGATACACTGTGGTAAAATCAAATGTAATGGATTTCTGTACTAGCAGAAATGCAATGACTCAGGACAATTCTGAGGGATTTATGTTAAAGAACGCTACCCACATTCAGAGGAAACTGCAGGAGTGGAAACACAGAAGAAAAACAACTGCTTGAACACATGGGTTGATGCGGACATGACTGGGGATGTAGACTCGAATCTATCACACCAATGCAACTATTAACAATTTGGAAATAGGTCTTGATCAATAACAAATGTTAAAACCAGTGGAAATATGCATCGGCCATGGGGTGGGGGTGAACTCGGGGGGTGAAGGGGAAAGTAATAGCATGAATCATGTAACCATGTTAACTTTTCTAAAAAATAAATATTATTAAATGTTAAAAAATAATAATAAATAAAAGGTGCCAATGAAAACCAATATGTTTATTTTTCTCCATCTTGGAAACTCAATGAGAGGGAGAACTGTGTGCAGGATGCATAGCCTGAAAGGGCTAAAGGAAATGTTCTTCTCCTGACCCATTTAAGGGTGAAGACTGAGAAACTTTTCTGTGGAGATGACATAGGCTAGGTCTTGGCAATAACTTAAGCAGTAAGTTTAAATTAGCTATATTTATAGTGAGACTTAACTAACCCCAAAGTTAAAAATGTGTCAATTATCCCAAAAGCCATATTGACCAAGAATAGTCTCACAAAAGCTAGATAACACCCTCCTTTCTACCCCAAGGAAAAAGTTGTATTAAAAGATAACAACTGTAGTAGAGAAGATTGAAGAGAAAGGAACTATGATAGTTATATCCATGAAGCAGTGAGGTTCAGCAGGTTGCTGACAGAAATGCCAGAAAAATTATGTGAGTGATACTCTGGTCCCAATTTTCCTTATCTCAGAGTCTGATTTTTTTTTCTAACAAAGGTTCTCTTCTCCAACATTGTGGGACCTTTTCTTAGCATGTGTAAACAGATGAAGAGATTTAGATGTGCATAGATGTAGATGCACAACCCATACATTTTAAAGATGAAGACAAGTGCCTAAAGATGTGACTTACCTAAGGTTGCACCATGTCTACTATGGAGGATGGAACTGATTCTATGGTTTAACATCCACCTTGCTATTTATCTGGTCATTGTATCTTAATTAAATGCTTTGATTTATGGGTTTTTGGTTTGTAAGCAAACCATGAATTAGATGTGAAGTTGAGCCAGCTTGTATAATTATCATTATCTCCTATATAATAAAGATCAACATCTCTTCTCCAATATTTATAAGAATCTTAGATAAGTTTGAGGTTATGTGTGCCTTTTTATCCCAAATACAATTAGAGAATTGACTAGGAAAACTGAAAAGTTAAATAATGTGCCCAGCATCACAGAGCAAGTATATTCTAGATGCTGGATTTGAACCCAGATCTTTCAGACTCTAAGTTTTCCTGATTCTATACTGTATCTTCTTGAAATACTTACGATATGGAAACATGCTCTTTCATTCAGCATACCACGAATGCAAAGAGATAATGCAAATCCTTTCTCATCTAACAATTCTGGTGTTTTGCACTTTAGAAACACTCACACAAAGATTTCTGCCAATAAGATAAACACAATCCATTCATGCTTTTCTTTTTCTAGGAAAGAAGCCTGAGGCACAGATAGGTTAAGTGCCTTTTAAAATATCACACATACACACAAACAGTTCAGCATTTGAACTGGGGCCAAAATCCAGCTCACTTCACCCCTTTTAGCCAATCCTCTAGGTAGCGGGAGTTTGAACTCCAGGGCTTTCTGTCCCTTCCAAATCAGATGAAGATGGAAATCCCTCCTGACTTCAGAAACAGTTTCACAGTGGGAGCAGCTACTCGAAGTCTGGCTAAGAAGAGACACATATCTGTCCATCATCCCAGAGGGGACCAGCCTCAGTGCAGCAAAGGCCACTGTCTCCTTCACAGGGGTCTCTCAGTTCCATCATTACTACTGATGCTCCTAACTTCTATTTTATGTGGAACATTAAGAGAATGGTTATTAAACTTAAATACTGGCTATGTAAACATGTTAGAGAGGCTTCTCATAGAAAAGACTTGAAAATCACTCTGTATTATACTGTCCCAGACCTCTTTTTTCATTCTTGTTACCAGTTTCTTGTGACTCTATGACCATTCACAGTTATCTTCATGCCACAGCCCTCAAGAATCTCCAAGAAATAATTATTCTTGTTACACAGCTCTGTGAACTCATGAGATCAGATTTGTCTAGCACTCATCTTGCAGTCCTGGCAGAGAACTAACTCCCAAACCATTGACGGGTCGGCCTGAGCAAGAGAAGAGAGACCCCCAGGTATTAAGAAGCAGAAAAAAGACATGGCAAGGAGAATCTCCATGGCATCCAAGCCAAGGCTGGGGATTCCCTCGAACCAAAGAACCACTAGGACCCAGGAAGTTCTATAAATGAGATGGCTATAAAGGCAGGGCACTACCTTGAGGCAATATGAGATCAAACTCCAGGGGAAGAGGGTAGAGAAAGCTGGGGTTAGGGGAATGGGTGGTAGAAGGTAATTTCTCCTAGACTGTCAATAGTCTTCTTTTGTTCCTAAGCCAACTTTCCTTGTCATTAATAGCTGACATTTACATAAGATTTTAAGGTTTACAAAATGTTTTACACACATTATCCTGAAGAAAAGCTTCAGATGTATTATCCCCTTCTGCAAATTCAGAAACAGAGTTAGAGAAATTAATAACACCTAGCATTTAAAGATAGCTTTAAAGCTTGCAAAATATTTTAAATATGTATATCTTATTTGATTCTTACAAATCATGAAGTAAGTACTACAATTAGCTTAATTTTACAAATGAGGAAACTCAGGGTGAAACAGGTGACTTGTCTGAGGCTAAATCATTAATAAGTGTCACAGACAGGGTTTGAACTCAATACTTCCCTATCACATCATTCTATTCACTCTACCACTAAGTATCTAAAGAATTCTAACCCATTTTTATTATAAGTCCTGTATTCTTTCTATTATACTATCACTATATTGAGAAGATAACTTTGATATAGTGAGATAGAGTGAAGTGGAAAGACTTGGGTTCAAATTTCTCCATAATACTTTCCTAATATGTGAACCAGGGTAAACCATTCTTACTTGTCCTTAATTTCCCCATCATTAAAATGGAGAAAATAATATGTTATTAGCTCTCAGAGCTGTTGTCAAGCTCAAAGGAAATAACTTTTATCTAAAATTTTGTGAATTTAATAGTAGCATCTATTTTACAACTTTGAGTGCTGACAATTTTAATTCAGGATGATCATAGTAGACACTGTGAAGAATACTGTTTTATTCCATGTGCACTATGGACTAATTGAAAACAGGTTCCATTTCTGAATATTCCAATTCTGATTTGAAAAATGGGATCTACAACAAGAAGTTAGGAAGTATTGTGGGGTAGGAGGAATGGTTTTTCTTTCCTTCTCTTTTGCTTCAGCAACCAGATTGTCCTTTTTGGTCAAGATTCAGTACAAATGAAAAGCACATCTCATCACTTCTGCCATATTTTAAAAAGAAAGGAAATTATTACTAAGATTGAGAATTTGATAAGAGATAAGTTGAGAATTTATAGGCTGCTTTGTTTTTTGTGGAGAAATGAGACAGAGACAGAGAGACACAGAGTATGGGGGAAAGAGAGAGACAGACAGACAGACAGAGAGAGAGACAGACAGACAGACAGATAGAGGGAGAGACAGAGAGAGAGAGAGAAAGAGAGAGAATGAGAGAAAGAAAGAGAAAGAGAGAGAGAGAGAGAGAGAGAGAGAGAGACAGAGAGAGAGAGAGAGAGAGAGAGAGAGAAAGAGAGAGCGCTCAAATCTTTCATTCTGGAGGCATTTTAAATAGGTGTCTCCTCTATTTCTTCCATTGCCCTTACCTCTGGATTTGTCCACAATTTCTACAATAAGTCCCAGGGAATTAATTCTATCCTTTTGCACTGGGGGCCTAGGATTTCAGATGGCACTTTATATATTTCTGACACTTTACATGCTTCTTGTAGGTTTGCAAAATGCTTTACATATATCAGTTCTTCAAATACAATACTATTTTGCCTCCTCTCTGATTTATGCAGCACATCTGGGCTCTACCTACCTGCTTCATTGTTTATAGCTACAGGTTTTTAGGTTGGGTACTCAGGTCCCAATGATACTCTAAAAGGTTGTAAAAAATTATGGGTCCACATGGTTTTGCCTTTAATTTTCAGCTTGTAGACATTATTATCTCAAAGCAAAGAACTTTAAAAAGAAGACAGAATAAAAGATGTCCCCTCTTTTTGATACTCTATTTATTATGTTCATTCACTTTCAGAAACATATTTTACACTATTCCATCCCACCAAAACTCAGTGAATATCTTTGTTACCTTGCATTAAAATCTCTAATTCCCCTTATCCTCACCCATAGTTTCTGAATTTCTGTAGATATTTGAAATCATTTTGGTTTTGTTTTTTTCTGAATCTTTTCTGAGACTCGATGTATTCAGTGAATTTCTGGCCTTCTTTTCTGTATTCTCTTCTATATTCTGGCTACACTTCTTGTTTTTAGCATGGCAAAAGACAAGCAGTTTTCACCATCTTCCATTTCCAGTTTAAAGTCTTATAGAAAAACATATTCAATCAGTTTTACTAAAGTACATTGACTCAGAAATTTTAAGTTCTAGCTTTGTTATTTACAAATATGTGATTCTCGTAAAATTATTTGATCTTGCTTAATTTTATTTACCTCATTTCTAAAATGAGACAGTTCAATTAGGTAGTATCTATCCCTATAGCTTTAAACATCTTGAAACTTAGAATTGTGTGTTCTTAGGTGACCCAGACCAGAACTCAAGAATACCTGAGTTCACATTAGGCCTCAGATACTCACTGCGTAAGACACTTAATCCTGTTTGCCTCAATTTTCTCATCTATAAAATGATATGAAGAAGGCAACCACTTTAGTATCTTTACCAAGAAAAAACCCAATGGGGTGATGAAAAGTCAGATATAATTGAACAATATCCCAGGTTTAAAGGTTTTCCTGCTTTAAATTGTTTGCTCTTAGGTGCACCTCATTTCTAGTCAGGTGCCTATCAATGTTATATCTTAAGCCATTGTATGCAAAGCCCAGAACTAATTCTCTTACATATGTTGGGAGGAGTTGTTCACCTCCCAATTTGACCTTTAATCTTCATCAATGATGAAAATATCACCTATGTCCCTAAATCCTTCATCCCACTTGCTTAAGTTTTCATAATCATTAGCAAATATTTTCTAAATTTCTTCTGGTGGCATCATTTATCTCCATATGAAACATCAGGACTATGTATTAGTCATCAGGTGTAAAACAACAGGAAGTTCTCTAGCCCATTCCAAATATGCAACCCAGGAAAAGAACAGACCTCTCTACTATTTATGTCCCTTAGAAATCTGGTTGCATCAGTGTCCCTGCCAGGAGCCACTAGACATTGAACCACATCTCTTCTTTCTGAATAAGTGTCATCTTCTGACTTTAGGGATTCCAACCCCTTTGAAAACAAAGATATATTTCCTCCTCAGAATGTTCAAGTCAAACTTCTATGGTCAGATTTTCATAGCTATTAGAGATCTAGATGGTCAACAACCATTCCTCTTCCCTATTTGTTTATGTTCTATTTCTCCCAATTTCCTCTGCTGCTTCAATTTTATTTCCTTCAATTTTGTCACTTCTTCCCTCTTTCAAAGAATACTTATCATACTCAATAATTTGGACAATAGTAATATATTTTTTCCTCTAGCTATTCAAAATCTCTATTACTCTGTAAGTTCTTTGAGGACAGGGATCTCCCCTATCCCTTTCTTTATCTCAATCATTTGGCATGATACTTGACATATAATAAATTTGTAATAAATGTCTGTTGACTGACTATACAATGAGCATTAATCTGAATTTTAGAAATATTCAGCTTTTACTTGTTAATTACAGAAACAAAACCCCAGAGTACTTTCTGCAGATCATCATAGCCATCCTTTGAGTAGTGAATGAGACCTTTTTCAGTCAAAATCAATGTATTGATTTGTTTTAGTGAACTGCATCTGTCAAAGAGGAGGGCTTTAATTTAGGAGCTGGGACAACTTTGTAGATAATGATAGAAATGCAAAGTAGAAAAAAGGGAAAGAGAGGAGAGAAGAGGAAAAGAAAGACAGGGAGGGAAAGTATAAAGGAAAAGAAGAGAAAAGAAGAAACCACCACATTTTTAAAATACACAAAAAAAACAAACAAAAAAGAGGTTCAAAAGGAGATATATGCAAAAAGGGTGATTTTATCACTATATACATATTTATATTTGTTTTTTACAAAATGAACTAGCTGATGAAGGATTTTGTTTTATATATAATTCTCATTGTTATTTTTTGTTGTTGTTGGGTGGTATATGATGATTATTATGTTCCTAACAAACAAATTAAATTCCTATTGCCTTCCATTTTCAGTGGAAACAAATCCTCAGATTTTGAGTGCTATTCTTGATATTTCTTATGTCTAACCTGTGGGAAACTGCCACAACAAACTCCATTTCAAACTGACATTGGTTGATAATTAGAAGATTCTTGTCAAAAATCAGCTATAAACACAAGTTGCCCTTGTACAACCGCCAGTCAGAGGGGCTTATGTCACACAACACTGGCAGGCAAACTTTCATTTCTTCTTAGGGATGCTCAGGTTATAGGCACTTCCTACCACCTGCCCATTTCTCGGCTGTAAACTCTTATGTCCCTGTTGGGCCTTAGGCAAAGCTTTGCTTTCTTGATTTAGAATGGACTCTCTTCAATTTCTTGGGATATGGTACTAGCTTGCTCAGCTGCCTTTGATCAGAAGCAAGGGGTTTCAGAAGAGAAAGGCAAATTTGGGAAGTGATCAAAGTGCCTTTGATTTGTATGCATAAAGGCACATACAGACACATCCTGAAATAAGGCCTATGACAGCTGAGAAAGAATACTTGTTTTTATTAATTGATGATAATGATTTTGGCAAAAGAAAAAAATCCATTTCCAGTTCCTTCTTTTCCTTTAATTTCTTTCCTCCCTCTTTGAGTTTCCTTATCCATTGCCCTCTTTTTACATACTTCCTTCTCTTAATAATTCCAAAAGAAATGTAAATAGAAATCCAAAGCAGAGCAAAAAATTCTCTTGTGGAGGAAGAGGCATATAGTACGATTCAAAAAAAAACACCTCTGACTCTTTTTCATACCTCTCATCTCTTTAGAAAAAGAAAAAAAAAACAAACCTTGATGGTGAGGAAGATATACTTCTCCATATTATGTCTAGAAACTGGTACACTGTGGGTGCTTAATAAACGTTAAATAATAGTAATCCAATATCATCTTTTTCCCCTCTAACTGCAATTAAGCAATGGAGTGCCAAATTATTCATCAAACAGTTTTATTAGGTTACATTTTTCTGGGAAGCAAGTGGAGGCTTTCCAGTAATACACGGTGTCTCATTTCTCCAATAGCATATTCTACCTCATCCTTAAGAACAATGCAAGCCTGACTTAAACCCTGTAGGGAAATTTCAAAGACTAAAAGTTCCAGTGTGTAGATACCATTCCACCCCCATTGCTCTTCATGAAATAATAGCTTCAGTAAATCAATGAAAGCAATGCTGCAGCTAAATGCTAGGAATGAGAATCCAACTTCACATCATCATCATCATCATCATCATCAACATCTGAGTAAGATCAACTCAAAGTAGTTCAACAAATGATTGTGCCAGAGACACTGTGGGGAATTGAGAAAGGTAGAAGAGATGACTTCATCCTTAACAATTTTATGCTCAAATATTATATATGGCTTCGATAGTGATAATCCCATCTGGACAGCATATGACCAAGGAAAGGCTTTTGAACTGGCACAACTGAAATTAAAATGATCAGTGACAAATACAAATGAATCCAGTAGATATAAAAAATGACAAGACATTATTTCTGCAAAAACTAACAAAACTAATATAAACTGATACAGAGTGAATTGAATAGAAACAAGAGAGTAATTTATATAAACATCAATGTTGTACAAATGAACAACTCTGAAAAATTCAAGAACTCTAAATAAATATTGTCCTTCCAGAGGATCAATGGATTGAGATATAATCCACCTCCAGAAGGTAGGTGATGAACTAAATATGCAGAATGAATCGTAAATATTTTTGGTGATAACAAACGTAGAATTTTTTTGTTTGCCTATGTTTATTTGAGATAAGACTTCTGTTTGTCCTTTATGTTTGTTTTTAGTGGGAGTACTGGAAGGAAATGGTAAGGAAAGAAAATAAATTCTTGCTAACTTAAAAAATAATTAAAAAATCTAAAAAATTTATCAACAATATCTCATTAAGGAAACAACTTTCCTTTAGATTAAGTAAGTACAGCAACTAATATTTATTGAACACCTATGAACACCTATTCTAGGCAAGGCACTGTGTTAGGTAGCACTGGTTTATGAGAAATAAAGTGGCCATTGACCTCATCAAACTATAGACTAGTTTGTACTTTGATATATTAGCCACTCGCAGGGCAGGAGTGATGGATAACCAATGAGTGGCCTTTGTGCTCCAATGATACGCATCTAAAGTTAAAAGTAATTGAGGAAGAACCACCATGCCCAGTGGGATGGCTTGACTCCTTTGGTAAATATATGTGAGGACACATTATAGTATGATTCCTATTCCACAGAATAGTTCATAATAGTTTGAAATCTGTTTCATTGAAAGGAATATGTACATTGAAGTACCTGGATAGAATGATAATTCCATTAGAGCAGGCAATATCTTCCATAAGTGAAAATCCCAACTCTAACTTACCTTATCATCTTATATGATACTTATCTTTAGATAAATACTCCATTGAGGATTAATAAAACACTCTGGAAACGTCCCTGTTTTTCCTTTAATATATCTGGGGTACCAATGTGCTAAATCAAAGCCTATCCATCTGTTTTCCCTTTCTTCCTACATAGCTGGCCCACTAAATCTCCTTTTCAGTCAATAAAAAGGAGTAAGGACCTATTATATATCAGGGTCACAAATTCAAATAAAAACAAAGATAGTTCCTCTCCTCAGGAAATTTTTAACCTAATGGAGGAAGACTATACACAAGATATAGTTGAAAAGAAGTTGAGAGTAAGAAGGAGCACAGGAGGTGTTAAGAGAGTTCTAGGAGAAGTCAAAAAGCAGTATAGCTCCTAGGAAATGGGAAGAAAAATTATGCTGAGTCCACTCTTTAAATAGAGGTCCTGGTGTCTATGTCCCCCTCAAGTCAAAGGGTTGAATTAGAGAGGAAAAAGGTACCGATAAAATCTGAATACAAGACAGAGGCAAAGTGGCACATGCCTTTGAATGCTATTTTTTCCCTTGTAAAATTTATGTTTATATTTTATTTATAGAGTTTTCTTCACAACCACTGTGTGAAGTCTTTAGTACAATGAACATTATCTCTATTGTACTGATAATTTGAGGTTCAGCATTCATTCCATGTTTTTTTAAACATTTATTAATAATCATTTTTAACATGGTTACATGATTCATGCTCCTACTTTCCCCTTCACCCCCCCCAACCCCCCCACCCATGGCCGACGCACATTTCCACTGGTTTTGTCATGTGTCCTTGATCAAGGCCTGTTTCCAAATTGTTGGTAGTTGCATTGGTGTGGTAGTTTCGAGTCCACATCCCCAATCATGTCCACCCCAACCCATGCGTTCAAGCAGTTGCTTTTCTTATATGTTTCCCCTCCTGCAGTCCTTCCTCTGAATGTGGGTAGTTTTCTTTACCATAAATCCCTCAGAATTGTCCTGGGTCATTGCATTGCTACTAGTACAGAAGCCCATTACATTCGATTTTACCACAGTATATCAGTCTCTGTGTACAATGTTCTTCTGGCTCTGCTCCTTTTGCTCTGCATCAGTTCCTGGAGGTCACTCCAGTTCGCCTGGAACTTCTCCAGTTTGTTATTCCTTTTAGCACAATAGTATTCCATCACCAGCATATACCACAGTTTGTACAGCCATTCCCCAATTGAAGGACATACCCTCATTTTTCAGTTTGTTGCCACCACAAAAAGTGCAGCTATAAATATTTTCGTACAAGTCTGTTTATCTATGATCTCTTTCAGGTACAAACCCAGCAATGGTATGGCTGGATCAAAGGGCAGGCATTCTTTTATAGCCCCTTGAGCATGATTCCAAATTGCCAGCCAGAATGGCTGGATCAGTTCACAACTCCGCCAGCAGTGCATTAATGTACCAATTTTGCCACATCCCCTCCAGCATTCATTACTCTCCCCTTCTTTCATTTTAGCCAATCTGCTAGGTGTGAGGTGATACCTCAGAGTTGTTTGGATTTGCATTTCTCTAATTATTAGAGATTTGGAACACTTTCTCATGTACTTATTGATACTTTTGATTTCTATACCTGAAAATTGCCTATTCATGTCTCTTGCCCATTTATCAATTGGGGAATGGCTTGATTTTTTATACAATTGCTTTAACTCCTTGTATATTTGAGTAATTAGACCCTTGTCAGAGTTTTTTGTAATAAAGATTTTTTCCCAATTTGTTGTTTCCCTTCTGATTTTGACTACATTGTTTTTGTTTGTACAAAAGCTTTTTAGTTTAATATAATCAAAACCATTTAATTTACATTTTGTAATTTTCTCTAACTCTTGCTTGGTTTTAAAGTCTTTCCTTTCCCAGAGATCTGACAAGTATACTATTCTGTGTTCACTTAACTTATTTATAGTTTCCCTCTTTATATTCAAGTC